>NW_022103901.1:38613061-38624335 GCF_000313985.2 Echinops telfairi | reverse complement strand
GGGATGCTAATTGTATCAGGAGAAATACAGAAGGGAAGGAGGTGGGGAGGGTGGGCGGCCCCCACTCAAACAGGCTGGTCTTGCTGGACCTTATGTAACACTTGAGGCAATACAGGTAAAGTAAGACGTACCTATAAATTAAAAGGAAGACCATCTACCCCCTCACCTGCGTCCCAGACAGACAGACTCCTGGCCTTTCTGGATGGTCGGAGTCACTGGCATTCCCTGGGCTGTGGCCGGTCGGGCGTTTCCTTCGCTTTGGCTGCCTTTTGGAAGGGCAGCCGAGCCTGAGGCATGTGGAGACGGTTCTGATGTGAGGGGATGTGGGCGGGTGCAGCCACCCCAGCCCTCAGCCCCTTGGCCCGCTTTTACCCCTTGCTGTTGGCTGCCCGCAGGGGGATGCAGACTCAGCACTCCAGAGGGCAGGCTTCAGCTGCCCATAGGGTTTCCTGGGCTGCCATCTTGACCCCAGTCGACCCCCAATCTTGCTTCTTCGGAGGGCGCCTACCGAGTTCCAGCCTCAGCTCTTTCAGTTTGCAGCCAAGCGCATTCACTGCTGCGCCTCCTCCCGGGACTGGAGGCTCGCCCTGGAGCTTGTCTGGAGAGCTCCACCGCTCTGGGCTTCCCCCAGACCCCCAAGGATGACGGGAGAGAGGAAGGCAGGCGAGACATCAGTCCTTTGTGGATGGACATGGCTTCAGGGAGGGCTGGGGGTCGTGGCTGGCAAGTTGGGGCCCGAAGGATGGCTGTCTTGACTGGACACAACGCTAGGCACGTGGGCATTTGGGGACCCTGTCCTCCAGGGCCAGTCAATGGGTGGCCCCTGTCTGAGTGTTCACTCAAGTTAGGAACCTCAGGAGATTGAAGAGCCCACGTCTCCACCCCAAGGAAGGCTGGGGCTGTGCTTGGGCCCACAGGAGGCATGCCCCTCTTACCGTGCGTGGACTCTTTGGGGACTCAGTCTTTCGGGGCTTGAGCTGGTGGGAACCTGTCCAAGCCCTGGAAACCTGGCCAAGCTGTCAACGAGGCCGCCTCTCACGATGCACAAGCATCAGTCAGCTTGTTCATGTGGGGCTTAGTGCCGCCAGGTTCTGTTTGAACTCCTTTATAAATCTTAAGCCATTTAGTCATCGTTCTACTTTAAGAAGACACTGTTCCCCCTGTACCCGCTGCCACGGAGTCAATTCCGACTCTACATAGAGAAGGTTTCTGGGGCGGTATATGTTTATGGGAGCCGACAGCCTCATCGTTCACCAGAGGAGTGGCTGGTGGGTTTGAACCGCCGACCTGGGGTTAGCGGACCAGCGCTTACCTGGCCACACCACCAGGGCTCCCTGGAGACACTGCTCACTGCCGTGGAGTTGAGTCTGATGTTTCTGTCTCGAGGCATCCCAGCAATTCTGACCCTGAAGAACCTCGAGGATGCAGTGGAACTTAGAGTGGGAGCTCTGGCCACGCAGTGGGGTAAACATTGGGCCGCCACTGAAAGCTTGGCTGTTCAAACCCACCAGCAGCTCCTTGGGAGAAAGCCGAGGCTAGCTGCTCTTGGAAAGATTGGTGGTCTCACAAGCTCTGTATAGGATTGCTGTCGGTTGGGGTCAACCTGATGGCAGTGGAATTCGTGGTTGCCGTCAGTAGTTTTGATGGCAACCGACTGCTGTACCATCGACCTGTGAAGTGGCTGGTGGGTTTGCAATGCCAACTTTGAGGTTCGCAGCCATATGCTTAACCGCTGTGTCCCCAGGCTCCATCCCATAGGGAGGTTGGATACCTCTCCCAAGGCTGTAGAATGAACACCAGCTGGGAGTGGGGGTTCTAATCAGGCAATCTCTAATCAGGACTCCCAGTCACTCAACTGCAAAGGAGGACCAGGAGATAAGGTCTTGCTGAGAAAAGGATTGTATGCCGCTGGCTTATCTGGGCCAGGCAGGGGTGAGGGAGTGATGGAAGGGAGGGGAGCCAGTCAGTAATAGGCTAAGCCGGGCACCACAGCGGTCAACTGAAACCTAAATCGCTCAGAGAAGCTCTGGCTGGCAATGCAAAATGCATTCCTGAGTATCACCCCTGCCCAGAGCTGAGGGAGCTGGCCTGCCTGTGCTCTGACATCCCATTTGCCAAGGAGTCTAGTAGCTCAATGGATACGCGCTTGGCTAGTCACTGAAAGGTCAGGAGTTTGAAGCTGCCAGCTGGTCTGAGGGAGAAGGAGAAGGCAGTCGACTTTCTTAAAGTTGACAGTGGCCTTGGAAGCCCAATGAGGCAGTTCTGCTGTACACTGAAGGGTTGCTATGAGCCAGACTCCACTCAATAGCAGTGGGTGTGGGTCCGTTCATCATTGCTTAAAGGTTATTTCACAGTGCAAGGGGGCATCCATTCCCAGACAGCGTGGCCCACCAGGGGTGCTAGCCGTGTGGGACCCAACACCTGGCATTGCTCCCTGAGGAAGATTCCAGATGTCAAAGCCAGGCTGGCTCTGCCAAGTGGCAGGTGAACGTGCGGGATTTCCCGACAGCGTGCCGACATTGTACGTTTTTGGTGTGCCGATGAAACCTGTCAGATCTCGGATCAGAGAGAAGATGGTGAAGAGGCGTAGGTCTCAATGCCTCTAAAACCAGACAACCATTTTTAGGCACACTGATACCCGGCACCCAAACACACTGCCATCGAGTCGATGCTGACTCAGCGCGACCCCATAGGACAGAGCGAAACCGGTGGTTACAAACTGCTGACCTTGCAGCTAGCAGCCTGACCTGTAACTACTTTGCCACCAGGGCTCATTCTAATACACAAAGCCAACCGGTTTTTAGCCCCTACTATACGCCAGCACCTTTGCAGGAATTTTACCTTCTGCGAGTCTCAGCAGCTTAGTTCAGGCCTGGAGAGGTAGCCCTCGTCCACCTTATCCGTTTCTCTGTGAGTAGAGACTGGGACAGTAACTCCTCCCAGCCATTAGATGGCAGAGCGAACTTTTGAATTTCGGTGGCTCTGCTACCCGACTCCGTGCTCTTGATGGTTGTGGCAGTTTCCTAGTATAATAATCAAATGGTTACTCCGCGATGTGAATTATTTCGGAAGAAACCTTTCCTACTGTATGTTCCCCTCATCTATACCAGGTGTTGGCCAGAGGGGGAGTCCCGTCTGTCCCTGAGGAACAAATGTCCCTGTTGGCAAACAGTTGTGCTTGTCACACCAGGGTGGGAAGGAGGTTTTCTACTGGCAACGAGGTGCTAGAGCCCAGGGACTCTACTGAAGATCCCATGATGCATAGGGCCACCTAGCCCAGAATGTCAGCTGCTGTGCTAATGGACACGGAATGCCTGGATCAGCGGTTCTCAACCTGTGGGTCACGCATGACCCTTTCACAGGGGTCACCGGACAGTAGCAAAGTGACAGTTATGAAGTAGCAATAAAAATAAGTTTATGGTTGGGGGTCATCACAACATGAGGAACTGTATTGAAGGGTCACGGCATTAGGAAGGTTGAGAACCACCGGAGATGTTTTGTGGTGAGTGAGTAGACGTAGCGAGGGCTGAAAAGCACACACTACCCCTGAAGGCATCAGGACTACCCATGCCTTTCCTCCCCCCACGCAGTGGTCCACTTGACATCTCATAGCATCCCAGGTGTTGAAAAGCAAGGATGCCACTCTGAAGACTAGGGTGCTCCAGGCCCAAGTCATGGGGTTTTCAGTAGCCTCAGATGCAGGTGAAAGTTGGACCTTGGATAAGAAAGGTCAAAGAGGAATTGATGACTTTGAATGATGATGCTGGCGAAGAATATTGGAAGTCTCACGGTCTGCCAAAACAACAAACACATCTGTCCTGGAAGAAGTCCCCAGATGCTCCTTAGAGGCAAGGATGGCGAGACGTTGTCTCACATGGTATTTTCTCCCATCTCACATACTTTGGACATGTTCTCAGCAGAGACCAATCCCTCAAAAATGTTTGGTAAGATAGAGGGGCACCGAGACAGAGGAAGGCCCAGGATGAGATGGATGGACACAGTGGCCACAACAATGGGCTCAAGTACGGGAACCATTGGGAGCAGGGTGCAGGCCCGGGCAGCGCTCCCTTCTGTTGGGCACAGGATCTGTGACGTCGAGCTGACTTGACAGTAGCATCCCAGGGAATGCGGCATCAATGGTACGACCCCCAGTGAGTGTTGAGAGGATGGGGCTGTGCCAGCGCAGCTCCTGCTTGACCTTGGCTCCGTCCTACTCAGAACTGGGGTCCTATTCAAATGGTCCTATGTGGCTTTTGACTGCATTTAATGGTAGGGTTCTATTCCACTTCTGGATGAGAATGCTGTGAGTGGGCAGGTCAGGGAGAAGTCCGGCTGTCTACCAGGAGGCTGCATGTGTACCTGTTAGGTGCATCATAATGTATCAGTGTTGTTCCATCAATGATGATATTTATTGTCTTATGTAACTAGAAACTTAGAATTGGGGGATTTAGGGATTATTTTTTTGGGGGGGGTTGGTCACGCCTCTGAGCATTTATTACTTTTTAACATTGTTGACATTAATTGCTTCTTTAATATATTCTTTTTTTATCATTTTATTGGGAGCTCATACAATTCTTATATTCTTCTCACAACCTTACATCCATCCATCATGTCAAGCACATATGTACATTTGTTGCCATCATCATTCTCAAAACATTTGCCTTCTACTTGAGCCCTTAATATCGGCTGCTCATTTCCCCCCTCCCTCCCAATTCCTTCCTCCCTCATGAACCCTTCATAATTTGTAAATTATTATTATTTTGTCATATGTTACACTGTCCAAAGTCTCCCCCTGCCCTCTTCTCTGCTGTCCATCCCCCCAGAGAGGAGGCTATACATAGATTCTTGTAATCAGTTCCCCCTTTCCACCTCACATTCCCTCCACCCTCCAGGCATCACCACTCTCACCACTGGTCCTGAAAGAGTCATCTGTCCTGGATTCCTTGTGTTTCCAGTTGCTATCTGTACCAATGTACATCCTCTGGTCTAGCCAGACTTGTAAGGTAGAATTAGGATCATGATAGTGGCGGGGTGTGGTGTGTGGGGGGGAAGCATTTAAGAACTAGAGGCAAGTTATATGTTTCATCGTTGCTACCCTGCACCCTGACTGGCTCATCTCCTCCCCCTACCGATGGACTTTGAGTCTCCACTCTGCACTCACCTACATTTACAATGATATGATTTTTTGTTCTTTGATGCTTGATACCTGATCCGATTTAGGGATTTTTAAAAAATTTCAAAATATGTCATTTTCTCTTTAGAGCTGTTTCAAGTTTATGGAAAAAAATGTGCAGATGACAGGTTCCATTCCACCCCCATCCCCCATTTCTCCTGTGATTGGCATCTTGCATTCATGGGTCCCCTGTAGCTCACTGCCATCCAGTGGATTCTGACTTGTTGCCCCCCTGTGGGACAGAGGCAAACTGGCCCTGTGGGTTTTTGAGGCCCTAACGCTGCTAGGATCAGAAAGCCCCATCCGGCTCCCTCAGAGTGGCTGGTGAGTTCAAACTTCAGACCTTGCCATTAGCAGCCTGACCCATCCCCCGCTCTACGCCCGGCTCCGTTCGATATGGATCTGTTTGCACTGGGAATCACTCCTTGTGCTGGCTGTTGTGCGGTGCCATAGGATCCATTCGGATTCACCCCCCCACCCCCTGACTGAGGAGAGCTGCCCCGTGGGGGTTTCCTGGCTGTTATCTTAAAGGCCAGATCTTTCTCCCTGAGCCACTGTCCTCTGGGTGGGTCCTAGGGGTGGAGCTTGGGAGGACATGCTGGCAGGGCTCCAGCCCCTTTATGTTGGGAGATTCAAGGGGCTTTTCCCAAATGCCTACGGGTATTTGCCTTCATTCCAGCTCCCTACTCATCTGCCACCGAGTCCATTCAGTTCACGGGGACCCTGTAGGACATGGTAGACCTGCTCTCGAGGGTTCCCAAGACTCTAAATTTGTGGGAGGAGAAAGCGCCGTCTTTCTCCCAAGGAGAGGTTGGTGGCTTTGAACTACCGACCTTGAGGTAGCAGCCCAAAGCATAGCTACCATGACAGCATCGCACAGATACTGTGGATGGATAGTTTCACTGCCCTTCACGTGCCCCAGGTGCCATCTAAGCAGGTGTTTTCTTTATTTTTTCATTCAACCCAACCAACCAACCAACCAACCCTTTTTTGGGGGGCGGGGAGGTCATTTTCATTCTTCTCATTGTCTGCCTCCGCGGGGTGGTTATTTAAACCCTGAACTCGCTGCCACGGAGTCGATGCTGATGCCCGGTGACCCTGCCCGCCAGGGGAGAACGGCCCAGTGGGTTTTTGAGATGCTAACAGTCTAACTCTTTCCTGGAGTAGAAAGCCTCCTCTCTCTCCCTCAGAGTGAGTGGTCATGGGTGTTTATAGGATGTGACATCAAATGGCTCCAGATGTCCGAGGTGTGACCGCCACGGGAAAGAGAAGAGGGGTTCCCCATCTGGAGTGAGCAAGAACTTCTCAGAGGTCTTATCAGTCAACCCACCGCTACAGCCTCACTCCCTGACAACTGGCTTCTTGTCGGTACCACCGAGTCAAATCTGAGTCATCATGAGCCTCAGCAGTGTGGGTTGGCACGCTTGTCACCTTGCTGGGGAGAGACTGCCAGGTCTTTTCTCCCGTGGAGCTCTTGGTGGGTTAGAACTGGCTACCGTTCAGTCAGCAGCTGAACACTTAACCATGCTACCACCCAGGTGCCTCACCATCTGGCTTTAGAATGTGGTTCTCTGTTGGGGGAAATTTTGCCTTTCTCTTCCCCCAAGGGCCAGCAGTGATCACAAGTGGGGGATCTGATATCTGAGATCATCCTCCAGGGCGGCCCTCATGACACACAATTATCTGGCCCAGATGCTCATAGTGCCCAAATGGAGAGACCCTGGCACATAGTGGAAATAATCCTCCTCCATCTCTTTGTGGGAGAGGAGTGTGCCCCTGAACAGAACGGGGGCTCCCCTAGCAGGGGCTGAGTTGCTGAGGTCTGTTGATGACTGATGGCATAAGGGATGCACACAGCTCTATTCTCCCCAACCAGCCGGCCGCCTCCGTCAGACAGCGCATATCCTGCACGGGCCGTTGGTCTGAGCCCGTCTGGCGTTTCTGATCTCCATCAGGCGCACCGCCAGCCCCGAAGAGAGGACGTCGTCACCCCTGGCAGGAGATCAGTCAGGACTAATTGATGGTGACGTGGTTGTCCCACTTTGAACCTCTCTCTGCAGCTAAGGCAGCCCAACCCCGCTTCCAGATGCCAGGGCTATACTGTGCCAGGGAAAAGGCTGCCTCCCAGCCCCCTGAAACCTGGGGAATGTAGGGGGAAGGCAGGGCATTGGAAATGTGCTTCCTTTGGGGAGAAGAGATCACCCTGGACTCTTTTTCTGTTTCCCCTGGGGAAGGTTCTCATCTGTTTTAACAAATGCATGATGGTGTTTCACTAGTGGTTCCTGAGTTCATGGGTCAAAGCCGGGTCGGATGTTCTTCAGTCAGGTCCATAGCCTTCGATGGCAGGTACCACAGAGAGCTGTGGCCAATTGCCAAGGAGCAGCTGCCATGTTGAAGTGACCCACACCATCAACTCACGTTGTCTTGTTATGGGGTGTCGTCCAGTGAGTTCTGACTCCTAGAGTCTCCGTTCAACAAGATGAAACTGCCCAGGCCTGCCCCATCCTCACCGTTGCTCTTAGCTTGATCCCATTGTGGCAGCGGCTGCATCAGCCCATCTCGTCAAGGGTGTACCGTCAAGGGCGTACCCCATGTTTGCTGCCCCTCTACTTTACCAAACTTGGTGTCTGTCTTTCCTGACAAAATGTCCAAAGTAGGTAAGATGATGTCTCGCCATCCTTGCCTCTAAGGAGGATTCTGGTTGTTCTTCCAAGACAGATGTCTGTTCTGTTGGCCGTCCGTGGTTCTTTCAATACTCTTCGCCAGCACTCTACTCAAAGGCATGGATTCTCCGTCAGTCTTCCTTTTCAATGTCCGACCTTCACATGCTTATGAGGCAATGGAGACTATCCTGGGTTGGGTCCGGCAGACCTGAGTCCTCAAAATAACCTTGTTTTCAACACCTTAGAGAGGTCTTGCATGGCTTGATCTTGATTGCTGCTTCGGGGGCCATTACTTTTGGATGCCATCAAGATGAAATCCTTGACAACTTCAGTCTTTTCTTCATTTATCAAAATGTTACCTATTGGTCCAGTTGTGAGGATGCACACTGAGTTGTCATCCACACTGAAGGCTGCAGTCCTTGACCCCCATCTGCAAGTGCTTCAAGTCCTCCCCACTTTGAGCAAGCAACGCTGTGTCATCTGCATACGTTGTTAATAAGCCTTTCTCCAATCCTCATGCTACATACACCCTTCTTCATATAATCCAGCTTCTCTGATGACTTGCTCAGCATACAGATTGAATAAATATGGCGAGAGCATAAAACTGTGACGCCCACCTTTCCTGATCTTGAACCGTGCAACATTCCCTTGATCTCTTCTCACAACGGCCTCTTGATCCATGTCCAAGTCCACCTGAACACAATGAAGGGTTCTGGAATTCTCATTCTTCTCAAGGCCAGCCCTGGTTTTTTATGATCCATACAGTCAAATGCCTTTGCATACTCAATAAATCTCAAGTAAACCTCTCTCTGGTCTTTGATTTCAGGCAAGAGCTGCTTTCAGCCAAAATCTATCTGGCATCAGCGATGATATCCCTGGTTCCGTGCTATGTTCTGAATCTGGCCTGAACCTCTTGAAGCTCCATGTCAGCTGACTTCTGCAGTCACTGCTGGATGATCGTCAGTCAAGTTTTGCTTGCATGTGATGTGAATGATATTGTTCTATAATTTGAGCCTTCTGTTGGGTCACCTTTCTTTGGAAGGGGTACAAATAGGAATCTCTTCCAGTCAATAGCTGTCTTCTGAGTTTCCTGGCAGAGACGAGTGAGTGCTTCCAGTGCTTTAGAAATGTCTTAATACATTTCATTTGGTATTCCACTGACTCCTGGAGCCTTGTTTTTTACTAATGCTTTCAGTGCAGCCTGGACTTCCTTCCGTACCATAGGTCCTTGCTCATATGCCACCTCTCGAAACAGTAGAATGTCAACTAGTTCGTTCTGGTACAGTGACTCCTGGCATTCTCTTCGTCTCCTTTTGGTGTTTCTTGCATCCTCCAATACTTTGCCAATAGAATCTTTCACTGGGGGTGGGTGGGAGTGGGGGCTGAAGCTCATGGACCTCTCTGTTACCAGCCTAGTGCTTAACCAGGATGCCAGCTGGCCCAGTAGGTGGTGCTCTATGTTTATTTGAAGGCACTTTAGTCATAGTGCCCTCTGTCCATTGGTCACTGAGGGGCTCAGTCCACTGCATACTTAATTAACTAACCACAAGACCAAACCCACTCATGCCCTCAAGCCAGTTGTGAATCAGTGCTAGAGGGCAAAGAACTGCCCGGAGAGGGTCCATTGCTGACACTAGTATGGAAACAGATGGCCACACCTTTCTCTCGTGGGGCTGCTAGTGGTTGGCCCACGAGGGCTCCTGCTTCCTCCTCAGCATGTCTCTCTGCAGATAGTCGACTGCTGGTTTTGCCCCCACTGCATGGCGAACGGGACCACTGCTTGCTCTTGGCAGCTCGCAGTTCAGTGGCTGACACAGGGTCTATCTGGAACTGAGAGTGGGAGGCATAGACCACTTCGCTCTGGGAATGTAGTGGGGGTTATGCATTGGGCTGCTAACTCTAAGATCAGTTGTTCAAACCTAGCATCTGCTATGAGGGAGAAAGATGAGGCTTCTACTCCTGATAAGAGTTGCAGCCTTGGACACCACAAGGGACAGCTGTCCCTGTCCTATAGGATCACGATGAGTCAGAATTGCCTCGATGGCCGTGTGTTGAGACTGAGCCCCATGACGGCTGTTACGGGAACACAGCAGTTCGGCTCCCATCGGAATGATGAGTGTGTCCCTCCTTCCTCAGTGTCCGAGGAGCACCCATCATGTGGCCTCAGGGACGAGACTGATGTGGTTTTTCTGACACTTGATTCTTTTCCCCCAAGAACGTCTCAAACACGCACGCACGATGTAACCCATGCCATCTCAAGCCGCCCTCCGCACGCGCGTACTTCCCTCCGCAAACAGTGCAGCCGCCCCACTGCAGGATGCTGCTTCGAGACGACTCCGCGAGGGGGCTGCAGACAGATCGTGGGGAAATTCTGGCAGCTTTCAATTCCGTTTCCCCCACTTTGTGGTGTGGGTGGCACAGACAGTGAAGTTGGGGTTCGAGACCACGCAGAGGTGCCTGGGTACAGAGGCCTGGTGATCTGCTTGCCAAGGGCACCGCCTCAGAAACGCTTCAGGAGCAGTCCTACTGTGTGCATAAGGGGTCCAGTGAATTGGCCTGGGTGGAGGCAACCACCAGTCACAAGCACAGCATGGAGCATGCAGTGAGGGCCCAGGGGCCGAGTGGGGTGGGGGAGGGGAAGAGGAAAGGCTTTGCAGGGCCCAGCCAAGAAGACAGAAGAAGGAAGGGCAAGCCTGACTTTTCACTTGAGCCTGGTTTGTCAGAGACCAGTGCGGCCCCCTTGCCTCAGTCAGCCCCCCACACTCTGCTCTGATACCCCGCCATAGATGTGTGAGGCTCAGGGACCTGGCTTTAAGAAGCAAGCACCCTGGCTGTTGGGGCAGCCAGGATGCTGGGAGCCACGTGGAACACGTTGGCCTTAGGCTGTGTGCTTCCAGTTAGGGTCCCAGGTATCTATGCAGGTGGGCCGCCAACCAGGAGCCCACTAGAAAGGTGGCATACCGTACCCACCCCACCCCCTGCCCCCAGCTGAGATCGGTGAAGGTCAGCGGTGCCTTTGTAGCATTTTGAGAAATCAAACTGCGTGCAGTGAGAGGTGGAAAATCTCATCAAGCTGGTCGAGCTTCAGGACACCCGTGCTGGAGGGGACAAGTGGTTCCACAAAGATAAGGAGGCGGCGTGAGTGGCAGCCTCCAGCCTGCTGCTGGGGGGCCCTGGCCGGGGAGTTATCAGCACACGCCACGTGGTGCATCCACGTGTGGTGTTGGAGAGGCACTTAGGACCGGGAGTCCCAGAGGCCTGTGCTGACTCCGAGCACCCGCTCCCTCTCCGTGGCCTGACTCCGAGGACCGCTCCCTCTCCGTGGCCTGACTCCGAGCACCCGCTCCCTCTCCGTGGCCTGGGGCACGCTGCGGGAAGCTTGTTGAGCCTGCATTTCCTCATCGGTAGAGAGGGGGTTCGCAGAGCTAGGCTGCCTAT
>NW_022103901.1:38605006-38612221 GCF_000313985.2 Echinops telfairi | reverse complement strand
GTATATAGAGCTCTTTCTTAGACACATATGAGTCTCCCTCCCTGGATTTGTTTCTCTAGTCTACCCAGACTGATACAGCCGTTTGCCATCCTTGGCTCTCAGGAGCACTTTGGCTCTACTTCTTCCAAGACTGATGGGTTGTTTCGCTGCAGCGAAGAGGTCCTTGACACCAAGTTGCTTACATAACATGTTGTTTTATGATTGTATAAAGCTGGTGGGGCTTGGAGGATGGTGGACTCGGCTTCTGTCTGTGGTGTTGTCTAATTACCCTTGGTGTTGACTCCACTCACAGGCAGGCACCAAATGGGCTACTGCAAGTCTAGGCATCTCCCCAAACACAAGTGTCTGCAGCAGGAGGGAAACTGCACTGAGCAACTTCCCTGGCCATGTCCTTGTCCTGGATCAAGTTGGAGTCTGAACCCCTGCTGATGGGTTCTTTGTTAGCTGTTGCTGCCTAACACATTGTCCCGCACTCGTTATTATCCCACCATTCCCGGTGGGTTAGGAACTGAGACAGGACTTAGCTGGGTGATCTTGGCCTGTTCCCACTCCTCCGGTGGTTAGGAGACCAGCCTGGTTTCGGTTGCTGAGACCTTGCTTGGAGCTGGAGGACTGACTTCCAAGAGGGTGCCTGCCACGGCTCTCGGCTGGGAGGCCTCGGCTCTTTGCTCTGAGCATCGCTCTCCAGAGGATGCTTAAGTGACTTGATAACATGGCGCTTGTTCCCCCAGGATAAATATAAGGAGGAATAAGGATGAGGAAGCCAATGGTGTCTTTTAGCTATTTATTTTTTGGTGGCCCATATGGGGGTGGGGGTGGGGGAATCGAATGTCTTTTAGACAGACATCCTCTCAGAAGTCACAAACCATTCTGGCTGCCCACCACATTCACAGCGGAGAGTCTGACTCCACCGGTTAAACCACAAAACAAAACATGGGTGTACAGATTATAAACTTCCACCTTACTCACTGCCTTCTGATCGATTCTGGCCCACAGACACCCTGCAGGATAGGGGAGACCTGCCCCTGTGGGTCTGTGATATGTCACAGCTTTATGAGTTGGCGGCTTCCTCTTTCTCCCTTAAGTGTGTTGGTAGGTTCGAACCACTGACCTTGTGGTTAGCAGTTCTGCGTGTGGTCCATTAAGTTGTCCAGGCTCTGATAAAATCCCACAAATGTTTTAGTACAGTTGGGGAGCCAACCTTCAGGCCCTCCCCTTCCCCATCAGCATCAGCAACTTAAAGAACTTAGGAACTACCTACTGTGTGCATCTTATTGCGCTGGGTGCCCAGGAGGCTGGCCGAGGATGTGGGGTAATGATGGGATTATGAGATTTGATGGAGACCCCCAGCTTGATGTACACTATTGTTGTTGGGTGCAGTGGACCTGATTCCCACCCACAGTGCCCCTCGGCAGTGAGGAGCGATGCCCACTGGTTTTCTTGGCTGGGATCTTTCTGAGACAATTTGGCAAGTCTTTCTGCTGTAGTACTGTGAGGGTAGGTTTCAGTTAGCCGTTGAGTGCTTAACAGTTGCACCACCAGGCCTGGGGACTCTCTTACAATCTAGAAAGCGACAGATGCCCAGGGAAAGTCACAGATAGAGCCCTGGAGGTGGGTGTGGATTACGGAAGGAAAAGCTTTATGGAGGACCAGGGCCTTGGAGAAGGCACTGATGGGGGTGGCCTGCACCTGCCTCCACGGTGCTGTATGGGTTAGAGCTCGCGATGAGTCTGATCAGCCAGCTCCGCTGAACACAGCGGCACATGCACAGCACTACACTTACATGGGCTCAGGCAGTGCTGTCTCACGGTACTGGCCAAAGAATGAGCAAGTCTGTCTTGGAAAAAGGGCAGCCAGCATGCTCCTTAGATGGCAAGGATGGGGAGACTTGATCTCACGTACTTTGGGCATGTGATGAGGAGAGACCGGTCCCTGGAGAAGGCTGTCGTGCTTGATAAAGTAGCGGGGCAGCGACCAAGATCAAGGCGCTCAGCAAACTGGATGGACATGGTGCCTGTAACCATGGGTTCAACCAGAAAGGACAGTGTGAGGATGGGGCAGGACGGGCGGTGTCTTGTTCGTTGTACATAGGGGTCACTACGGGTCCCAGCCGACGGACGGCACTTGGCAACAACGGCAGATGAGGCCACAGGCTCAGATGTCACTTAACAGTGGGGTGGGTTTACATGTTGACCTGCTGACCAGAATATGGTGCTTCGAACCTACCAGCAGCTCCATGGGAGATGTGGCAGTCTGCTTAAAAGACTGCCTTAAAGTCGTCCTGAAAGGCTGCCCGTCTGGGGAGCCCGATGGGGCAGTTCTCCCCCATCCTCTGAATGAGAACGGGCTGGACGGCAGTGGGATGGACTGAGGCCAGCGAGGACGAGGCCAAGCTGGGACTCCAATCCCTCTCTCTCTCTGCACTGAAGGGATACTTGGGCTTCGCAGAATATGAAGGACAGCGTCGTGCCTTCGGAAGCTGGGGTGCTGTGGTCAAAGTGAGGCTTTTATATAACAATTTAGCTTAAGGCTTGGAGTAGGTGCAGCAGAGTCAGTAATCGCTCGACAAAAGAATCTGTCATCTTATTGAACCTTTAGTGAAGATTCGCTTTCATTACCAAGCCCACACCCCGCCCAGCGTGTGGAAAATGGGATCCAAAATCGACGAAGGCTGATTTGTATGCCTTTCTCCCTGGAGCCCGTCCTGCCCTCTGCGGTGTGTAAGCTCGATGTTGCAAGGATGCACTTGCGACAAGTCGCTCGTGAAGGGGTGGCCGGGCGGGGTGGGGGGCGCCGGCAGGAGTGAGGACCGGGAAGGAAATTCCGCATCTGCATTCTAGAGGTGGGAAGGTGGGAGGAGGCCGCCGCCAGGTGCTACTAGGTGCTGCCCAGTGGGCCAACACCTGTGACGACCCGTTTGTGTACTACAGAAGGAAACACACCTGGGCCTGGGCCATCCTCAGAATTGTTATGTTTGAGCCCATTGTTGCAGGCACTGCGTTCGTAGGTTCATTGCATTAATGGTTATGAATCCACACCTGTAACTCCAACCTAGCAGACAAGGGGTGGGGCACTGGGGATGGGGGACCGGGAAGGGGTTGGGGATTGGAAGTGAGCATTGGCAAGAAGGGCCAGCTGGGGGTGGGGGTGGGTGCTTGGCCAAGGTGTTTTGGTGTCAGGTGGAGGTGGGGAGGCATCCTGGTGGGACACACAGTGCATGCACTCAGTTGTTACCCAAAAGGTTGGCGCTCGAGCCCACCCAGAGACACCTCAGAGAAAGGCCTGATGGTCCACTTTTACGAACCAGCCACCGACCACCCTGTAGAGCCCGCTTCTCTTGAGCCCCTCGGGGACTCACTCCACAGCAAGTGCAGAGGCAGGAAAGGGCATCCAGGACACACAGATCATCCCACCTGCCCAGAACCTGAGGCAAAAGTGGCAACCACGGTCTGTGTGGCAGCCAGGCCTCCACTCTCCTGTCCCTCCCAGCACCCCTGTCCCCCAGCAGGCCCCCCTAAAGAATGCTTTCTTGAGGCACAGAGGGGGCAGCGCACGTGGTATGACTGTGTGTCATTGTGTGTATGAGGGTGCACGCATGGCTTGTGTGTCTCTGTGTGTGAGTGTGTGTCTGTAAGTGCAGGTTTGTGTGCTGTGAGTTTGCCAAGTTGTGTTGTGTGTGTGTGTGTGTGTGCAAACTTGCCTGTAGTGTGTGTGTGTGTGTGTGTGTGTGTGTGTGTGAAGGACCCCTGGGGGCCCTTGGATTAGACATTGGGCTGCATTCCACATAAGTGGTTTGAACCCACTAGGCACCACTTGGGTGAAAGATGAGGCTGTCTGCTCTCTTAAAGGTAGACAGTCTCAGAAACCCAATGGAGGCACGCTGTGTGTGCAAGTGTGCGTTGCTGTGAGTGTATGTGCGTGTTTTATGTCTGTTTGTGTATGCTGTGAGTGTGCATGTGTGCAGCATATCTATGTGTGTGGGGTGTGAGTGTGCATGTGTGTGACATGTCTATGTGTGTATGAGTACATGTGTGTGGGTATGTGTATGTTTGAATGTGTGGGTTGTGAGTGGGAATGTGTCAGTGTGCATGTGTGTGGTATGTCTGTGTCAGAAGCTCCCAATGAAGTGGATGCTCCAGGGCCGAGAGCCCTGGTGGGTAGAGAGCCTGGGGAAAGCCTGGGAGGCTTCGTGGTGGAGGTCCCACCTGAGACATGCCTGGAAGGATGGATGCTGGGGCGGGGGGTGGGCGATGAGAACTTCATTTTGGATGGCACCAAAATTTTGGATGGCACGGAGGGTGGAAACAGGAGACATACTTCGGGGGAACTAAGAATGAGCGTGAGACTTTGTCTCCCATACTGCGGACATGTCAGGAGAGACCAGTCTCTGGAGAAGGACATCACGCTTGGTCAAGTAGAGGGGCAGCCATAAAAAGAAGGCCCTCTAGGAGATGGGCTCAGGCCTGGGGACAGTTGTGAGGACGGCGCAGGACTGGGCAGTGCTTTGTTCTGTTGTGCACAGGGTCACGGTGGGTCAGAACCGACCATGGCACCTAGCAACAATAGCAACCAGAATGACCAAGTAACCCTGGTGGCATATTGGGTTATGAGTTGGGCTATTAACTGAAAGGTCAGCAGTTTGAACCCACCAGCTGCTCTGAGGGAGAAAGGCCAGGCTTTCTCCTCCTGTGAGGAGCTCAGAAACCCACAGGGGTAGTTCTGGGTCATCCCATAGGGTCGCTGTGACTTGGAATCTATCTGATGGCACTGAGTCTTCATAGCTCTAGTGATATGCATGTGGTTCTCTCTGAGTGCTTCCGTATCTCTCTCTCTAGGTCTGTGCATGTCAGTGGTCTATACGGGCGTTTCTTTGTCTAAACATATGTGTACCCCTCTGTATGTGTGTGTGAGTGTGTCTAAGTCTGATGCTGTGTGTGTATTTCTCTGCCTGTGTGTCTATACAGATATGTTTCATCCATGTCTGTGTATCTATGCATATGTGTGGTGCAGTGGTTAAAATGTTCAGCTGCTAGCTCCTAGAAAGATGAGGTAATCCACTTCTGTGAAGATGGACAGTCTCAGAACCCTTAAGGAGCAGTTCAGCTCTGTCCTGCAGGGTCACCAGGGGTCAGAACGGATTCCGCAGTGGGCTTGGTAGGGATGGAGGGGTCTGTAGAGAGACAGCTGGCTTGAGGGAATCTTTAAAGATGTCATGAGATAGCAAATGTCTGGAGAGATCTACCTGTTTTCACCCACCTGGAGTCATGAAATGTTATACCTCGATCTGTGCACTTGTACCATTCGCCAATGATCAGGATCCACCCAGCCTGGCTCCATCACGCTGAGCTCCCAGGTCCTGGCCAGTGAAGGGGTATCTCTGTGGGAGCCGGAGGCGTGGCCTGACTGTGCAGCCCAGGGCCTGTGCTTTCTTACATCTCCTCTCAGGCCACCCTTGCTCGTTACCTGGCCTCCCTCACTCAGGACCATCGAGCCAACTCCTATAGCAATGCTAGAGGACAGGGTAGAACTACCCCATGGATCTGCAGCACTGTAACTCTTTGGGAAGTAGAAAGCCTCAACTTTCTCTCACAGAGGGAACACCTGGTGGTTTTGCAGCCCCCCCAAAGAAGTCCACAGTGACCCGCCTGCCTGTCTGCTCTTTGCTCAGCAGCCTGACGCCACAGCAGGAGGAAGTAGCCACTTGCAGCCCCCACACACTTGCCTCTGGCTGGGGCCAGCAGGGGAGTCTCTCCGGGGTGGGTGAACCACAGGTCTGGTGTCATGCATGACCTGTGCTGAGAGAGCGGATGGTGGAGCCCTACCTGTGCTGGTAGCACCATGCTCTCAGGTGGCTCTGCTCTCATCCTGAGTGACTTGTCCACATCTGGTCCCCAGTCGGGTTTGTCACACGCTTCGCTTGCACTTCGGAGCATCCTCTCGGCTCTGCATCTGTGAGTGCTGTGGTTTTGTGTCCTCCAGCTGACTCTGTCCCTCAGCAACTGTAGGACAAAGGAGAGCTTCCCTACAGGGACTTCCAGCAGTCATCCTCCCGGGGGCAGATCACCCGGTTGGTCTTTCTGCCACAGAGCTGTGGCCTGAGTTCAAATCACCAGCCCTCTGGTTAGCTCAGCCCCGTGCCACCAAGGATCTGTCGTTCTACTTACACAGTGATATCGGTGCTCTCTCCCCGTGTCTGGAAATGGAAACTTGCCTATGCCCCCATCCCGTCACCTCTGCTCCCTGTGGAGGCATCCAGGGGTGGTATGACAGGTGGGCAGGCCGCTGCCGGGACATGGGAAAGCACAGGAATGCTGCCCCTCGCCCCCATCCGAGTGTCATAGGCACCATGAGGGCCGGGCAAATGGCACCCAAGGGCAGACTGGCTGGGGTGCCCAGAGTGGGGCCCTGGACCTGGGTGTGATGACTCACCAGGCCCCCCGCTGAGTGAGCGCCTGGGTCTGTCTCTTTCCCACCAGCAGGGCTTGAGTTACAAGCTCTAGCCAGGAGCCAGCAAGATCTGGGACCTGGCCTCCCTGGGCCTCAGTGTCCCTAACTGTCCTTTGGGTGTGCGCTCGGCCATGATGGGTGCCGACTGATCTGAGCAGGGACTGGACGCAAAAAGCCTGGCTTCACATCCTCCGGCCACCCCTTTCTAGCTGTGTGAGTCTTTTGGAAAACCTCCCCTTTTCTCCTCTGGAAAACGGGGCTCCTGGTAGTTCTTTCCTCCAGCCAGACATGGATTTGAACCCGGTGCCTGGGGACTGCTGGGGCTTCGGAGAGGCTGCCCTGTCGTGAGCACATGCAGCAGCACTCTGGAATCAGGCACTGGGCTCAGCTGCACCGGTCGACCTGTGACCAGCGATGCCCACAGTCGGCTGCACTTTGAGAGCCGAAGGGGCTGCCAGAGGTGGACTGCAGAACCCTGGCTTCCAGACCTGCTCTGCCTGCCCGTTCTGCTCGCCCCCCTCCTTTTCCCCTGGAGGCCACTCCCACTGCCTCTGATACCCAGTCCCTGCAACGTGGGTGAAAGTGCCCAGCAGGAAGGCACCCCGGGCCTGCAGCAAGATTTCTGTCCTGCTAGATTTCTGCATCTCCTGACCTGCCTCTCACACACCTGGGGCCTCCTGTCAGCACCCCGGTGTGTGTGTGAGGGGGGACACTGCCCACTCTGCTGCCCTCTCTCCTTCATTTTCACCCACGCCCCTGCCTCTCAGG
>NW_022103901.1:38602105-38603548 GCF_000313985.2 Echinops telfairi | reverse complement strand
GGCTAAACAGTCCCCTAGGCAGAGCGCTTGGCATATGAGGTGTGCTTGATAAATCGTTGCCCTCATTGTTTTCTCTGCTGGGGGCACGGGTGTCTCATTTTCTCCGTGGAAACTAGCGCAGCGCCCCTCTCATGGGACCATCGGCTGAGACCCTGTCCGTGAGCCACGGAGCCACACATTGTCCTCGAGGCGATTCTAACTCACAGCCGCCCTAGAGGACAGAGTAGAACTCGGTGGGTTTCTGAGACGGACACTCTTCACAGGCGTTAAAAGCCTCCTGCTTCTCTGGGGGCTGTGGGTGGTTTATAACTGTAGACGTGTTGGGTAACAGCCCAATGGGTAAGCGAACCCACTGCCATCAGGCCGATTCCTACCCGGCAGAGCAGGGGTGTCCCTTTGGGTGTCTGAGACTCTGCATCTTTACAGGAGCGAACAACCTGGCTCTGGAAATGAGTGGGTCTGCTTCCACAGATATTATTACTGCCTGCAGGCTAACCAGCTGGTCAGTGGTGCCCATTCATGTCAACGTTAGTTGAGGACTGCTACTGCAGGCAAGAGGCGATGCCAGGAGTCTCTCCCTGGCTCCTCATTTTTCCGTTGTACTGATTGCTCGCATGTGGTTAATGAGTGCTCACTCTTGACTGTGGCCGTGCGAAGTGGGCATCTTTGGGTGATTCAATCTTGGTACATCTGGGCACTCGTTCATGTTAAGATTGGTGACAGATTAGGCACATCGCAGCATGGCTCTGTACTGTGAATTCTCATTCTACAGGGGGTGTGCCGGTAGGTATACAGGAGGACACTCAAAAAGTACATCCTCTTTCCCTTTCATTTGTTGACTAATCCTTAAAGCTCGTGCACATATGCTCAGGAGCCTTGGTGGTGTGGTGGGTTAAGAGTTGAGGTGCGAACTATAAGATCAGCCTTTCTAAACCACCAGCAGCTCCGTGGGAGAAAGACGTGGTTTTCTGCTCCTGTAGAGAGTGACAGTCTCAGAGCCCCACGGGGCCGTTCTCACTTTACAGGGTCGCTATGCGTTGGAATCGACTGGATGGTGGTGAGCTGTTGAGGTTCACATAAGCACAGCTTCTCCCCCACCCCGCGCTCCAGGAAAGTGGGGTGTGAAAACCTAGCCGAGCTGAAAGGGGGGGAAGCAGGGTAGCTGTTTCCATCAGTTCAGATGAGAAGATATTTTGAATGTTCCCAGACTCCCCAAATACCTTACCAAATCATCTCAAATAAGACGTAAACCCTAAACCCACAGGGACACCCAGTGGTCACAGATGCTGTTCAGAGCTTGCTGGGGCTGACTGCTGAAACACTGAGTGTAGATCCTGGGGACAGCCTCACCGCTTAGAGAGCATACTGCCTAATTAAACTTTTTACCTTTGTCATAAAAGCAAACATTTTCTTTCAATTTCCTTTGGTTAGAGAAAAAGGTAC
>NW_022103901.1:38598832-38600218 GCF_000313985.2 Echinops telfairi | reverse complement strand
GATGCTCTGAAGCAAAGCTTTCTTATTCAGCCCCTGCTCACGGATTGAATGGGTGGGGGTGGGGGTGGACTTGCATCTACTGATGGAAAAACAGCTCCCAGATATTCACCCCTTCCCTCAACCAGTCCCCAAATGCTTCCTTAGCACTGCCCTCCAAGCATCAGCCATTGGCTGAGCAGTGCGATCAGGGACGAGAGCCCTGTTTGTCTGGGGGAAGCTGCCTGTCTGGGGCAGGGAGGAGGGGCAGGGACTGAGGAGGCTGCTGTGCTGAGGGGCAGAGGGAGGCTGCCTTTGGTCCTGAGGTAGTGTAGGGACAGAGAGGGGACCAATTTTGTGCTGGGGTGTAAGGCGGGGTAACCTCTTCAGGTGAGTGGTATGGGGGAAGGGGATGGAAGGGGTCCTTCCAGACAGAGGCCTGGACCAGGGCAGAACTAAGGAGTCAGGGATGGCAAGTGTTCTCTATGTGTGGAATGGTGCACATGCGTGTACAGTATGAGTGCGTGCATGCTAATGCCACATGTGCACATACCTGTGTGCATGTACCAGTATGTGCGCACATAGGCACACATGCCCAATTCCATCCCTATAGTTTGATGTGTGTTCAGGCATGTACGTGTGGGCATGTGTATGCATATGTATGTTTGCAAGTGTGTGCGTGCCCATGTACACATGTGTGTCTGTGCATTCAAAGGTTAAGACGGAGAAGGGTAGGCTCTGCCCTGGAGTTGATGTCCATAAACTCAACCAGTAATTGACAAGCCCAGTTGCGGGCTGGGCCTGTGGGCAGCTGTGGGGTTCCCTCCCTAAGTCCCCCTAACGGCCCCTTCCAGAGCTGTTACTGCCAAGCTCCTTCATCTGCAGGTAAGAAGCCAGGGGGCTCAGAGAGGACAGATGACATGCCTGCAGTAGCACAGTCATTACTGGGGGGGTGGGGGGGGTGAGGGGGGTGAGACCCCTGGAGCAAGGGAGTGGGACTTATGGGTCCCAGCACAGCGGAAGGTCCCTCGGCATGTCCTCACTCTGCTTCTGGCACCTCGCGCATCACCCAGACCATGGTTGGTGCCCTATGTGCGTTGGCTCAGGCCTCTACTGAGCCTCCATCTGCTGTGAGGGGCCGAGAAGGCTCAGGCTCCTCACAGCACCCACTTGCGAGTCCCTCCTGTGCCCACCAGCAGCTGCCTCCACACAAGCTGCATGTGTACTTCTGAGTGGATTCAGCCTGCCACCTTGCTCCTGGAGGGGCAGCCAGTGGGTCCAGTGGCTGCCAATTAGGACTGATGAGAAGCTAATGAGTCTGGAGCTACATGGTAAGCTATTTAGCACATAGGGGAAGTGGGAGGCAGGAGCCTGAGGGGCATGGGGTGCCCTGTGCAGGCTGAGCAGTGC
>NW_022103901.1:38596311-38597324 GCF_000313985.2 Echinops telfairi | reverse complement strand
GCTGATGGGCTGGATCCAAAACAAGAGACCCAAGGTGCTAGCTCTGGGATGGCCCCTGCTTCCCTCATGTCCAAGAGCAATGGAGTCTCACGATATTGATGGGCGGAGACGGCCAAGGCCTAACAGAACTCTGGGGTTCTCAGGGTGGCTCACACTGCCCCGTGGGGCGGGGGTTCAGTGGTGGAATTCTTGCCTTCCACACAGGGGTCTGCCTTCAATTTCTGGCCGGTGCACCCAGGCACAGCTGCTATGTCTCCTGTCAGTGCAAATGTGCATGTTGTTAGGCTATCGGACAGATTTGGGGATTCTGTCAGACTAGGAAGAAAGGCCTGGCAATGGGCTTCCAGAAACCAGCCAATCCAAACCCTGTGAATCACAGCGGTGCAGTGCACAACCTATCGCTGGATGGTGCAGGACTGGGCTGTGTTGTCCCTTGTGCAAGGGGGTGACTTAAGGACAGCAGACCCTGGGGGATCCTGGGGGTGGAGCATGGCAGGTTCATGCCCTCGTAAAGCTCTGGCTTGGTGCCAGCTGCTTGTCCACTGGAGACCCAAGATGGTGCAGAGAGTTAAGTGCCTGGCTACCGAGTGTGATGGTTGGCATTTGAGATCTATTCAGAGGCTCCTTGGAAGATAGATGTGGAGCTCGGCCTCTGGGGGTCATAGCCACACATGTCTGCTCTCCACATGTCTGCTCTCCCTGAGTTGGGTGCGACTCCCTGTTGGCTTGCTGGCTTGGTGATTCTGGCCTATTGGCTACTGAATGGGTCTGTAATTGGCCAACAGCTGCAGTCCCTTTGATACCATGGAGGCCGCATCCCCAGGGGTCCTGCCTTCCTCTCCTGACCATTCCTGTGCGGAGTGCTGGGAGCTACAGGGGCTGACGAGCCCATGGGCTGCGTGGGAATCTAAACAACTCGTGTGCATGTACCAGTATGTGCACACATAGGCACACATGCCCAATTCCATCCCTATAGTTTGATGTGTGTTCAGGCATGTACGTGTGGGCATGTG
>NW_022103901.1:38593393-38595380 GCF_000313985.2 Echinops telfairi | reverse complement strand
GCCTGCCCCTGCTACCCCAGTGAACTCCTGCTCATTTCTCAGGACCTACCAACATGTAGGTAGTTCAAGTGCGAATGTTTTCAGCTTCTAACTGCAAGGTTGGCAGTTCAAGTCCACTCAGAGGCACACTCTCAGAAGAAAGGCCTAACAACCAGCTGCTGAAAAATTAACACAAAATTTCTGCTCTGGGACACATGGGCTGGCCGCGAATGGAAGTCTACTTGATTGTGATTGGCTTGGCAATTACATTGGGCCCCAAGATAATCTGTCCTCCAAATCATTAAGCTAGCGACAGTACAGGCTTTGACCTGCTAGGTAAGGCCAATGTCACAGGTTCCAAAGATTAGGATGTTGTTGTTGTTGTTAGGTGACATCAAGTCAGTCCTACCACATAGCGATCCTACTATGTGGGAAACACTGCGCATCCTCACCATTGTGCCCATGCCTGAGCCCATGGATGCAGCCACCATGTCCACCCATTTTGTTGAGGGCCTTTCTCTTTTTCACTGTCCCTCCACTCTACCAAACATGATGTCCTCCAGGGACTGCTCTCTCCTGACATGTCCAGAGTACGTGGATGCTTGTGGGGCGACTGGGTGGCACTGTGGTCTCAAAGCCCGGGGATGTGCCTGGAGGGTTTGTGTGAGACTTGGAAGCAGATGCCACACGCATAACCCGATGGACCCCTTCACTTGGCACATGGCTAAGGTGACCAGACGTCCCGCTTTTGGCTGGACAGTCCAGATTTTTGGAAAGAATGCACGACAAACTAGGGAACGGTCTATTTGGTCCATATAGACCGGATTTTTAATCAACCCCCCATCTCCCGGTCAATGGTGTCCTGCTTTAAATCTGGTCACCTTCCACATGGCGGCTGCCTCGTTGGCCAGCTCCACATGGCTGGTGTGGTGGGGGACTGCTTCCATAGAATGCAACATGAATGCTCCCCCCCCCTCCCCCGGGGTTGTCTAAGTGGCAGCTACAGTGAACAACATCCCTAGAGAGGCAGGTAGGGCCTTCCTTCTGGGGGCAGGCAGCTGGGGTTCAGGCTCTGCTCTTTGAGAAGCCTCTCAATTTCCTCTCGTACATGTGCTGTAGTCATCATGCACCTGCATTTCTGGAGTAGTCAGGACCAGTGGGCAGCACCTGCCATGGTCCAATCAGTGCACCAAACACCCACGTCCATGATCTAGTGAATTCCACCATCGACCTCAGAAGCGGGCATCCCTGGAAACCTCCCCAAGCCTCAGATTCCTCTCTTGTTTTGGAACGAGAGCCCTGAGGGGATTGGAGGATGGGAGAATCTGCCTCTTGGGCGGCACTCTTAGGGACGCATGTAGAGTGACATGGCCATGCAGACCAGCCGTTTTCCCGCCATTTGACCAAATGGTCACATCTGTCCGAGACTTGGGGACGATGCATCCCAGGGCCAGGACACAGCATTCGGAAGTAGATATGAAGGATTCGAAGCCACAACAGACAGCCTCCCACACTGATGCTCCTCTGCCTGTTCCTGGAGCCTAAGGTGCTCTGCTTGGGTCTGGCTTAGGTCAGGGTTGCCTTTGGTCTAGTCCGTGTGTGCATCTGGCTGTGTCCAGCTGAGTCGGCTGCCTTCAGCCCACGCGGCCCTTCCTTCCTGGGTTTGCTCTTGGTCACATGACGTGAGTGATGGCACTTCCTCTTTCCTGCACCAAGACTCCATTGATTTTCTCCTTGGTAGATTGGCTGGATTTGCTTCTGCATCCTGGGGGTGACATCACGATGGGAGGCGTGGTTTTGCATCCTTGCTTGTCCCAGTGGGGCTCAAGCAAGGCCGGACAGACCCCAAATATCACTTGGGGTGGGTGCTCTGAGGGGCATATGCCAGATTCCCCCTCCCTCCAGTCTATGGCTTGGGGCTAGCCGTCCTTGGGGCTTGAGTTAAGTCATAAAGAAAAAGCCACTTCTGGTGTCTAATGGAGCATCTGCTTCTCCAGCATGCCACTGT
>NW_022103901.1:38589803-38591828 GCF_000313985.2 Echinops telfairi | reverse complement strand
GTATACAGAAGAAGAAAATGTTCTAAAGTTGATTGTGGTAATGATTTTACAACTCTCCTTGATATGACTGAACTATTGAATTGTATGACATGTGCGAGACGTGCCAAGAAAACGGATTTTTTAAAAAGAGTTACATTCTCAGAAACTCACAGGGGTGGTTCTCCCCTCTCCTCTAAGGCCCCGATGATTTGGCATCCACTTGAGGCAGTGAGTTTCATGTTTCATAGCAAGTTTTGGCTGATTCAAGCCTCCGCCATCGGGAGGTTCTTTTGGCTTGCTAGCTTGGGGAACAGTGAGCCAGAGAAAGACCCACAACCACATGGTGACACAGTGGCTGCCACAATGGGCCCAAACGTAAGAGCAACTGTGAGCATGACATGGGACCCATAGGTGTCCACAGAGTCGCTACGAGTCAGAACCAGCTCAATGGTACCTAACCATAGTTTGGGGAGCCCTGGTGGACTAGTGGGTTGGTTGGGCATTGGGCTTGCTAACCCCAAGGCCAACAGTTCAAAACCACCACCCACTCCCAGGGAGGAAGAGAAGGCTTTCTGCTCCTGTAAAGGGAGGTTATAGTCTCAAAAATCCACAGGGTCCTATGGGGCCGCTTTGAGTTGGAATCGACTTACTCGCAATAAGTTGACTTCAAAAAGCTTGTGGGCACATTCCATTATCTTTCCACTCCATTTCCTATGGAATGTTTTGAAGCTCTCTCATATTTTAGGTGAGGATGAGCCATTATCACCAGCCCGACTGATCCCCCTTTTGCTGGCCACACCCCATGTTCTCCATGAGCATGTGTCTACTAGTTCTGCCAGGTGTAGTGCTGGACCGGAGGACATGGGCCTTGTCATTTCTAACAGATCCTGCCTGCTAATTTCATGCTACCCTGAGGCTGGAGGCACCTTCCTCCAGGAGTGCCCCCCAACCACCGCCATCCCCCGAGGGCGGCAGTTGGGAACAGCCCACTTCTTCTCAGGGCCTCTCTGGGGTCCCAGCAGTAGAGGCGTGCTTACACGCGGTTCAAAATTGCAATGTTCCCCGGACTCACCTATCGCCTGTCTTCCTTGTGTTCACCTGCTAGACTTGCACCAGGAGATGAGTTTCTCAGTATGCTGAGACCACACCCACGTGCAAGACAGGCTGGGGCTCAGCTGCCACCTGGGCCAGCCTCTCTTGACACCGGGGGTGTGGGGCTCCTGCTGTCAGCCCCACCTTCTCTCCAGGGAATGATTGCCCACCTTCATGTCCTAGTTGTGCGCCCTTCCATGGAGAGCCTACTGACGGCTGGTGCTTCTGCCCACCCTGTTAGATGGGGCAGCTGATGCCCCGGAGGTGAGGGGACGGCTTGCTGAGGGCTAGTGAGGGAACCCTGTGGTCCCCCCACCTAGGGGGGTCTCTTGTTTGGAAGTAGGGCTTTTGTTTCGTCATTTAATGAGGCCGTGGCAGTATAGATTGGGCTCAGACTGAACCATTTGTGGTTTATGAAAAGGGTTCATAGGCTGGGGGAGGCGAATGCCCTGTGAGGATCATCTACAAGCCAAGGGCTGCTGGCAGACGCTGAATACGTGCGAGAGGCTACAGCAGGTGCTTGCACGGCCAGGCCCTGCGTGGGATTGGGAGCATCCTGAACAGCATGGGGGTAAATTCTTGGTCTTTCAAGGAGCCATGGTGTTTCTCTCGTCTGGAAGCACCAGGTGCCTGAGGCACAGAATCTGCTCCCAAGACACACAAATAAGATATCGAATCAGTTCACAAGCCATTTCTGGCTACGACTTTCCAGCTCAAAGCCCCCATCCTCCCTCCCCGCCCTTCTTACCCGGTCCATGGCAGTGTCTGCAGCTTTACCTTCTCCCACTTACATGAGTCTGGCACTCTGCCTTTTAGCTCATTCTCACCTCAGGACCTCTGCATGTGTACTGCCCCCCCACCTCGGGCCTTTAAAACCCATTGCCTCCGAGCTGGTTCTGACGCATAGAGACCCTGTCAGACAGTACCAGACCATCCCATGGAGTCTTCTGGACT
>NW_022103901.1:38587362-38589148 GCF_000313985.2 Echinops telfairi | reverse complement strand
GGGAGTAGAAATCCCAGTCTTTCTCAGGCTGAGCTGCTGGTGTTTCGAACTGCTGACCATGTGGATCACAGCCCAATGCGTAACCACTGTACCACCAGAGCTCCTGTACTTTTCTCGTAGAGGCTAAAAAATGGTGGTCCAATGTGTGGTGCTGGTCCCCAAGGTGTTCTTTTGGACTTCCATAAGAGCTAACCTGTGAATGAGTCACTGAATTTTAGAGCATAGAGTTAACAGAGATTCCTAACTTCTGGATTATTTCGAAGCCCCAGAAAATCTAGCAGTGCCATATGGCACTGAGCGGGACAGGGGCTCCCCTGTGGACGGGGTACCAGCCTTGGTTCATCTCAGGTTGGCTGTGATGTACCCTTCTTTGTTCCATCTTATCACTTGCATGGTTTCTGAATCATCAGTTTGCAGACTCTGTCATGGAGTTCTAGGCTCCTGGGGTGAAAGGCACCCTCCCTCACCCACCCCATCTGTGACGGTCCCTTTCCTGCCTCTTACAAATGGTCCTCCAGTGACGAAGCACTCGCTGCTTTCCCACGTAGCCATTCCTTTGGTAATCAGCCGTGGGATAAATTCTTCCACAGAGGGAGACAACGTTTTAATTTCCTGAGTCCTCCCTCCCCTTGGTTGGGAGTCTGCTCCTGAGGCATTGCCAGGGAGTCACTCTCTCCATTTCCCCATCCTTTGCTTCCCTTCCCCTCCTGGGAGCAGGCCCCCTCCACCCAGCATTGGCTCTCGTGGCCCTGAGACCTTCCCACCACGTAACCTTCTTGTCTGCTTCATTCATGCTTCAGTCTGACGCGAGGCTGTTGGAGACACTGCCCCAGGTTTGCCTGTCAGACCGAGGAGGCTGGTCGGTTTCTATCATGGTACTGTGTTGAGGATGAGGAAGGCAGTCGTAGCAATCTTTTACCAGCAAACAGTCACCTGCCAGCATCTGGAGAAATAATGAACATGTATCAGAACATTGAATCTTCATTCAAATGAAGTATGGTTTGAAGATGAGTACATTGATGCTCAGAGACCTTAAATAGATTCTCAGAGGACATTGCATTTGCTTTCCTCAAATCTTCCCCTTAGGCTTGTGAGTGGGTAATGGCCATAGCTTTCTTTTGGGTGTCTATCCACTCTGCCTCAAGAAGCTCATCTCCCGTGAGAGGAGGAGGAGGTCATACTCTTGAAGGGTAAGCCAATCGGTGTGACTACCAGCCACTGACCACAGTGATTAGCTCATCGATCAGCGTGAGTCACAGCTCAGAACTGTGTGATTGGAGGTTTGTTGGGAGGGCCTCTGAGACCCTTGTAGAGAGCTGAGGAGATCTTCTCTTTCTTACTCAGGGCATGGATCAGAATGCATGGGGACCCTGGAGCATGCTACCTTGTGTCCTTGAGGGTGCACAAGCCACGGGATGACCTTAGCAGAGGGAAGGCAGGGTGTGGGGTTGGAAAGAACATCTTGGTGACATCATCGGTCTACTAATTCAAAACAGCACCGGGGCCATCTTTGACATTGGTCACAGGAGCTGATCTATCTTCCTGAGGGTTTAAGATGATGCAGGCTTTCTGTCACTTGCAACCAGATGGATGGAATTTAATGAGCAGATAGAATATAATCAAGTAATAATTAATGGAGTTATGGTTCAAATCCAGGACTTTTGGGCTCTGAAGTCTTTGCTGTTTCCACTCTTCTATGTTGGGTTTGATGGGCCATCGTTGGATAGAATTTCAGAGCTGAAAGAGACCCATACAATTGTTCTGTTCAGCTTCTGATATCAAGCAA
>NW_022103901.1:38585490-38586852 GCF_000313985.2 Echinops telfairi | reverse complement strand
ATTGGTATCGGACATATGGGCTAATATCGGACTAATGGACTTGATCTGGACTGGTCTGGGATGTTTTCTCAATATACAATTGTTCTTGTATATAAAGCTCTTTCCTATACACATATGCGTGTTTATGAATCTGTTTCTCTAGTCTACCCGGACTAATACAACAGACCTCAGAACTTTTCTTCCACTTTTTAATGACTGTACTCGGTAGATAGGTTCTTTTCAGGCATGGTGAGCCCTTGCTTACTGATTGTAGAGATGGTGGATGGTGAGCAAGGTTTCCAACAGGAGTCCTGAGTTACTTTATGAAGCCCACTCTTTGTAATGTAACCAAGGCTGGGGCCAAAGCCATGGGTATCCAGCTGAAGTTACCCCATGGGAACAGGGAGAGAAGGGAGAGAGTGAGGCTAGAAGGGTCGAGGAAGAGGGAGAACCAGAGGGGATGAAACAGGAAGTGCTCCCAGATGATGCTCAGTCCAATGAGCACGCTGAATGGAAAAGAATCGGTTTTGTTCTCGACTTAAGGGAATCCTGGTCTCCTTGACTTAAGGGAATCTACGTAGCTCAGCCAAGTCAAGGGGCCTGGAAGACCTCTCCTTCTTCCCCACTTCCTTCTCATCCCATGCCAAAGTGCCTTCAACAACCTCACGGCCACTCCATCGTGCATTAGACCGCATCACTCCGTGAGTGCACAGCGCTTCAGACAAGTGCCTCACTGGCGTTGAGGAGAGCGATATTCAGTCATTCTAGAGCAATTCAAGAGAGGAGGGTATTGGATCTTTACCTTTTAAATCGATCCACCAGCCATGGCTGCTTCTCTTCCTTGTTTCGGGAGGAGACCTCAGCTTTCTCTGGAGGAGTGGGAGAGAGCTGTCCAACAGCAGCAGCAGTGAGGACACATGTGATCGCCGTTGCTGGTCGGCAGAATAAGGACCCCAAAGGTGTACACGTTGTGAACCATGCCACTGGTGGCCTGTCACCTTCCAAGACAAAGAGGGCTTTTCAGCTATGATCAAGTATGCCATCTAGAGGTGGGGAGAGGGTCTTGGGTTTATCCGATGGGTGCAGATGAAATGTGGGTGGACCGACCATGGGTCACTGGGCCGCCAAGGATTGACAACCTTGGAAATGCTCTGGGGGCAGTTCTGTTCTGTCCCACATGGCCGCCAGGAGCTGTAATCGACTCCACAGCTGTGGGCATGAGTCTGGGGCGACAAGCAGCCAGAGGAGGTGTGTGAGGGTAACACCAAACCAAACTCACTGCCATCGAGTCCAGTCCATGCCAACACATAGTGGCCACTCCCCTGGGTGGATTCCAACATGGTACCTGTTTATGGGACTAGACAGTCTAGCCTCCCCCCCCCC
>NW_022103901.1:38558792-38584495 GCF_000313985.2 Echinops telfairi | reverse complement strand
CTGGCAGGGGTCTCCACACGGCTGCTCCAGCACCCAGGGCTGCATCGGGGTAGGTCCATGCAGCTTCTCCTTGGGGATGTCTTGCAGGAAGTCAGCCTTGCCAGCTAAAGCAGGAAACTGGCTAAGGCAGCTGCACCTGGTCCGACCATCACAAAGCAAGAGACCCGAGAACTCGAAAGGCAAGGCTCACGGAGCCATTTATCGCTCTGCCCTTCAATTAACCCCACATGTGTTTATCGGCCAGGTTGGCACAATAAACTTTAACTAACTCAGATACCTTACATTGAGTCATCTGTCTCGGATGTAGAGCTTGGAAAACCGCTCCGATGAAAGTGGGCGAGGACCTCGGTGGGGTGGAGGGTGCTGGATCCTAAGCATTAGAAGCCTGGTGGAGGGTTGGAGAGCAGATTCGCAGGAGGTGTTTGGAGGTCAGAGGTACTTTGTCTGTCTGGGTGTGGGCTGGTGTGAAGCTCTGTGACCTTTGCCCTGGAAGCCACTCCAGTGTGGCCCCAGAGAGCGGAACCTCCTCTCCGTGTCTTAGCTGCAGCCAATACAGCACTCTTGTGGAGAGTGGACACCAAGAAGCCAGTGTCACCGGGGGCTCCTGGCGAGCCACGTGCTGGAGGAGGGCTGGCCCCCTTACAGTGCACAGTGTACTGGGTTTTGGGGAGTAAATCGCCAGACCTTTCTTCTGAGTTGCCTCTGGGCGGCCTCTAACCTCCCAGTTTACCCCACCTGGGAGCTCTGAGCATCCAGGAAGCCGCCTTACAACCCTGCTCCCTCATGATTCCCCTTGAACTTACTTAAAGTATCTCTCCTATTTCTTATCCTGCACCCCACTCCCCACCCCCCAGGCAAAATCTCCTGGTAAGCGCTAGCTTGTGTGTGTGTGTGTGTGTGTGTGTGTGTGTGTGTGGCCTTTCTTTTACGGTCTATTCTCCGGGGTCATTGTTGTCAACTCATCAGCTGGCCCCCTCCCATGGCTTCCCATGACAACTTTCTCCAAGTTACCTGGGTCTCAGCCCAAGCGCCACCTCCTCCTGATGGCCTTCTCTGGTGGCTCCATCTTGCAGTGCTGCCTCACCTCTGCAGGTGTGGGGGTGGTGGTGAGGGGGGGTGATCTGGCTGGGTGTGTGACTCTCTGTGTGTGGTCGATGCCAGCGCTGCAGGCAAATGCTCTCTCACACCTTTCACACGATGCTTTGCCATTACAATCCTTATATCAGGGGATTTCTCAATTTCCGAAAGTCCACTGCTGGCTCGCCCAGGCATCTGTGCCACCGGGTGAGTGTCCCCGAGGGCATCCCCTCTCCTGTCACACTCCTTCACATGTTAGCTTGCCTGTAATTGCTTCTCACCCCTTGTCATGAACTGCAATTAGGTGGCGTTTTTTGTTTGCTTGTGTATTGTCCTTCAGATCCTGGGCCAGCACACCTCCATTGCCATAGCAACTACCAACTAGAAAGGCCGCTGGGGAAAGGGTAGCCAGTCATGGTACAGGTGTGGAGCCCCATGCTGACTCATCACCGTAGCCGTGAAGCCTGATCCAGACGCTCACTCACCAGGCTGCACCTGGTGGGTCGCATTGGTATCAGTGCCTCCTGGCCTGGGGTCTTCTCTTCCATTTGCTCCTTGTCTGTGTTGAAGGAGGTCGTAGTTGCCCTTGTCTGGCTCCTGCATTTAGGCAGCAAAAGGAAGCCACAACCTCTCCACTTTGTGGATACTTGGAGGCGAGCATTTCCTTGCTGGACTTGGTGGGGAGAATGCTTCCCTCCTGGTGGACTGGACCCCATTGTGAGATTTTCTCATCCCACCACCTTCCTGGAATACGTAGGGCTCACGATTTCCCTGGCCAGCACTGATGTTATGCTGTATTGCCTCTGGGGGGAGGTGAGGCGTGGCTCAGGTGCAGACGATAGATATCCCATGAGTAATGAGTAACCAGGCCACCTCTGTGACTCGCTGGGAGGCGGTGCCTGCATGCTGACAAATGTGAGCCCGCTTTAGCAGCCTGCTGTGGAAATTGGATAAATTGGATCTCCTGGCCTGGAGACCTGGAGTTTGGCTTTGTTTTGTGAGGTGGGGCAGAGGTGTTGGACAGCATTGCCCGATGCCCATCCCTGCAGTGAACCCCTCCCCTTGCTCTGGGGTGCTCGGTGAGAAAGAGGCTCCCGTACGCAGCTCTTCTTGTAAGACGTCTGCGTGCTCTTCATTAGTGCGGAGAAGTGATGGTGCCGGGGATGCAGAGAGACCACACGGAGCTTCTGACATCCGTCACTGCAGGGAAGACAAGGACCACATCACCTCTGGCGGCCATCCGTGTCCACACACAGGGCCCAGCCTGGAGCCAGGGCCAGCAAAGCTTAGGTTTGGGCCTTAACATCCCTTTGCTGGGGTTCTTAGCAGTGGTCTTAGGGAAGCCATTAGTCTCGCTGTGTCTTTCCTCCATGGGGTGGGCTCCCAGCGGACTGTGTCCCCTGGTAGCAGCGGAAGAGGAGCCCCCTAGGTTGAAAGACGCCACCTGGTGGCTGCAGCAATGGACGCAGACAGACCTGCCGCACAAATCCAAGAGCCAAACGCCTTGCCATCAAGTCAATTCTGACCCATAGCGACCCGATTGGATGGGGTAGAACTGTGCCTGTTAATTTCCGAGACCGGAACTCTTTACAGGAGGAGAAAGCCTCGTCTTTCTCCTTCGGAGCGGGCTGGTGGTTTTGAACCGCCAACCTAATGGTCACAACAGTACCACAGGGCTCCTCCTGTCACACAAGAGGACGAGGAATGGAAGAGTAACAAGTTGTGGGAAAAACAATCTTCTGTGAGTTTTTTTGTTGTTGTTGTAACCTAAGAGTTTATCATTCTTATTTATGGCTTGCTACCACCTGCTGAACGGCTGCTTTGTCCCACCGCCATGGCTTGTGAGGCCCTTTGCTGCAGGTATCTCAAGTACCTGCCGGGGGCCCCAGGCAGGTTTCAGAGGAACTTCCAGCGGCAGGCAGAGAAGGAGAGAAGGCCTGGCGATCTACTTACATAAACGAACGTACAAAAGCTCCCGGGAGCAAGAGAGACTATTGCCTGGCATAGCGCTGGCTGGGAGGGGAGCCCCCCCCACCGTGCCACATCAGGCCACGCGGCGCATCCGTGCCATCGTGGTGGTGATGGTGCTTGATTTGTGCTGCTTCATTCTGCTCTCCTCACCGTCACTGCAGGACCAGCTGCCTCCATGGTGACGAGACGCTGCGTGAAGAAGAGAGCCGGGGAGCCAGATCAAAGAGAGATGGGTTGGGGGGCCTGTGGCCGGCCCACTGCCCTTGGTCAGTTCCTTGGTAGAGCAGGGCCTCTCAGTCTCAGAGGTGTCCACTGTCCGCTTTCGCAGAGCACTGGGCTCTCCCTGAGCTGATCTGCTAGGCGTGGTGGATGCGCGGGCATCCCCTGGGTGGACTTAGGAGCTGGCCCATCAGTCTCCCACAGTGATGGAGGCAGCTGGCCCTTTTGCCCGCCTCTGGTTGAGAGAGCCCACAGAGACCAGGCTATTGTGGCCTCAGCTTTCATTTGGAGACGGAGAGATGGATTGACCTGCGTCTTAGCTTTGATAGAGCCAAGAAATTAAACGCCAGGGTTGCAGGCAACCACTGGGGAGTGAAGCTGGCCCTTTTCCTGCTGAGCAACTAGAAAGCCTTCTATATCTGTCTTCACAGGCCCATTAGACCCAAGGGCTTCTAGACATTTAAATCTTCCACCTCACCTCTGAAGGTGTTGGGCTGCCGACCCCAAGGCCGGTAGTTCAAACCCACTTGCTGCTCCACAGGATAAAGATGCGGTTGTCTGCTCCCTGGATGATTGAGTTTGGGGAACTCTCTATAGGGCCTCTATTGAGTTTGGGGAACTCTCCATAGGGTCTCCGTGACTCTATAGGGTCTCTATAGACTTATAGGGTCTCTATAGGGGGACTGTATAGAGTCTCTACAGGTCAACCCTATAGCAGTGATTTGGTTTGGGGTTTGCTCTTGACCTCTGAAAGATCCCCAGTGGCACAATAGTGAAGCACTGCGCCAGTGACACTCGCCTGAGGCTCAGTGGGAGGAAGACTTGGCAGTTAGCTCCCCTCCCGTAAAGGTTCAAACAAACAAACAAACAAAACCTTGCCGTCAGATTGATGCCGACACTTTGCAATCCTGTCGGGCAGAGAAGTGCCCCTGTGGGTTTCTGAAGCCGGGACTCTTTCTGGGAATGCCAAGCCTCCTCTTTTTCCTGCAGAGCTACTGGTGGTTTTGAACTGCTGACTTGGCGGTTCTCGGCCCAACGTGTCATCCACGACACCACCAGAGCTCCTGTGGAGGAGCTGGCTCCGTCACAGGGACCACGCAGAGGTGGGAATCAATTCGATGGTAACTCACAGCAACCATCACGTCACCTTTTAGGAAAGCCCCTGGGCAGTTGGCGCGCATGGCTAAGTGTTGGGTTCCTGTAAGTCAGCGGTTCGTATCTATTGATAAGTGCCTGGGAAGAAAAGCTGGTACCGTGCTAAAAGCTGGTACTGTGCTTCTAAACACCAGCCATTGGAAACCCCGTGGGGCGCAGCTCTGCTCTGGGCAGGGTGGAACTCAACTCAGCAGTCTCGGGCTGCCTTTGGGTTGCCTCCGCCCAGCTGTCTTACTGGGTGAGAAGACCCTTGAATAAGAGCCACAATTGCCGCCTGAATGACATCTTTCCTTTGACCAATTGGACTGCTTTACAGTTTGGAGCTGGACATGGGGTCCAATAGTCAGTATGCAATTGTTTGCCCACCCACTCGTCCCGGGACCTTGGACGAGTCCTTTCCCTGCCCAGGCCCAGTGCTCCTTATGTGCAGGTGCAGGTGGGAGCAGTGCCCCAGGGGAGCTGCTGGGGAGCATCGAATCCCATAACACCTGTAAGGTGTTGCCTGTGACGCCTCATTAAGAAATACCAGGCCGAGCCTTTTCCATTTTCTTTTCAATGAGGACATTGGTATTTGAGAAATGCTAGGCCATTTGTTAAGAGAACCATATGGCCCCAAACCAGCCTTAACCAACTGTCATCCAAAGTCCCTCCTCCCTGCACCTCTGTGAGAAAGAAGGGGGGTGGGGGCAATGAAGAAAGGCCATCGAAAATTGACTTGGGGGCAGACTCTGGGCTCAGCCTGTCCTCTCCCTTCCTCCCTGGTCGTTTGATCTGTGGACAGAGGTGATGGCTTCAGAGGGACCCCTCTTGGGCCAAGCAGACTGTCCTTGCCTTTCTTTCCCTTCCAGAAGCCAGAAGGCGGGCCCACATAGAATACATCTTCAAGGCTGACTTGCGAGCATAGGGTTTGTAACAGGATGACCCTGTGGGCTCAAGCACAGGGGCAGTTGGGAGCGTGGCACAGCACCAAGTAGGGCTTAGCTCGATTGTGCGTAATGTCGCTGTGGGTTGGAACTGACTTGATGGTACCTAAAAACAACAACAACAACAGCAACGATGAAAAGTAGCTCTTGTGGCATAGTGATTATGTTTTGGGCTGCTAACTACTGGTCACCATTTCAAAGCCACTGGAAGCTCTGTGTGAGAAAGATGAGGCTTTCTCTTCCAATAAAGAGGTACAGTCTCAGACACTCACCGGGGCAGTTCTAACCCATCCTATAGGGGTGCTCTGAGTTGGAATTGACTCGATGGCAGTGAGTTTGAATTTCTGAATTATAGGTTGAGCTCTGTGGACAATAGAGGTTCATGGGTCGAATCCTCACCTTTTATTGTGGGACGTCATGGCCAGCACAGCGCCCTTCATACTTGGGCATCACCTGTTGGGTAGCGGGGCTTTGTGTGTGGCTATGAATTCACACAGCTTTCAGTGCATCTTCCAGACTGGCACTAGGAAGAAACGCCTGGCAATCTACTTCTGAAATGGCAGTGCAACCCTTATGGATCCCAGTGTTCTGATCCGACACCAACCACAGGGATGGTCAGAGGGCTGGAAGTATCAGTCAGTGCCCTTTCTGTCAGCATTCTGGTTAGTGCGCGTCTGTTCTGGGGGTCTTGGATGACATTGTATACAAATGAGACCTCGGGGCTTTGTGGTCCCGAGAAAGAGCTTGGCATGGAGCCTGGCTGGTTTGGGAGTGAATGATGCCTTGTCTTATTGCCTGTCTCACTAGCCTCGAAGGTTGTGGGGTTCTTTGACCCAGCACTCTCTTTGCACCATGGTGGAGAGAACATGGCCTCTTCAGAGGGTGGCAGTAGGGGAGAAAGAAGAAGCCATAGGCTAGAGGGCCCATTATAGTCCTTGTATGCAAAACTCACTCACATGGAGTCCATTTCAGCTGTACTGACCCCATGCAGGGTTTCTGAGATCATAAATCTCTATGGAGACACATCAGCACGTCTTTCTCCATGGGGGTGCCTGATGGGCTTGAACCTCAGACCTCATGGTTCATAGCCCAGTGCTTATCCTACAGGACCACCAGGGCTCCTCGGTGTGTGTTAGAACTCATGACCATGGACTCAAGACTGACTCATAGCGATCCTATTGGACAGAGCAGAACTACCCCTGTGGGTTTCCAAGACTAAACTCTTTTGGGATTAGGAAGCCTCATCTTTCTTCTGCAGAGTGGCTGGGTACAACCCACTAAATGGTGCTTTTTAAAGAGTCTTTGGGTGTTTTTTTTGGGGTGTGTGTATGTGTGTGTGTTTGTGTGTGTGGTGTGTGCATGCTCGTGCATGGTGGGAGAGAGAAATTGATAGAAACAGGTGGAAGAGAGAGACTAAGCTAGATGAAGGAGAAAAGTCTACTGAGAAAGAGCAGGGTGGGTGTAGGGGAGGGAGGGAGGGATAAAGGGAAAGAGAAGAGAAGAGGAGGGGAGGAGAGGGGAGAACCATTGTGGAAATGGACTTGGAGGGGGCTAGAGGAGGCTTCTGGCGTGCCAAAAAGCCCTCCATGCCATGATAATAACTTGTATTCCAACTAAAATTTTACTGTAAGTATGTATGTATATGAGCGCTCGCTCTCACACACGCATGCACGGTAACTGTGAACCTCTGTCCCTATTGTCTGCATTGAGACCAGCCTAGCCCTTCTCCACGCCCCCTCTGCCCATCCTATTCTGACTCCCTGTTCCAGACAGGACCTTGGCCCACTGTTCTGTTGGGACCTGGTAGTATTCTTCCACTGTGGGACGAATAGTGGTAGTCAGCTTCCCTACAGACAACGAGCCTGGAACCCCTCAGAGGTAGCACGGCCTGGACTAGAGAGCAAAGGCTGCCCCCAGGAGGCAGTAGGTTGATGTCGTGGAGACTTGATGGAGTCTGGAAACACAGAAACCTAGGTTTGAACAGTGGGTTCATTTTTTTTGCGAGCCTGGGATCTCTCTGCAAGTTTGCTGGAAGGCTTAGAAATATACCCATGGACCGCTGTGCACAGTGCTGCATGTGTGGAAGCCCTCAGTCCACCACCCCTGTATCCGTCCTGTGGGCAGAGCCAGCCCCACTCCGTAGGGAAAGGTGTGGCCTTTCAGAGTCCTGCTTTCCATGGGTCCCTTCCTGGATGGCTGTGTCTACCCCGCGTGGCTGAGCCCGGCAAGCCAGGCTGAGCTAGAAAGCCTCGTTTCTCTTTGCTTTCACTTCTGCCCAATGCACAACTGTTATCTAACATTCTGCCTTATTGGGGTCACTGGTTTTGTTTTCTCAGTGTAGCTTCAGGCAGAGGTGACTAGATATTTTCAGCACGCCACTTTTTAACTAGGCGTTCGCATATTTGTTTGCATCCTTGGGGCCCTAAATGATGTGGCTGCTTTTGGACAGGGATAAGCTAGCCATTATCAGGCCGATGCTATTCTTGGTGAAAGGGCCAAATTCTACTTGTGTCTAAGGACGCACAAGGAAAACAGCGCTGTCCAGGGGCTCCCCTCTCCCCCTGGTGTCTGAATTAGGGATGGAATTGAGTAGGCTTCGATGTGCATCTGCATCATGATTGTTCTTAAGAAGGGGGAGAGAGCAAATCTACCCACATCTCTCTTGATCCATCAGACCTGCTGGCGTAGTGGTTAACGTGCTGGGCTGTGATCGCATGGTTGGCAGTTCAAAATCACCTGGGGCTTTCTAGCTCAGCCCAGCAGCTTTGCAGGAGAAACACTGAGCTTTCTGCTCCCATAAACAGTTGTAGTCTCAGAAACCCACACGGGTCACTGGTGGTAGTTAGGGAGAGAGACCACATGTCTGTCCATGAGCATGTGTGATAAGATAAACAGTTATAGTCTCAAAAACCCACACGGGTCACTGGTGGTAGTTAGGGAGAGAGACCACATGTCTGTCCGTGAGCATGTGTGATAAGATGGTGCCATGGGGTGCCGGGCGTTCAGCCAGAAAGCAGCAATCTGAGTTTGCAAGCAGCTCTGCAGAAGGAAGACGGGGCAGTCTGCTCCTGCAGAGACGAGGAGCCCGCTGACTCCGCCTCACAGTGATCCTGTGCAGGGTTGCCAAGGCTTTGGTCAATCTTTTTACGGAGCAGACAACCTCATCTTTCTCCCAACGAGCAGCTGGTGGGCTCAAGCCTCTAACCTGGTGGCTAGAAGTCCAATGCTCATCCCATAGTGCCCCCAGAGCTGCCCCTGTAAAGATTCCAAATCAGAATCACTGCCATCAAGTTTATGCTGACTCATAGTGACCCTATAGGCCCATGGGTTTCCAAGGCTGTAATTCTTTATGAGGTTTAGAAAAGTTCATCTCTCTCCTGAGGATTAGCTGGTGGTTTCGAACTGCTGTCCTGGAGGTTAGTGGCCCAACTCAGAACCACTGTGCCAACAGGCCTCCAGGGCCACGAGGCACTGGAGCCCACTCAGAAGGCAGGGATTTGGGCTTGGCTTTATAGAAGTGAGGAGGAAACAAGACAGAGATGGTGGAAGCTAGGAGTTTTTCTAAACATAGGTCACTTTCTAGGTTTGACTTCATAGAATGACATAAATATTTTACCTAAATATGACAACCAAAACTAGGAAAAAAAGATTATTTAGTATTGGAATGAAAACAGAACAAATAAACTTAATTGTGAGACCAGCCACCCAAAGAGGAAACATTCCCAGAGTTTTAAAAACATATACGCTTATTGCTATGTCCCTCGTGGGATAGTGCCAAGGATCAAAAGAACAGTGAGTGAAATCTCACAGTGTCTTCATGATTGTTGGGGACACTTCCTGACTATGAATGACAGCCCAAATGAGCATACGTCAGGAGAGAAAGAAGCGATCCATGGGGGGAAGCCTGGATTTGAATCGGATGTCTCACTGCCAATTTACCATGTGTTTCGATGTATGAGTATCTATGTTCTACGATTAGACCAGGACTCCTGGTGGCATGGTGGGTTACACATTGAATTACCGCAGGAGAAACATGAGGCTCTTTGCTCCCTTATGGGTTGCTGTGAAGGAAAACTAGAGGGTGTAGAATATTAAAGAACATACTTGCAGACGAGTATCCTAGGCATTTCTGAGCGGTCATGGGCTGCTCTTGGCCATTTTGAATCAGATAATCTTATGGTCTACTCTTCTGAGAGGGACATGTTGGGAGAGGAATAGCATTGCGCTCATGGTCATAAAGAACTTTCAAGATCTATGCTGAAGTACAGGGTAATATCTGTCTGCCTACAATCAAGTTCGGTTAATATGCCTATTAATATGTAGGCATCCACCAGGGGTGCAAAATAAGAGGAAATAGGAGATTTTTCAACTTCTCCCATTTTAAATTAATCGAATGCACAATCAAGATGGACTGACAGCAAGGCCATTAGAATGGAAGTACAACGAAGAAAGATCCGTCGTTGGAAACCTTGGCCTCAGGGGTAAAAGAACCCTGAATGGAGTTGGCTTGATGGTAGATTTCAAGGCCAGTGACCTATTTATTAGACATACCTTTGTTTCCAACAACCTGAAGGGCACCTCTACACATGGACCCCCTGGGCCCAGCGGGGACCAAGGACCTATTGGAAATACCCTCCATTCACCATGGCAACTCTACACCTGGACCGCACTGGCCAGACTACATGGGCATTGGATTGAGGATATGTCTGGAAAGAGACAAGGAGATGCTTCATATTCCCAACCAGGCTCAGATGTGGAAGCTGAAGAAGCTGCCACTAAGTCTACAATGCTCAAAGGGTGACCTTAGCGTATAGCCCGTCAACTATGGATTTGAGGAACTAAACATCCATGACTGAAGACCAGATGAGTTGGACAGTGCCATCAAGGGCATCAGACATGAAGAAAGCAAAAGGTCATTCATAAAACATTTTAGAAAAGACCGAAATGAGTGACTGCCCAACAGACTCAGAAGTTGGCTCCTGAGCATAGAGTAGCTAGAGCAAATGAAGGAAATGGCGAAGTGAAAGAGCCGAGCAGAAAGCGTTGAAGGGCAGCTTGGGAAGACAAAGTAAACTGTATTAAAGTGTAACATGCAAAGGGCTGCAGTTAGGAAGCCAAAAGAAAAGCACGTGCTTAGCATTTCTTAGACTGAAGGAACGGGGAAAAAAATCAACCCTCAAATGTCAGTGTTGAGGGAGTCCATGGGCAGGACCGTGAACGAGCAGGAGCATCACAAGAAGATGGACGTAGCGCATAGTCACTGGACTAAAGACTTGGTCAATGTTCAGCCATTTCAAGAGGCAGCATGTGATCCAGAACGGATGCTCTGGGACCAAGAGCCCATGGTCTGGAAAGAAGAAGTCCAAGCTGCCCTGAAAGCGTTGGCAACGAACGAAGTTCCAGGAACTGATGGAATACCATTTGAGATTTTCCCAGCTAACTGATTGGAGGCACTCCCTCGTCTATGCCAAGACATTCGGAAGACATCCCACTGGTGATGCTGTTGCTATTTGCTATAATGGTGGCACAGCTTCCAACATCATGGCAACATTCAAGTCACCAAAGTGTGATAAGCTGACAGATGGGGGGTGGCAAGTTGCATTAACCAACCAGAACAATATACAGGCCTTGCTTGCCTTCTGACTCAGGGAACTATTCATTTTCAATGTATGTAGGACCATCAGGGACATGTGAACACAGATAGAATTTCTCTACCTTGTTGCTATTAAGTTAGGAAACAAAGTGGAAGTTCTTTCCACCAGACTCTAGACCTGCTGGGGCCTCAGTTTCCCCTCCTCTCACCTTCCTCAACACTGGAGGCATTAAGATGAGCCATGCTGCTTCCTAGAAACGTCTGGGGCTTAGCTGAAGTCCCTGCCACTGTCACTGAACCACCTGCCCCTGGAGACAGGAAACCAGTGTCCCAGTGTCCCAAGAGCAGAGTCCATCCAAACACCACTCACTCAGATGCTGGTGGGCTGTCCTCTCTGAGGACAGAGCCCCTGCGTTGATTCCTGCGTGATGTCGGCTACGACCCCTCCTCTCCTTCTGCCCACGTGTTCTTCAAAGAGCAGTCATAGAAACCTCCGCAGCACTTTTCCCCTTGGCAGAAGTTGCTTTCCTGGGGGACTTCACCAGGGCCACCGAGAGGGCAGAAGTGATGCTCAAGTCCTAGAGGCGGCAGGAAGCGGGGCATCCGGGCCAGGCAAGGTGCTCAGTCTGACCGCACTCATGGCCCTTGTCTGTAAACCCCGTCAGGATAGGAAAAGCCACCATCTTCCCCCAACTGAACAAAAGGAGGCTCTGCTGGGTGAAGTGACGGCCTCAAGTTCACACAGACAGGAAGAAGGATTATCAAGGAGTCTGTACTAGGGGGTTGGATGTTGCACTAGAGGCCAGAGAGTGAGCTTGAACCCTAGCCCCACAACATAGACACTGGAACCTTCAGTCCTGTACCCAAGGAACGGAGCCCTGGCAGCAAGACTGTAAAGTGCTCAGCTGCTAACCTAAAGGTCGGCGTTTCAAACCCACCCGGTAGCTCCATGGAAGAAAGGCCTTGTGATCTATTTCCATAAAGGTCCCAGTCAAGAAGACCCTGCGAGGCTCAGTTCTCCACTGTTACACAGGCCGCTAGGAGCTGGAATCCACTCCTTGGCACCAAATAAGCACATGCGTATGAATGGAATCCCGGCAGGGAGGAAGGTTTTTGTTGCTTTGTCACTGACCAGGCCACTGGTGGGTCCTAGACCTCATCACTTCTGGGTGACATGAGGAACAGCAAAGACACAGCCCAGTATACCTGGCGGGGGCGAGGCTCCCTAACTGCCACATGAGAATCACCAAGAAGCCAAGGGTCTTCCCTTTAAAGCAGGCAGAGAGCCCTCCCCCAGAGCTGGTGTCCTGACCTCAGACCCTCAGCCTTCCTACATCCATTGCCACTGAGTGGCGGCCCTGTGAAACTGCCCCTGCGGGTTTCTAAGACACTGACGTTGACGGGGTAGAAAGCCCCGTCTTTCTTCAGAGGAGCAGGTCGTGGTTTCGAACTGTTTGTGGGTTTCCTAGACTGCAACCCTTTGTGGCCGTAGAAAGCCTCACCTTTCTTCCAAGGAGCAGTTGGTGGTTTCAAACTCCTGACCTTGCAGTTGGCAGCGCAGCATGTGACCAGGACGCATAATTAGATCTGCAACTCTCGGTTTCACAGAATAAAAATCAAGATTAGTAGACTTACAGAACTTCTCTGAATTCTGAATCTAGAAACTAGAATCATTTTTTTCATTTGTTGTCGTTGTTGAAATAAACCCGGTTCAACCATGTGCAATTCAGTGACATTGATTATGGCCTCAAGTGAGGCACCCTTTCTCACTCTCCTTTTCCAAATCACTCCTCCCCCGTTAAGGTAAACCCCACCCCCAAGGTTTCCTTGAGGGTTATTGTTGCCAATTTGGTCCCATTTTGCTTGTTCTTGGGTTTTGGGGAATAAAAGGCACCCAAGAATACTTAGAGCAGTCAGCTGGCATGACCCCTCCATGTGGGGGGTGCAGTGCAGCAGGCCCTCCCCGGGGGAACACTGTGGCAGGTGGCATCTGTACAGATTGTAGCCTTGGACTCCTGTGGGGCAGTTCTGCGTCCCATAGAGTCACTGTGAGCTGCCCACTGGGAGGTGGGATCCACTCAACAGCACTCAACACCCAACGCCCAACACCCAACGCCCACGGGATGGTTCTTCGAAAGAGCACCGTGCTAAGAGCAGTGTTCTTTACTCGTGAAGCCAAACTAGGGTGTGGGTTCTAGAAAGCTCTAGGGGATACTTCTGGTTTAAGGTTTACAGATTGTACCAGGGCAGCCATTTTTTGGAGGGGGGGCTTATTCTGCAGGATTCTAAACACCACCTGGAAGAGGAGTCTGGGGTTCAACAGTCGATGCTCTCAGGCGCAGGAAAACTCAATAGACGCGAGGGAAGAGCCAAGTGCCAGGAGACCTGGCTCTGTAGTCACGTGCTCAATGGCAGGAAGCCCATTAGTCGCCTCCATCCTCCATCTGAGAGAGTTGGGACACTTCAGTGTTTCCCCGGACTGATGCCTGAAATGATGTAAGACGGATCCAAGCCCCGGCGTTAAATAGCCTGAATTCACGCAGAGAGAAATGTGCTGCTTCTCAGTTTTCTCCACACCCCCACACCCCACCCCTATCAGTCAGCTTGTCCTGTTGTGGTGCTTAGCATGTTGCTGTGATGCTAGAAGCTATGCCATTGGTCTTTCAGATCCCAGCAGGGGTCCTGTGCTAGGGTGGGTTCTCTAAAGAAAACAAGTGATGCTTGTATGTGTTGTATATAGAAAGAGACATACATCGAGAAATGGCGTACACAGTTGCTGACATAGCTAAGTCCAGTCTGATTCGAGTCAGGCTTCTCCTGACTCATGGGAGCTGATAATGGGAAGCACCAGGAGATCGAGGAACCAGACCAGGATGATGATGTGGAGACAGCAGGAGGCACAGGCTGGTGGATACTGAGACCCAAAGTCGGCCGAATGAATACACTGCCTGTAGTCCTGCTGACGGCTCTTGGAGCAGCAGGCAGGTGATGCAATAGGAGATCGAGAGCCAGATGCAAGATTTGCAGCTCTGGTGGAAGGCAAAGGGCCAAGTAGGATTTGACTCTCTTTGGTCACTCCCTCTCATACAAAAGGCTTGTGCCATCGGGGAGGTGTCATCATGCTGCACCTTGACTGATAGGTTTGGTTCCATCCCTCACCAGATGTGGACGACCTAACTGACATAACCCTGACTCATCACAGTTGCCCATCGTGGACAAGGCTTCGTGGAGCTTCTAGACTCAGACAGTAGCCAGTGAGAACCTTATGGATCACGGCAGGTCAATGTTCCAGGACTTGGAAGGTGACCCCCTGGGGTTGGGAAGAGCAGCTTCCTCACAGTGAACTCCACGTTACTGACGTGCACAGCTTCCGGGAGCTCTGCATTCTTCCTGGTCTCTGAGCAGTGCAGGAGGAGGCCCGACCTGCGGAACGCCTGCAGCACCTCTCAGGACTTGGTCCCCACTCTTCTCCAGGAGGCAGCATCTCAGCTTCTCAGACCTGGGCCAGTGATGATGGTGTCAAAAACTAAAAAAGCCCAAACTCACTGCCATCACATCTATGCCAACTTATAGCAGCCCTCCAGGACAGGAGCCCTGATGGTGTAGTGGTTATGCATTAGGCTGTGATCCACATGGTCATCAGCTCAAAACCACTAGCAGCTCTGAGGTAGGAAAACTGGGCTTTCTATACCGGTAAACCATTATAGTCTGGAAACCCACAGGGGTCACTATGAGTCAGCATTGACTATATGGCAGCAGTGAGTTTGACTTTGGTATAGGACAGGGCAAAACTGCCCCTATGTGATTCTGAGACTGTAACTTTTTACAGGTATAGAAAGCTCCATTTTTCTCCTGAGGGGTGGCTGGTGGTTTTGAACTGCTGAGCTTGCCGTTAGCAGCCCGACTTGTAACCACTACGCCACCAGGGTTCCTAATGATGATGTCCAGCTGGGATTTAATAATACATCTGTGTGTTATTTTTGTAGTGACTATTTATAGTAAGCAATCCAGGGCTTCTTACTTATGTGAGCTATAAAATTCCCCCACCGACAGCTTAATTACATTTTTAAAAGTGAGCTGATTTATTGTCGTTGTTCGTTACCATAGAGTTGGTTCCAACTATCGGGCAACTTTCTGTCTCGAGCGCAGTTCCCCAAAGGGTGACCTGGCCTCCCTGGGAGCACCCTGGAATGAACCAGGGGGGGCTTCAAAAGCAGGTACTTACACGTTAGTTTAATTATGGCTGTAGGACATGAGTCTTTAATTGACAGTGGTCTCTGAGTCATTTTTTTCTCCTGACAATAGGGGTGGGGTCAAGGCCAAGTCAGTATGGCCACTTGTGGGAACAGAATGAAACGTTACCTGGTCCTGGGCCGCCTTCTACGTAACTGGTGAGTTGGAGCCTGTGCGTGGGCCTATTGCGAGGTAGCTCTCCTTGTAAAGGTTTCATGGACTCGTTTTTCAGAAGTAGAGTGCCAGGCCTTTCTTCCTGGTCTGTCTCCGCCTGGAAGCGCCCGTGGACCCTATCCACAATGGATCGGGGAGGGGGACTCTAATGGTTTTTGAAATATTGGTGGCAGAACTTCCAGCATGATAGCACCATGTGTAAAACTACCAAAGAGTTACAGACACAGAAGGAAACACTGCCGAATACCAAACCCAACCAAACTCATTGCCATCAAATCAAGGCTGATGCATACAGACCCCCTGTGGGGTTCTGAGACAAAGTGTTTACGGGAGTAGGAAGCCTGTCTTCCTCCTGCACAGGTGCTGATGGTTTCGAACTGCTGCCCATGCTACTAGCAAACATTTGTAATTGAATGTGGAGAGAAATGGCCACGGAGGAGGTGTCTGTTTTTAATTATACCATTTATTTTGAGCTTTCCTCATTAGCTAGATAGCCCTGGTGGTGTACTAGTTACACATTGGGCTGCTAACCACAAGGTTATCAGTTCAAAACCACCAGCCCCTCCAAAGGAGAAAGAGGAGGCTTTCTACTAGCATAAAAACCTACCATCTCAGAAACCCACAGGATCAGTTCTGTTCTGTCCTATAGGGCCGCTCTGAGTTGGAATTGACTTCAAGGCAGTGGATTTGAGTTTTGAGGTATTCCTGGTGAACAGACCCCTTGATGTCTATACAGTGCTCCTCAGGTCTAACTCCTGGTTTTGGTCTGCTTCATCTGAAGATGGTTCCAGGGCTTAGAACCAGCTCCTTCTGACAGGACCCTTTGGCTGAGAATTTGCATTCCCCCACAGACCTAATGAACCACAATTTACACTTGAACAAGATTTTCAGGGGATTCTTAGGTTAACACAAGACTGAAGCCCAAGTAAAATTATTCCCCGCAGCTTAGTGAGTAAGCACAAGCTACCTTCTGCTTCCCTTCTTGATTGGGTCCTCTGCCCACATGATCAAACTGGAATGAACTGGTTCAAAGGTCTAGTGGTTACAGGACTGCAACCTGTTATCCTGTCTGCTTCCTGGCTGCATGCTGTACTTTTCCATGAATTACTGTCTCGCTCTCTCCTTCCATTTAAAATGTATCTCCTGGGCATAGAAAAGAGCAGGGTCTTGGTTTTGGTTGTGTGTGTGTGTGTGTGTGTGTGTGTGTGTGTGTGTGTGTGTGTGGTCTTGATCATCTCCGTCTTAGTGCATTGCCATTCACTGTAAGTGTTTATGTGTTAGGATCGAGTGAGCCATTTTATGATTGGTGTGTTCTATTTTGCCTCTTTTTATTTTCCCCTTTCATTCTCTATGTTTTGCTATGTTTGTTCTTTTATTCCTGTTGCCACAAACTACAGGTGTCACTGTTGTAGGAGTGCCCTTGCTAGTGGCCCTTGGAATGTTCTTTGTGTGTTCGGTGGCCCCCATTCCTGGCAGGCTTGCCCTGTGGGCTGCATGCATCTCACACTTAGACTCTTTGGGGTTCTCGTTCTGCCCCACCCCTCTGACTGCAGCTGGGGAAAGTTCTCTGCTTGTAAAAGCTCATGTGCATACACTGGGGTCAGCAGGACAGCCCGGCCTCTCAAACGGATTCCAATTCATGTGTGTCAGAATAGAACTGTGCCTCATAGACAATTAAAAAAAAAACCAGATAACTAGCCCTTTCTTCTGAGTTGCCTCCAGGTGGACTTGAACCTTTAGTCTTCGCTTAGCAAGCAAGCATGCTAACCAATTGCATCACCCAAACTCTAAAACCAAACCCACTGCCAGTAAGTCGATTCCAACAGAAAGAAGTCCCACATAGGGTGTTGGCGACTGTCCGTCTTTTGGGGAGCAGACAGCCTCAGCTTTCTAGTAGCTGGTGGCTTTGAATGACCAATCTTGTGGTTAGCAGCCCAATACCGGAATAGCATTGCCACCAGGGTCATCTTCTTATTTTATGGTCCATAACAGTAACTCTAGAATTAAAGAAGACCAACATTCTCACAAATAGACCAATAGGTAACATCATGATAAATGGAGAAAAGATGGAAGCTATCAAGGATTTTATCTTTCTTGGATCAACAATTAGTGCTCATGGAAGCAGCAGTCACGATATCAAAAGATGCATTGCATTGGGTAAACCAGCTGCACAAGACCTGTTTAGAGAGTTGAAGAGCTGGGAGGTTACTTTGAGGACTAAGGGGCTCCAGACCCAAGCAAGCCATGGTATGCATGTGAATCACTTCATATGCATATAGAAAAGTTGGACCTTGAATAATGAAGTAAAAACACACACACACACAAAAAAACAACCCCATTTGCATTCTGGTGCTGGAGAAGAATATTCGAAGTACCATGTATTGCCAAGGACAAACAAACCTGTCTTGGAAGAGGTATGGCCAAAGTGCCCCTTAGGAGAGATCAGTCCCTGGAGAAGGACAGCATGCTTGGTAAAGCCCTCAGGAGCTGGATGGACACAGTGGCTGCACCAGAGGGCTCGGGCAGAGGAGCACGTGTGAGGAGGGCACAGGACCGGGCCGTGTTTTGTTCTGTTGTGCACCGGGTCCCTGTGGGTCAGAACCAACAACACCAGCAACAGCCTTGTCCGGGTCACTTCATATATTAACAGGATTTGTAGGCTAGGGCATGGATATTTGGGGGCAACCGTATTGCTCTCTTTGGATTTTGTAATATTTTATAAATTCTTATGAAAAATTATTTTTTAAATGTTGGCTTTTTAGCAGGGACTTTTGCATCACCAGAGTTATTGCTCTAGACAGTATATGAGGGGACTTCAAAAACCTCATGGAAAGATAGTACATTTTTTTCTCAAACTTTTTATAGCCTCTTGGTATTAAAAATACTTAGCTTTACACAGAGTACTCGAGGTTAATGTTGCACCAAAGCACACCAATCAAACCAAATCACTGCCATCAAGTCACCGTCATCTCATGGGGACCCGATAGGGAAAGGTAGAACTGCCCCTGTGATTTCCTCATACCGTTAGCTCAGTACAGAAAGGACTAGAAAAGCTCTGTCTCCCTCCCTTGGAGTGAACCGTGACTTTGAACTACCGACCTTGTAATTAGCAGCTCAATGTGTAACCACTAGGCCACCAGGGCTCCTTAATATCTGCAATGCAGAAACCTTTTGCTGTGCAGGCTCGTAGGCACGCTTCATCGGGTGTGCTGCAGGGGTATACAATCCCAACTATGTATATTTAGCCACACAAACCAATGTAAGGATACTTGTTTTAAACAGCCATGTCTATTAGCAAATTGAGAGGGAAATTGTTTTGTGTACTTACCCAAATATTGACATTTCTCATGCTCTTCATTCCTTCCCAAAGGAATCTGAATCTCCCTCTGATATCATTTCACTGCAGAGAGCCCGGTGGTGCTGTTGGATAAATGCTGTACCCTAACCCCAAGTTCAGCGCTTCAAACCCACCAGTTGCCCTACAGGAGAAGGATGAGGGTGTCTGCTCTTGAAAAGATTTAAAATCTCAGAAGCTCTAAGTAGTCACTATGCAGTGAAATAGACGTGTGGTGGTGGGTTTTTAAAACTACTATTATTTAATTGAAATTTTTATTAAGCATGTCACGTCCCTTCAGCTTGAAGAATGTTTTGCAACAAAAAAGTGAAGATTTTCTGTAAGGGAGGACTGCTGCCATGAATTCTCTTTGGAAGTTTTTTATTTTGCCTGAATGCTAAAATTTTATTTCCATCGAGTACAGACTATGGATCTGTCTTGCAGCACGTTCAGGATTTTGCCCCGCTCTCTTCAGGCTGGCTGTGGGAAGTGTCTTGCTCCCTGTATAACGAGCCCTTATTCTCTTGCTGATCTCAAGATTTTCTTATTGTTTTGATTTTTGTCAGCAAGACAAGAACGTGCCTCGTATGCATTTCTTCATATGGATCCTGTTCCTAATCGTAACCGAGGGACACCTCAATGTAACCACCAGCGACTCCCCAGGACGAAGATGAAGCGCTCAGCTCTCAGAGAGATTGTCAGTCTCAAAAACCGAGTCTAATGGGAATGGATAGTCCCAAACCTAAGTGGCTTAAAAGAGTCATTACGTTATTGCCAGGCATGATCTTACAGAGTGACTGGGCTCTGCTGGATGGTTCTTCTGCTCCACATGATGTCAGCTGGGCCACAGCTATGTGAGAGCACATCGCGCTGCAATGTCCAGCATGGCTCACTGTGCAGCTCGTAGCTTGTGCTGACTGTTGAGTTGTAACTGTTGACTGTTGACTGTTGACCACAGGGCTAACATGTTGCTTGGGCTTCTCACGGTGTGGCAGCTAGATTCTGAGTGGATACCAACCCTGATAAGCGTGTTAAGAAGAAATAAGTGGACTTCGCTGGCTCTTTTATAAGTAGACCTTTATACTGGTCATAGCATCACAGCCGGATTCGAGAAGGGGAGAAATCAACTCCCAAAGACTTTGAGGCCATCCTTAATTCATACCACTTGATGTTGCTCCATCTTTTCTCTCCCACGGGCCCTAGTCTGTGTTCCTGTCTCATCATCTCTTTATACGACCCTGAAATACACTTGTTATTCCTCCCCTCCTTTCAGACTTGCTTCTGTCAAATGTCTCTGTGTAATCTCTTTTCACTCTGGAGATGGAGTCTAGATACTCCCTCTTGATCTTCCCCCAGTAAGTGCCTGGGGATCTCTGTTCCCCTCAAGTCCTGTCCAGCCTTCAGCAATCACTGCATTGCCAGTGTCCTCTCGCCATCATTCTGGTCAGCGTTCTCCAACTGTAAATGCCTCGAGGATGGGGGTGTTTAGCTAAGTCTTCTTTATTATATCTGCCATGCCTACCTTTCTGCCTGGCTCATTAGAAATTCTTAATAAATATGTCCTATTAGTATTATTTTTTAATTCACACAGCCTGTTAAGGTCAAACCAGTTATAGATCCCAGCTGTGTTTCCCTGCTAAGTTCATTCTTCCTGAAGCTGCTGGCCAAATCTAAACAAGCAGCCACACCTCCCTCCCTTAGTACACCCAGCTTATATCTTGAGCCCCTTATCTCAAGAGCATTTTCTTTCATATGTTTTAAAATATAAAATGAGCTTAGCAGAGTGAAAGGGTTGAGGATTTCCTGCTCTGGTCTTCCCCAGTCTCTCTAGAGGACAAACACTGCTCTCTTTTGTCGTTTCCAAAGGGAAAGAATCAGCGCTGAGATCCAGGACTTAGGAGCAGATTGTGCATCTTATACTTGATGCTTTGGACCATGAAACCTGCCGAGTCAATTTCTTTGGAGGTTGTACTTATAAAGAGGAAAAATGAGCTATGTGAATCCCCTAGAGGTCCCAGAGGTTGGAGCTGGAAGACTGAAGTCAAAGAGTCATGCAGACTTTAAGGGTGCCCTGGGGGTGCAGTGGGTGATGTGTTAGGCTGCCAACCACAGTTCAAACCCCTTCTTTTTCTGTGTCACCTGACTTTTTCTATGTCACCTGCCCTTACACAGAACAAGAACCCAGGGCCTCTCTCTTTGACGTACTGTGTTCCATTGTTGCTGTTGGTTTTGAAATACACACAGCAAAATGTCTACGGATTAAACAATTTCACATTGATTACATTCTTCAGGTGTGCTGCCATTCTCACCCACCATTTAGGGGACTTTAGGGGATCATTTTGGTTTAAAGACTCATTTCAAGACAGTAGTTTTGGGGTTCACCCAGCCTCAGTGGCTCCAGAAATGCTAGATTCCATGGGAATTTGAAATCATCTACATTTCCCCCTGTTGGTCAGATTTCTCCTATGGACTCTTTGATCGGGTTGTTCAGTAATGGTGGCTGGACATCCTCGGGTCCTTTAGTGTCATGACAAAGGACGCAGGTGCTCATGAAGGCACTCTTCCACCTGCTGTTGGCACGTGAGTTAGTTAATTGTGCCAGCCTGGCCGATAATCACATGTGGGCTAATTGAAAGGCGGAGGGATAAATGAGTGGTGAGCTTTGCCTTTCTAGTTCTCGAGTCTCTTGTTTTGTGATGGTTGCACCGGGTGCAGCTGCCTTAGCAGTTCCCTGCTTCAGCTTGCAAGTTTGACTTCTTATAAGACCTCCCCAAGGAGAAGCTACATGGACCTATCCCGATGCAGCCCTGGGTGCTGGAGCAGCCGTGTGGAGACCCCTGCTAGTGCTGAGATGCTTGTTTGTTCACAGACTCAGCTTTCCTCCAGCAGTCGGCATCATTGCCTCTGTTTTGTGAGGTGGAGGACTTTGTGGACTGGTGTTGGGTATGTGGGTTAACGTTGGACTTGTGGGCTTGGGCAGCATTGGGTTGGGATGTTTTCGTGATGCACATTTTCTTTACATAAAACTCTCTCTTATACATGAGTTGCTGTGGATTTGTTTCTCCAAAGTACCTAGACTAATACAGCGTGTCTTCGTTCCCAGCAGATCTCCTGGACTTCAAGACCAGCTCTACCAAGAGTAGAGACTCACATTTGAGTGTACAAAAGAATCACCTTGGAAAAGTAGTAAAACTCGGAGTCTCATTGCAGAGATGCTAGGTCAGCAGCTCAGGTGGGGGTGAGGTGGGGGACCCAAGGATATGGACCCATTGCATTTCCACATAGTGGCAAGATGTTAGGACAGTGTGTCTCAGCATCGGTCCATTTGACACTTGGTTGGGCACTGCTGTGTTGTCAAGGTTCCTCTTGTGCATGGTAGGATGCTCAGTACCATCCACAGCCTCTCTCCATTGGTTGCTGGTGTAACCATTTCAGTTGTGACAAAGGAAAATACCTCTGATATTGCCAAGTGTCCCTCTGATGGCAACATGACCCCCTGCTCAGACCCACTGCATAGCTTCTGTCCTGAATGGCTGGTGGACGTAGGTGACACTCGTTGAGCAGTTGGGCAATGAAAGATCACTTCCTGCTTAGAGATTGTAACTGGCGTGTGGGATACCGCCCACTAAGAGATGGCCGATATTTGGCTGTGGGATGCTGCCATTTCCAAATACGTGATTTATTTAGAGATGACCAGAGGACAGAGTTTGGGGGAAGGTTAACTTGTCAGGAGGCAGATAAAAGAAGAGCCCTGAGTCAAGAATGTGGCCCCTAGACACCCTTCAAGCCTGGAACTGAATCCATGCCGCAAGGACCAACTCCCAGCCAAACTAGACGGAGCTGAACAGTGAGTGTCAGGAGCCTTGGCGGTGGAAGGGCTGTGCGTTGGGCTGCTGGCCGCATGGCCCGCAGCTGAAAACATCAGGCGCTCCTGGGGAACAGAGGAGGGTTTCCATTCCCGTTAAGAGTTATGGTTGGAGAAACGCGCAGGGGCAGTTCTACCCTGCCCTCCTCAGGCCATAGGGAGTGGGAATGGACCGGGGGCAGCAAGCTGGGCGCCTCACTGGGGTTTGGGGTCCTCCTTCACATGTCTTCCAGCACCCACTCCCTGTCCATTCTCGCATTTTCTCTCCCCCCCAGCTCCTTCTGTGTTCTTACTGAGCACGCTGTGGGAGTTGGGCTGCTGCTGTCCTGGCCTCTCGTGGGGCGTGCAGGCACATTGAGTGTAGGGGCCATTGGCGCCATGCACCCACAGCTGGTCCTATTTCTGCTTGTCACATCATCAGAAGAAGCTCCGATTCCTTGCTTTTAGCCCAGTCCAATGTGCCTTGTGTTCAGTGCCCTGGCTTCCCAGCTGCCCAACTTTGAAGGCAGTGGAGGCTACTTTTTGGAACATCTTCGGTTCTTTGCAAATGCTTTGCAGCTCTGAGCCCCCCAACCCCACCCCCTCCTCCCCTCCCCAGGCACCAGTCACTGCTGAGTCAGCCCGGCCAGCTGCTGCTTTGGCACAGAGGGTTAGAGACGGACCTGTGGGTTGTGTTCTGCCAGCTTGCCGGCGTGCTCCCGATAGGACTCAGGGAGAAAGGTCTGCTTCGTGAGAAGTAGTTGTGCACATGGCACCCCGACATGGGGGCATCCTTCAGAGCTGTCTTCTCAGAGCTCAGCGCACCCAGGATTTCCAGCTATAAGTCAGTTCCACAGCAAAAGGGAAGCAAGCAAACACACAAAATGCCTGCCAGCAACCACTGTAGGGTTGCTTAGGAACCTGGTGGTCTTGTAGGCTACGCACTGAGCTGCTAAGCACAAGGTCAGTGGTTCAAACCCACCAGTCACCCCAAGGAAGAAAGATGCGGTTTCCCGCTCCAGGACAGACAGGACAACAACCCGATGGCAGTGTGTTTGGATTTTTAGACAGGGGAGCTCCGAGCCCCAGTCCACTCAGTGATGGCAAGTTTTTGAGGGACAGTTGTGTGCCACCTCGTAGCGGGCTGTTCACCACACGATAGCGGCTCAGACCCACTCGCCTCTTTGCAGGACGCAGACGAGGCTTCAGTGAGGCCTTACAGCCTCGGCAACCCCAAGGGGCAAGTTCCGTTTTGCCCGGAGGATTAGTAGCGTTCCTTTCACAGAGAACAGAGAGGACGTCACACTTGGCAAATCGAAGGCCAGCGGAAAGGTAGACCCTTAAGCTGCAGGGACCCGTGGCTGCAAGACGGGGCTCAAAGCACCATGGTGGGGGGCGTGCGGAACGGGCAGCGATCCCGTCTGCTGTTCACACAAAGGGGCTCTGTGAGTCGTTGCTGACTACAGCCCCAACGACAACGGCGACAACAGAGTCATCGCGAGGTTCTTGCTGTCCGGTGCTATCCAGTCTGTTACGACGGGCAGCGGCCCGTGTGCACGAGGACAGACGCCACCTGCTTCTCGGCCACCCTCACACTGGTCCTTCTCTTTGGGCCCATGACGGTCGCCACTTTCTCCATCCAATTTGTCCGCGTAGACTTGGTTGCCCATCAGGGCCTTCCTCTCCATCGCGGCCCCTCCTCTTTACCCAGCGTGATGTCCTTCTCCAGGGACTGCTCTCTGCTGACCACGAGTCCACAGTACGTGAGAGCGAGTCTCACCATCCTGGCTGTCCTTCTTCCAAGACAGATTTGTTTGTCCTTTTGGCCACCCGTGGTCCTGTCAGTCCTCTTCCCAGCACCATAATTCAAATGCATGGATTATGCATTTGAGTAGGGTATAAATGCACAATTATCATGCATTACGAGGAAAGTATAAACGCACAATGATGATGCATTATGAGTAGGGTGTGAATGCAGAAAGGTGTCCTGCTCTTTCGTGTGCCTCCCTCCTGGGCATTTGTAAGTCCAGGTGCTCCTATCTACTTTGTTAGGGGGGTTGTGGCCCACCTATGGCATGGCATCATGTACTGAGGCCTGTGGGCCCCTAACCTCTACTGCTTTCTGCTTGCGCACTCTCACTGGGTCCTGCCCAGGAGGCTGCACCGCGTGCCCCTTAGAGCATCCGAGTCGTTGGGCTGCGAGAGTGTTGTGTCTTTAATAGAGCCTCAGGTTTACTGCTACATGTTGTTATTATTTCCATTGTTGTTAAAATAAACACAGCAAACCCATTCAACCATGTCCCCACCTACAAATCAGGGATGCACCTCCTAAGGGGCTCAGTGGGCCTGGACCCCCTTGCTACCAACAGACCTGAGACAAGGTGCGGGGCCAGGGGCTCTTGCAGGATGGAGGGAGTTGGGAGCTGGCTGTGAGCAGGGAAAGGAGAGGAGTGATAATAATGTAATTAGCACCTTTCCTCTGATTAGCAGCCAGGCAATTATTGAAAAGGTTTAGAGAGAAACTGTGAAGAGATCCAGGGCAACCCCAGGGGAGAGGAAGGCAGGAAGGCGGTAACTTCCTTTTAGGTGAGAAGGAATGCAGACAGTTGCAGGCAGGGATCCTGGGTCTCTCCTCCCTCGCCCCTAGCAGCCTTCTCCCTGGCCCTCCTCACTTGTCTTCTGCCACAGGCCCTTTGCACAGGCAGTTCTCTTCGCACAAGGGCACGCTTTCCTCACCCAGGCTTCCTGAGGGAAGCCTCTGGCCATCCAGATCGGTCCCACTCCCCTTTTGTAGGTTAAGTGTTGGAATGTTCACCAAAACCTTGGCGATAGGAACACACCAGCGATGGAGACTGACTTGGCAGGCTGCTTCTGTAAAGATTCGCAGACTTGGAAACCCTGTGCGGCAGCTCTGCTCTGTCCTGCATCTTGCTCGCAGTCAGAATCGACCCTTTGGCCGTGGGCTTAGCAAGGCACCGTGGACACTATTCCTTCAAAGGAGTAACGCCAATGGCCGTTTGATGAGTAATTTGATAGCTTGGCTAAGGAGCATCTCCCAGTCTAGATGGAATGCATCATCTCTTAGCAGGACATTAGGCAAAGAGATGAATAAAGAGGAAGGAGGATGATTAGATGGATGGATGGATGGATGGATGGATGGATGGATGGATGGATGGATGG
>NW_022103901.1:38545480-38558429 GCF_000313985.2 Echinops telfairi | reverse complement strand
TCAATTGCCGTCATGTCAATCCCAACGCTGGATGACCCCAGGTGCTTCAGAGCGTTTTCAGGGAAGGCTGGTTTGATCTAGATTTATTCCGGCTTTTCCTCCCCAGTCCCTCTGAGCGGGCTCAGACCTCCCACCTCACCTGGAGCTGTGCACCATTCTCACGAAGAAACCGGGGTTCCGCAAAAGGAACGGACGCACCCAAGATGAATGGTGCAGACTTGGCGGCCCCAGGACTTGCACCGAAGCCTTTTAGAATTCCAGTCTAACTTCCTGTCCAATTTCAATGCAGATGTTCGTTCTCACATAGGTCAAAGTCCTTTAAAGTAAAAAACAAAACAAAACAAAAACAAAAAAACCCCGCCTGGGGCATTGCCACTGCTCGCCCAGTTCCCCAGGGATCCTGAGTGATGTCGGTGTCAGGAGCGTCCTTAGACGAAGATGGGCTAGCCTTTGGCTTTTTCTTGTTTTAATGAAGAGGAGCCCGGTTGGTGTTGGGGTTATGCATTGGGCTGATAATTGCAAGGTCAGCGGTTTGAAGCCACCCGCCCCTCCCTTTCTAGCCCCGTAAAGAGTCACCGTCTGGGCAAACCACAGGGGCAAGTCACCTTTCCTAGAGGGCCACTATAAGTCAGCGTCTACTCCAGGGCAGTGGACCCGATTTTGGTTTGGGTTTTGTTTTAAAGAAAGGCTTTCTCGGAGAGGGCAGATGTGCACAGCTGGGAATGCAGGCGAGGAAGCAGGAGCAGAAATGGTGTGTGGGCGGGTGGGCCCGGACCACCATGACGCCAGCCAGCAGACTTCCAGGTGTAGCCCAGAGCTCCTAGGGAGACAGCATCGCAAGTCTTGGAGAGACAGAGGGAATGAGGGCGGCCGAGGAGCAAAGCAAGAAGTGAAAGCCGAGCAGACGGCCCAGCCCTCAAGAGCGGGGTGATGCGCAAACAGCCACCATTGAGCAAAGTCTGTTTGTTGCCTTGATGCAGCCTGGCTGCCTCCCTGGGAGCCTAGGAGGTCACGCTGCACGCCTGCAGGGATGTGCAGGGTGGCTTCTTATCTTGGCGCGACAGCCTCAGGAAGGAAGCCAGAGGGACCGTATGTCTGGAGGCTCTTGACGCACTGCCCCAAAGCAGGTGGGCCCTTTAGCCCAAAGGTCAGGCCGCCTGCTCCGTGCCCTGGAGAGGGAAGGGGTGGGAAGAAAGGACTTCTGAGGTGGTGTGTGAGTCAAGAACCGAGTCACCCGGAGTCACTCGGGCAAGATGCCTGACCTCCTTCCAACACTGAATCACGACCCTATGTGTGCTGGGTGTGTCGCTGTTGCTGCCCTCAGGGCCCATGCCCCTGACCCCTAGTTTGCCCTCAGGGCCCATTCCCATGACCCCTAGGTTGTCACCTCTGTGGGCGGACAGTGTGTCCTTGGGCTGACCTCAGGGCCCCTTACAGCCACAGCATAGCCTTGATGGGAGCAGGTTGCCAGGCCTCTCTTCCACCGAGCTACTGGGTGGGTTCAGAGTCCCAGCCTTTGTGCTGGCACCTAATACCAACGTCACCATCAATGAGTGTGTCAGTTCTCAGTGTTAGCACCCCTGTGCCTTTTCTGGGATGGTCAACCTTTCTAGGAGCTGACAGCCTCATCTGTCTCAGCCAACACAGGGAAGTGGTGGCTCTGAACCACCAGCCGAGTGGTTAGTAACCTTCCCATCTAACCTACTTCCCCCCCACACACCCAGGCCCTCTTAAAACCACCACTGACAGCTACAAAAATGGGAGGAGGCGTGTAGAGGCAAGGCCATGTCCCTAAGCACAGGATCAGGGAAGGGTTGACGTGGACGCTCAGGAGTCTGACTGGAAGAAGGGGCCATCCTGGGAAGAAAAGCATGCGTAGAAGCCTGGCGGTCAACTCAGGAGCTGCCGAGCCTCTGCGACCCGGCCAGACTAGGGCGATATACCAAGAGTGCCTGTTATCCAAGACCAGCCCATGAGGGTGGCAGAGCCCAGAGGCTGCTGGGATAGGCAGGCTCCTGCTGCTTGTCCTAAGTGCTGGTAGATACCAGTGGTCAGGGCTCAAGCTGCCTCCTCCGAGCAGATGCCAGGTAGTGGGCAGTGAGCACCCCGTCTGCTTCCTGCAGAACTGGCCCCTCTAGATCCCAAGAGAGAGGCCGCGTCGTCACAAGCACGCTCCCTCCGACTCGGCAGAGCAAACCCAGTGCTGCCTGCTGCAGACCCAATGCTAAGACAGTGATCTGGGCAGAGGCGGGCCTGGACCACGGGCCCAGCCTGGCTCTCCTCCCCAACGTGCTTCATGTGAGTCAGGAAGCGTGTCCCCATGTTGGGCAGATAAACTCACTTCTAGCAAAGCACAAGGCTCCTTAGAACCATACTTACTGTTTGTTTGCACTCTCAGGGTGTGGGTGTGGGCCGGGTTTCTGCTTTCTTGATTCGTGGCCTGGGATTAAAAAAGGAAGACAGTCCAGGGTTATCCAGCCACCGGCCAAGGAGCCCTGATAGTTTAGGTACTCGGCTGCCAACTGGAAGGGTAGGCATTTGGACACATCCCCACCCCCACCTCCCAGTGGCTTCTGGAGGAAGACCTAGAGATGTTCCCATCAAGATGATGTCCCCACTGCCATGCAGCCAATTCCAACTCACAGTGACCCCGCAGGACCGAGAACTGCCCCTCTTTGTGGGAGCAGAAAGCCTCATCTTTCTCCCATGGAGGGGTTGGTGGTTTTGAACTGCTGACCTTGCAGTGAGCATGGTAATGTGCAATCCATTATGCCACCAGGGCTCCTTCCCTTTAAAGCCCGTGGGACAGTCGTCTCTGTCCCACGGGGTCACCCCGAGTGGGAATCCAGGCCAGTCACACCAGCAGCAAGCTGCGGGTTCAGCCCCTCCCCAGTACTCGGCCGTCAGGTGTCACATCGGAAGTTTTCTCACGTAAGTTCTGTTGTCTCTAGCCTGTTCAAACCAGAGGCTTGAGAACGAACCGCTCAAGGGAGCTATCAGCAGAAAGGTGATGTAATGTGTACCGAGCTCAGAAGAGCCCCCGCCTCGACTCAGGAATGTCTGCAGCTGTCTGCTGTCTGTCTCGGTCTGCCGTCCAGCCCACCGTCTCGCAGCCTTTGCCACCTCTCTGTCCTCTGGACAAGCACAGTTAGGCTTCCTGTTTGCCTGCGGAGGAAAGGGGCGCCCTGCATGAAGACCGAAGGCCCCTTGTTGTGAACAGGGACAGCTGGTGCCGACCGCAGGTGTGCACTTGGGAATGGAGCAGAGGGAAATGAAATGCTCCCTCCAACTCCCTCTAGAAGTGCTTCTCTTGGCTTCTCTTGGGCATGGTGCTTTGGCCCCCACAGAAGAAACGTAGAGGAATTGGGCAGAAACCAGGTTCCCAGTTCCTCTTTGTGAGGGACATCACCACTCACCTGGCCCTTCACACCCCAACACCCATGCCCCTGTAGTCGGTTGATGGGGACCAAAGCCTGTTAAGTCTTTTTCCTAAACATCTACTGACCCCTTGCTCTCCTGGGCTTCTCTCTTGTCACCGTCTGAGCTTGGGTCTGGCCATCTTTCTTGCACTTGCTGCCGTGACTGCCTGCCCTGTTCTTCCTGACACCAGTCTTGCCCATCCTTGAAGCCTCTCCCCAAGCGGGAGCCACAGAGACCCTTGCTAAAGACCAAGGTGGAAGACGGCAACCCCTCTATTTAAAACTCCTCCGTGACCCTGCACCACCTGTCCCTAAAGACCTTCTCTCGCCATCAATTTCCCTCTCACTCCCTCTTCCCTTCACCCATCTGTGTATACGTCTTTCTCCTTTCTCCATGCCTTCCCTGCAGCAAATACCTGCATGTCTTCTATTCATTTCCCAAAATATATGTACCGAGCTACAGCTATATATCATACCCTGTTTACAAGTACTTGTTGGTGCCCTTAACTTGATTCAGACTCTTAGCCACTCTACACAGCAAGAGGAAGATGTAGGAGGAAGGAAGGGCTGTGTGGGAAGTGGGCTTGAGAGGCAGGGACCTTGGACACATCCGATCCAGATCGATGGGTCTAGACAAACTGCTGATCACGTCCTGCCAGGGCTAAGAACCCTTTGAAAAGTCTAGACATTAGCCCTCCAGGGCTTCTTTCGTGCAGCAAAGTCTCAGATAGCCCCTTGCTTCCATCCCCCACCCCCACCCCCATCCCCTGGTGGTAGACAATGCCTTTGGTCTGAAATGATGTGTGAGGTTCAAGTTTCAGGTGGCAACTGAAGTGAATCCATGAGGCTATGGATGGTTTTCCTCCAAAGCATAGATTCACACCATTAAGAACAATTCTTCTTTGTCTTCCTGATGCAGACTCCTTGGGCTCGTAATGAATGGGCTGGTGTGGGTCATGTGGGGAAATGAAACAGACACGCTACTCGAGATGGACCTCGAGATACCAGTTACCAAGACAGGATGAGGATCTCCTCGGTCTCTGGTAGGAAATATGAGCTTACAAGTACTGATTATTGGAAGGTCCCGTTGGTTCTGATTCTTAGAGACCCTACATATAACGGAAAGACATGTTGCCTAGTCTTCTGAATCCCCACAGTCCTGGCCACGTTTGAGTTTGAGCCCATTATGATAGGCACTTTGTCAGTCCATCTCACCGAGGGTCCCATGCTCTTGGTAGACCCCAGTAAGCAAACAACCAAAAGATCCCTGTCCAGGTGGAGGTTGCCGGCCGTCAGGACAGGAAACAACATCTGTAGAAGTGAGTCCTCTCACTCACATGGGACGCACAGGCCTTGAGTGCTCAGAGCTAGTTCTCTGGGAGCAGGACCTTGGGAACCAGACAGACATGGGCCCACCCCTGGCTCCCACCCCCCACCCTGAGGAGACGTCGTGTGCAGGGTGATGAGCCATGCACAATGGTGATTGGGGTTGAGTTTTCACAGCATGGCTGATAGAGTTCACATCACTGAGATGTACCTGTGAAACATGCTAAAGTGGCCACGGGTGTGGTTACAGGTTGGGCTGCTGACTGCAAGGTCAGCAGTTCGAAAACCACAGGAAAAAGATGGGGCTTTCTACTCCTGAAAAGAGTACGATCTTGGAAACCCACATGGGCAGCGCTACCCTGTCCTACAGGGCCGCCGGGTTAGCATGTACTGGATGATACTGTTGTTTGTGTGTGTGTGTGTGTGTGTGTGTGTTGGCATTGGGTGCCATCGCGCCAATGCCCACCCATATAGACCCCGCTGTGTGACAGTTGAATTGCCCCATGTGATTTCCCAGTCTGCCATCTTTACTGAAGCAGGGGCCAGGTCTTTCTCTTGAGGAGCTACTAGTGAGTTCGAACCACACACCTTTCCGTGAGCAGCAGCGTGACTGCCCGTTACACTCTAGGACCCGTGCTCCATTGCCTGCTCTGAGCCTGTGTCCCACTCGCGGATGTCTGTGCCCTCTGTGGCCGTGGCTCTGGGCTCTAATGGCTGTGGGCCCAGCTCGGAAGAGCTGGCTGAGCTCTTCTGTTCACTCCCTGAGTGAGTCTGGGGGTCCAGTGAGTCTCCAGGGTCTCCATTTTCTCCTGTGTGAAATGGGAAGAAAGAGAGGCCTGCGACTTTTGGGGTTGCCTCCAGACTTGGGGCTGATAGCCATCCCCCGAGGGCAGAGGAGGCTGGTGTTTGTAATGAGAGTCAGCAGGTGGGGCAGTCGGGATAGGGCTGACAGGGAAGGCTCTGGGGATGGAGTCCCTGCTGCTTCTAATAACATAGCAATACATGCTTCTAAGTGGGACCCTCCACAGTGGCTCCCTTTGCCTGTAGGCCGCACGGCAGGAGGTGGTAACCCGGAGCCCCCAGGTCCTGAGCAAGCACACAGAGTTAGCAGCATCGATTGTGCCTCTCCTTTTCCAAGAGTCATTTGGAGCCCTTTGCAGAGGCTGATATTCAATTTTCCCTTTTATATCACTCCTCAGAAAAACACTCAAGCCATCAATTTTCCTGTTAAAACCCCTCCTTGTTAATGCTCCTATTTCTTGTGTGCTCAGCCTGCAGTGTGGTGGGGACCTGCTGCCCACGGAAGCTCATTCCCTTCTTTGAGCACTCACTGGGAGGGCTTAGCATTTTCTGCGAGCAATAAACCAGTGTTTTCCCAACACTCAACGTACACCTACACACACACACACATGCACTCAATACTCACTCCTCTAGCATTCACGCACACAGACACGCACCATTCAACACATGCACCCATGCAGCCAAATGCACTCAATACACACAAACACAAATATATGTACCTAACACACATACTCAGCCAACACTCAACATATATACACATGCACCCAATACACACATGTATGCCAACAATCACACACACACACACACACACACACTCAGCCAACAGTCAACATATATGCCCCCAATATGCACATATACCGAAACATTTACACACTTATGTGCACCCAACACATACAAACCAAACACAACATATATACACATGCATCCAGTACATATGTATGCTAACATACAATATACACACACACACACATACTCAACACTCAACACATTTTCATGCTCAACACTCACCATAGGCGCACATATGCATATCCTACACTCACTCAAATCATTCAATTGACACACACAGACTCAACACTCAAAACACACATACCAACACTCAACACACACACATCTACCTAACCGGTTCATCTAGCACTCAATATACACATATATGCATCCATGCACACATCTCCAGCACTCAATACATGCATAAGCATACATGCACCTAAAACTCAGGACACATACATGACCCAGCATACACATCCATTTAACATTCAATATATACACAACACCAAATGTACAATACCCACCAGCACTACACACACAACCCCCATATAATATACACACATAGCACCCCCCATACAAACAGTGCGCACATAGTGATAAACCCTTATACTCTAAAACATAGCGTTGGCCTAATAAGCCTACAGAATCCAAACCCATTGCCATTGAGTCAATTCTGACTCATAGCAAGTCTGTGTTGGACAGTGTAGACGTGCCCCCTGTGTTTTTCAAGATTACAATCTTTACATAAGCAGACTACCTCATCTTTCTCTTACAGACCAGCTGGTAAGGTCAAACCACCAACCTTTCGGCTAACAGCAGAATTCTTAACCATTGTGCCACCAGAGCTTTGCCCTGAGGAAGAGCCCATTACCGACTACATTTGGTCTGCCAGTTTCCAAGTGAATGAGAGACGAATACATCAGATGATTTTAAGCTAGGTAGTTCTACATAAGCTTCAACGGGCAGCTGAAAAGACAAAGTAATGTATTGTCATACATTAGAAAACCAAGAAGGAAGAGCCCCGTCAGCATTTCTTATGCCAAAAAACTAAAGAAAGATTCAAGCCTGAAGTTGCAATATTGATGGATTCTATAGGCAAAATGTTGACCTACGCAGGAAACATCAAAAGATGGAACTGCAAAGCAAGATGGAAGGAATGCACAGAGTCAGTGCACATCGCACCAAAAGAAAAGTCAAGAGATGTTCAACCATTTCAGGAGGTAGCACATGGTCAAGGACTGATGGCATTCGTGGAAAGCAAGACTCCAGGAGGTGGCAGAATACCAATTGCCATCTTCCAACACATGGGGGCAGCACTTCCAGCACTCACTGTGAGTAGTCACCAGCCAACAGACTAGAAGAGATGCATGTTCATGTCTATTCCAAAGTAAGGCCACCCAACAGAATGTGGACTATGGTAAAAAGTATCATTAATAGCTCCCCAAAGATAATGCAATCCTGGTTGCAGCAGTACACTGACAGGGCACTGCCAGAAGTACAAGCCAGTCCAAAAAGGAAGTAGAACGAGGGACGTCATGGATCTCGCCTGAAAACAAAGAATACCAGAAATATATTGACATGTGTTGTCTTGACTGCAAAGGCATTAGAGCCTGTGGGTCATGACAAATTAGGGGTCACATTGCGATAAATGAGAATTCTAGAATATTGTGTTCTCTGCGGAACCTATAACACATGCCAAGACAGACCAATGGAATACTGCATGGTTTATAATCAGCAAGCCGTGTGTCAGGGTAGTATCCTTTACCATACTTATTTTGTCTGTATGCTGAACAAATCCTCTTGAGAAACTGGACTCTAAGAGGCAGCATCTGGCATCGGGATTTGAGAAAGGTTAATCAACAGCCTTGTGATACGCAGGTGGCACAACCTTCCTTGGCGCAAGTGGAGAGGACTTTAAGCACTTTCTGATGCAGATCAAAGACTAGAGCCTTCAACGTAGATTATACCTCTGCATAAAGAAATCCTAAATCCTTACCACCAGACCAATGAGCAACATCACGATCAGTGGAGACATGATTTAAGTTGTCAAGGATTTCATTTTACTTGGATCCTTGATCCATGCCCATGGAAGCAGCAGTTAAGAAATTTCTCAGTGTATTGCATTAGGTAACTCTGTTACCAACCCCACCATCCCCTCCTCCCCCCCCAAAAAAAAACTCCTTAAAGTGTTAAAACACCAAGATGCCACTTTCAGAAGGAAGATGCACCTGCCCCAAGTCATGGCATGTCTAGTTGCCCCCTACACATGCAAAAGCTGGGCAATGAATAAGGAAGACAGAACTGATGCCTTTGAATTATGGTGTTGGTGAAGAATATTGAAATTACCATGGATTTCCTTCGCTCCCTGAAGTAGAAGGTTAGAGGAGAAGAGGAAGACCCTCAACAGGGGGCTGCACGCGCGGGCTCAAACATGGCGCTCCCTGTGAGGATGGTGCAGGAAGAGGCATCGTTTCATTGAGTAGAAACCAGGTGGATGGTTCCTACGTAACCAGAACAACTTCAGCAACACATTAGTCCTAGGAAGCGAAATATCCTCATCCATAGTCTGTATGTTTCGGCTGCAAAAGGATGAGCAAAAAGAAGGATGCAAGTTAAGCTGCTAGATCTCTCCCATCTTTGGCCATTCTTCCTCCCATTCCTGGAGGAAGAAGAGTCCAGGATTCTAGAGGGGCTCTGTTGTAAACACCTATGGGCAGCCCAGTGGGTGCTGATGCATGGGCATCCCTTAGGTTGCCCTTGGATGTTTACAACAGAGCCACCCCCACTCTCATCCTCATCCAGGCTGAAGAGCAAAGGCCTGGGATCTAATAAGGGGCAAATGAATTACCTTTGGCATTGTTGATACCTATTTCATGGGGTGAATGGATGATTCAGGGAGATAATAAGGGAAAAATGGCTGGCAGGGAATCAGTAACTAGTAGCTATTGGGTGTTTGGCCTTGTGCTGATGTTTGTCTGTTTGGGCTCATCTAATCCTGGAGATGGGTGGCTCTTTTGCCTGAGTAAATTGTGGCTTAATGAGTCTGTTTCTAAGGCTTCATCGATGGTGGCAGAGCTGAGATTTGAATCCAGGTCCAGATCAGGATCCCTGGTGGCACATGGTTATCTGTGGTAGTTACATAATTGGGTGTCGATTTGAGAATATTAAGAGTGAAGGGTTGGAATCTAGCCTGTCAATCAGGTTACAGCTTGATGACCTCATTTGGAGGCATGACCGAGATAAATAGCTCACTGCAGGCCAGTTACACTCCCTCCCTGTGATACATTCCTGTTGACAAGCGACATGGAGACAGGCTGAAGGCAGCCAGAGTCTTGAGCTTGAGGAGCCACATGGAGATCCACACCAACACTAAAATGCAACTGTGGATCCACTGCCATTGGATCCACAAGACTTTCCACCCACTGGCCTGTGATCTTCCTGCACTTGACATCATTGCATGTGTTGTGTGAGTCTAGAGAGGACTTTATGGATTGGTATCAGACATATGGGCTAATATTAGACTTATAGACTTGATCTGGACCGGTCTGGGATGTTTTCTTAATATATCATTATTCATTTATATAAAGCTCTCTCATGACACAGATATGGCTCTCCCTGGATTTGTTTCTCTAGTCTACCCGGACTAAAACATTAACGCACTCAGCTGCTAACCAGAGGGCTGATGGTTTGACCCCATTATCTGCTCCATGGGAGAAAGCTGTGGCCGTCTGTTTCCTGCAAGATGACAGGGTTGGAAACCCCATGGGGCAGTTCTACCCTGTCCTAGGGATGGCAGAGTCAGAACGGACAACAGCAGTGAGTACAGATATAGCTTTCCCCAGACCCTGGGCATCCTACATTGTACATTTTGTAATTTAAGTGGGTGTTTGCTCCTGTAGAGCAATCATAGAATAGGTAGAAAGGTAGGCAGGCAGGCAGGCAGGGAGGAAGGAAGAAAGGTCATTTGGTTGGTAGGTAGGTGGATGGATGGATAGATATGATGATAGAGAGATACCGTATACAGTGAACCCTCGTTTATCATGGTTAATCGGTTCTAGACCCTACCGTGATAAATGAAATTCCGCGAAGTAGGATTCCTTATTTGTAAATCAAATATTTTCGTAGTTAGAGCATAGAGGACATGAAAAAACACCCTTTAGTCACCATTACACTTGTATTACCCAATTTATTAAACGAAAAGGGGGAAATACAGTAAAACATTTTGGACGTTACAATTATCATTTATTATTTATTATATTATTTATGGCATCAAGCGTGTACAGTATGAGCCAATCAGTGGCAGTAATGACAGAGCATGCGCTGTTACGCAAAAACCGCGATAGAGTGAAGCCACGGAAGTAGAAGCGCGAAGTGGCGAGGGTTCACTATATACTCATGTATAAGCCGAGTTTTTCAGCACATTTTTAATGCAGTTTTTGTGGTCAAATTAGGTGCCTCGGCTGATATTTGGGTCAGCTTATACTCAAGTATATATGGTAGATAGATAAGGTAGGTGAGTTAGTGGGTGGATCGGTAGATGAGGTAGATGGTAGATGGATAGATTAGATATACAGATGTCGTTCTTAGGTGCGATCTACTCGGTTCTGACCCATAGCGACCTTATGCACAACAGAACAGAACATTGCCTGATCTTGCACCCTCCTCACATTGTTCGCATGCCTGAGCCCATTGTAGCCACAGTGGCAGTCCATCTCCTTGAGGGTCTCCCCCTCCTTCACTGCTCCTCTACTTTACCAAACATGACGTCCTTCTCCAGGGACTTGGTCTCTGTGACAAGATGTCCAAAGTACTGTAAGATGCAGTCTAGCCATGTTTGCCTTCATTAAGGAGCACTCTGGCCATGTTTCTTCCCAGCTAGGTGGGTTTGCTCCTCCCGGGGGTGTATCCCAAGCACTGCAGCCAGACTGTTTGCTTTGATCCATAAGCTTGCCTTTTGCGTGCCTTCTGGTTCTCTGAAGGTCGTCTCTAGGCCTTTTTTCCCAGTGGGTCTTCGTCTGGAAGATCCGCTGCAGCCTGCCCACCATGGGTGACCCTGCCTGTACAGATAGCCTGGTGATCGAGATTCCATCATAGTAGCAACATGTAAGCCCCACCTCATCGCCATCCTAGCCCAGGGTGACATAGCTGAGGAAGGTCGACTCTGCTGCGTATCATGGGTGACCACATAGCCAGTTTGAGTGGTAGAGTCCCTGTGGTCCCCCAAGTCGATTCCATAAGCCTGGGGGAGGGGGTAAGAATGATGACAGCAAGGTTTTTCCCGGGACAAGCGGTCAGATGTGAGATCATCAGGCATGGACCACTGGATGGCAGTGCCCTCCCTCCTAGACCACAGGGGCTTATTCCTTTCAGCTTGGCCGGTGCTGGAGGAATCCTGAGGTCCACGGGGCCTCCGGAGGCCCTCTTACCACCAGCAAGGCCGAAGGAACCTGAGAAAAGACTTAGCTTAGCTAAGCATCCTGCTTGGGTTAGCCGTGTGTGCATGTCTTTCATTTTGAATGTATGCACATATATATTACATCTATCAATCATCTCTCTAACAGTCTGTCGTGAAAACTGCACAACATAAAACGGACCATTTTAGCCACTTAAAAATATTCAGTTGGCAACAGTGAAGTGGCAGTCAAGGAAAGGTCAGCTGTTCGCACTCCCCCGGGAGCTCCGTGGGGGAAAGGCCTGGCGAGCTTTAGGAGATGAGAGCCAGATGACCCTGTGGGGCAATTCTCTTCTTGTCACAGAAGGTGGCTATGAGTTGGACACAGATTCCACAGCACCCAACAACCAGGTACACCCCCCTTTTGTGGCTGCAGAACTTTCCCATCATATTGCCACTGGCAGCCCCTCTTCGCTGCTCTTCCTCCCCCAGGCAAGGGCAACTGCTAACTCACTTTCCGCTTCTCCGGATTTGTCTGTTCTTGGTATTTGGCATAAATGGGGTTGTACAATATGTGGCCTCAGTGTCTGGCTTCTGTTGCTGAGGATGCGTAATGGGGAGGGGAGGAGGACAGAGAGTGAGTGGGCTAGAGATGGGTGGGAAGACAACCTGTCCCCGAGCCTCTGAGAGCCCTAACTCAGGGGTGGCAGCAGCAGGCACTCAGAGATGGTTGGAATCAAATCTGTTGCTGGGTCTGGGTGTGGGGGAGTGTCATCGCAACAGAATCCATTTGTTCCTAAGTCAGAGAGGGCAAAGCAAGCATACAAGTAATGAGGGGTACCAGGCCCATCTCAAAAATGCCTCTACGTGTTTCCTGTCTTCAGAGCATGTGAGTTTGGGGAACTAGGGATTCCAGTGCTTCAGACACCCAGCCTTCACTTTCCATGTCCTCTTTGCCCTTATCACATAGCAGCTAACTGTGGCCCACCTACTCACTGACCCTCCCTCCACCATCAGCATCTTCCTAACCTGGCCACTCTCCCAGTATGCATACCTTTCCTCACCTGCTTTTATTCACTACTCATCCATCCACTTATCTACCCAGCCATTCATAAGTCTCCTGTCCATCCATCTACTCATCTACCTATCCAGCCATCTACCCTCCTTCCATCCATCTACCCATCCACTTATCTACCGACTCGTCCATCCATCCATCCATCCATCCATCCATCCATCCATCCATCCA
>NW_022103901.1:38526727-38544914 GCF_000313985.2 Echinops telfairi | reverse complement strand
TCCATCCATCCATCCATCCATCCATCCATCCATCCATCCATCCAACCAACCAACCAGTTTTCTGGCCTTCCTTCATTCCATCCATCCATCCATCCATCCATCCATCCATCCATCCATCCATCCAACCAACCAACCTAGTTTTCCGGCCTTCCTTCATTCCATCCATCCATCCATCCATCCATCCATCCATCCATCCAACCAACCAACCAACCAGTTTTCCGGCCTTCCTTCATTCCATCCATCCATCCGTCCGTCCGTCCGTCCATCCATCCATCCATCTGTCTGTCCATACGTCCATTCATTTATCCATTTATCACCCATTCATCTAGTTACTATCCATTCATTCACTGATCAATGCCAGCCAGCCACTCACCCATCCATCCATCCCTCCATCTACCCATACAGATATACATTTATATATACATACATATACATACTCATCCATCCACCCACCCATACTTCCACCCCACCCACCCATTTCTTCATTCACACCTCCCCTGCTCCACTCCTAGACCCTCCTTACCTCCACTTTTCCACTTCTCCTACCCTCCATTCCCTTCCCCCTTTCATTCACCCATGCCCCCTTCCCCACTTATCCTGCCAGCCAGCCCCCCATGATCCATCCCCCATCCAACCACCCACCCATCCATTCACTTACTCATGCCTTTAGCAAGTTTGCCATACCAGGAACTAGGAGCTGGGAGGAAGCTCCTGTTACTGGGAGACCAATTAGCGTTAGTCAAGTTGCATGGCGACAGCTATTTAAATAGATCCTGAAAATAGCAGGTGACGGATTAACACTAGAGGCCTGGACAGCGTGTTCTGGGAGCTCAGTGGGGGTGGAGGGAGTGGTGGCTCAGGGCACGGCCTCAACTCTGCAGTCACAGAGAGACCCTTCTCATCAGCATTTCACTGACAGTCAGCACCTCCACGTCCCAGCACGAGCATGTCCATTACACATTTTACTGCCAACGGAAAGGTTGGCAGTTCAGAGCCACCAGCCACTCTGTGGGAGAAAGACGTGGCGGGCTGCTCCTGTGAAGATGACAGCCTGGGGCAGCCTGAGGGCCGGGCTCCTCTGACTCGGGGGGTCACTCTGAGTCAGAATGGGCTCCAGGCCACTGGACTTTGGCTTTGGGCCTCGTCTGCTGTGGTCAGATCCTTGAGAGGTGCAGATGTCTATGAACCTCAAGGACAGTGGCTTGATCCCGCCAAGCAGCTCTACAGACCCAGTGATCTGCTTCCAGAAAGAGGATCCCCAAACCACTGCCATCGAGTCAATACCAACTCATAGCAACCCTGTATAAGGTGTCTGAGATTTCCCCAGAGAAGACAGCCTCATCTTTCTCCCAAGGAACTGCTGGTGAATTGGAACCACCAACCTTGTAGTTACTAGCTCAAAGTCTAACCAACAGTGCCAGGGTTACAGTCCACAGAACCCAATGGAGCAGTTCTACCCGGTAACACATGATCCTCAGTGGGTTACGCATTGACCTACTAATCACAAGGTCTGCAGTTCAAACCCGCCAGCTGCTCCGAGGAAGCAAGATGAAACTGTCTACTCTCATAAAGATTTAGTCTCCGAATCCCACAGGGGCAGTTCTGCTTTGTCTTATGGGGTCCCTATGAATCAGGATTGAATTGATGGCAACGAGTGTTCTGGAACCATGGAGAGGGGAGCCAGGGCTTAGACCCCATCTCTCTCCTTGGCACTGGGAACATACACAGGGACCCCCGAGAGGAAGTGACTTCCTCAGGTGGCTGAGCTTTTCCACTGTTTGTTGGCAATTCTCAGTGATCGGGGACATTTCTGAAGAGGACATTTCTATAGCAATGCTCACCAACGGGGCCTGCCCCTAGCAGGTGCCATGGGGAAGCCTGGGACCCTCTCCCACGCCCAAAATAAAGCCAACCGCCTCCTTCCTTCCGGCAGCCGCTCTGCCACGTGCGGCAGCTGGCGATGGAGAAGAAATGCCCAGGACCTGTTTGCGTGTTCTCCTCCCTGGAACAACTTAATGACAAGTGATTATTATTGGTGGCAACTTGTCATCTCTTCCGTCTGGGTCATGGCAGCTGCGGCTGTCAGACTTCTGAGAGGAAACCGATCTTTGTAGCCGATGAAAGAATAGCAAGAGAAAGGAGGATGAAGGGGATATGCAGGGAGAGAGACAGCTGCCCCTGGCAACAGGGCGTGGCGAAGGGAAGCCCCTCCCGCAGTGGTGTGAATGCTTCTGATCTAAGTTCTGGAGGCATTGGGCTGCTAAGCACAAGGTAGGCGCTTCCAGCCCACTAGAGGCTCCTTGGGAGAAAGATGAGGCTGCCTGCTCCGGTCAAGAGTGACAGTCCCAGAGACCCTTGGTAAAGGTGCTGTGCGCTAGAATCAACTTGATGGCAGGGGTTTGGTTTCTCGGTGGACATTCAGAAAGAGAAGTGCTGGTGATGCCTGATTGTCCCTCTTTTTTCTCTCGTACTCTCTCGATTTGTTGTTGTTGGAACTCTGGCCAAAGTTGGACCAGGGGCTTTGGTTCCCACTGACAAAAGAAGCGGATGCAGATTGGCTTAAACAGAGGGAAGGAATGTTTGGGGACAGGCCCTTGACAACAGGATCTGTTGGCTGCGCGTGTGGCCTGAACCGGGTGCTCAACAGGGATCCCAGGGCTTGATAGCGTTTCATTCATCAGCCCTGTCCTTGGATCTTTGGTTTCCTTTTCAGACTTGCAATGGTGGCAGATGGCTGCCAGAAATTCTGCTGGTTTAGCAAGCAAAGATACTTTCTTCCCAGTCGCCCCCTGTTTAAGCCCTGCACGTCACTCTCCCTGGACCAGCTTGAGCTGCGTTCTGGCCCCTGAACTGGTTACTGACCCTGTGGGGAGCGGAACTAGTATGTCTTGCAGTCCATTGAGCATGCTCCTCAGCACTGAGGATGGCCAGACTTCAGCTGACTTCTGTGGGCCAGGTTATTCGGAGAGCCCGCGGGGTGGTCCTGCTCTGCCCCAGAGCTTCCTTATGAGCTGAAATCCACTTGACCGCATCAGGCTCGTGGTTTTTGAATGGACATTGGGCAAGCTAGGCCTGACTGAGAGAGGGGAGGGGTGGTTCTATCGCGAGAACTCGGGGGTCAGGAAGAGGACTTCAGGGTGTGCGGGGGCGGATCACAAAAATGTCTGTACTTTTGAGTCCCTTAGTTCCCCGGGGACCCGGCTGAGAGAGTCTGGTCACATAGTTCCCCCATGGCCTCATTGGAGCCGGCTGTCCTCCATGAGAATGGCTGGGCTTAACCTGCGACCATTCATCATCGCTAATGACCCTGCCTGGATGTCAGGAGTAAGCTGCTCACCAGCAGGTTGACAGAGCACCGGTGAGGCCCACCTGGGCCTGTGCTGCGTCCTTGCATGGGAATCACCGCCTGCATCTCAGCAGGTGTCTCTTGGACAGCCCTGCTAATGACCAGAGAAGCAGGCGCTGGGTCCATGAGCAGCCCGGATAGCGAGGTGCTGATTCATGGACCGTGTGCTGGGCTGGTTGCAACAAGCATCGAGGAAATACATCTCTCGGTGCAGTTTTGTGTGCATCCTTCCAGCAGGGTGTTGGTGCCAGCGGGAGAACCAGCCTCTGGGTGATGACCGGGGACGGTCTGGATGGGGCAGGCAGTCATGCGCGTTCCAGTCTAACACTCATATTGCTTGGGTGCCGTGGAGGCCGGCCTGACTCACTGCAGCCCCGTTGTACCTGAGAACGGAAGGTTGCCTAGCTCTGTGTCCTCTCAGGGGCCCGTTGTTGCCGTCCCTGTCTCCATCCGTCTCCAAGAAGGTCTTCCGTGTGGATGACCCTCCACCTTGCCAAGCATGATGGCCTTCCCCAGGGACCTGTACCGCGTCCAAAGTCAGTCAGACCAGGAGGCTGCCAGTGGAGTCAGGAAGATGGCAAACACCTTCGTGCCTTCCAGAGGGTAAGAGCCGATGCCCATAAAACCCGAGCTTCTCTACAAGGTTGGGTCCCTATTCAGCTTCTTTGGTGCAACTTGTGGATGGTGTGTTCGGCCAAGGGATTGCTTGGAAGCAAATCAACCTTGGAGTTAAGTGCAGACCCCTTACCATGATCTAGCTGCTCTGGTGGCGCTGGGTGAAGCAGTGGATCGCACTTAAAGCTCACAGTCTCAGAAGCCCTCTTCACCTCTCTCCTGTGGCCACTCGGAGTTGAATGGACTCTGGCAGCGGGGCTCAGTGTGGCCTCTGCCGCTTTCCTAACTCAGCTCTGCCCACTCTTGCCCTTGCTCACCGCGCTGCAGCCACAACGAGCCGTCGTGCCGTTCCCTGAAGTCGTCAGGTTCTTTCCTGCCTTTGCTCCTCCCACCTGCCGACGTGGGTTTTGTGGTTGCCACTTACCATCCGACTCTCAGCAGCCTCATGTCTAACAAAGTCAACTGGTGCCCGCTCCTACCCCGTCTTCCTGGTCATCACAGTGTGGGGGCCCATTCTTAGGCTCTTAAGTCGGTCCAGCTCAGTGAGGAGCTGTGGTGGGCATGGTGACTTGCTCTCGCACGTGGTCTTTGCTGGTGATGTGTCCACACGGAGGACATTGACGTCTTGCCAGACTTGCTTCTAAGGAACATTCTGGTTTTTCATAGCCACCTCCCCCACTGAGCCAGGTGGCCTCTGCCTTCTGATTCTTTTCATTGGCTCCAGGGAATCAGACCAAGTGGTATAAAATGCCACTCTTCTCCACCACCCCAACCGCCTCTATTACATCACCCGATTTCTCTGAAATGAGGCTGGAATTTCCTGACTTCTTCCTTTCTTGTCTGTCTCTTCCCAGGAGCATGTAAACTGCAAGCAAATGGGTCTCTTTGTTGGGTAGCCTCTATCCTGAGATTCTTTTTTTTTTCCTCTGGAGAAATGGCTGGCAGGCGTATGTCAATAACCGTGGAATGAATGAAAGGCCATCAAGATGTGAATGCTTCTTTCTCAAGCCATAGATCTGGGAAATCCCCACAAACACACAGAAATCCATGTAAACAAGCTCAGGGGCTCCCTTCCTGCCCGCCGGCAGCTGCTCTGCTCACACTGCTGGACCTAGTGCCTTTCAGAATTGGTCGTCCAGCGTCATGTGGAGGCCGGGCTCAGAAAGGCATGCTCCTTGCCCTTGAGAACTGTCAGTGTGATACAGAAGCCAGACTCACTGAATCCATCGACCCTGGGCCAGCTTTTCGGAAGCATGATTGACATGACTTTAAACTGATGGCAGTTCATCCAAAGGGCAGGTGCAAACGTTAAGGGGTCGATGGCGATGCGACACTACGGGCAGGGACAATGACAGTGGCAACAGTGAGGAATGTCGCTGGTGACCTTGAACTGTCCACGTGGAGATTGCAAATGGATGGATGTAGGCTTGCCTGTGCAGGTCACCACCCAAAGGAAAGCGAGGCAAGCAACACATGCAAACTTGTGAAAACAAAAAACAAAGCCAGAAGCGTTGTCCAGGTGAGGGTCAGGCAAGTTGTCCATCTGTCAGATAGCTGGACAGCCAAGCCTCCTGGTATGAAGAGCTGGCTGAGAACACAAGGATCCAAGAACAGGAAGGGGAAGAGGAAGTCGGCAGTGCAGGCAACTCAAGAGAAGTTCGTGGTGGGTGTGGGACTTGGGGCTTGATGTGCAAGGCTGTCATCACCTGCACGGTTGACACCAGCTCCACTGGACCCAGCCTTTCCCAGGGGACAAGTGAACTCAGAGCCAGCACCTCCAGCTTTTGAGGTGGCTACCATGATAAGTGTTCCCATCGTCCAGAGGGGAAACCGAGGCCGGGGTACAAGAGTTCACCAGGCAAATAGAAGCCAGACAGTCTTTTCTGCCAAGCTCCCGTGCCTCCTACAGGCCCCGCCCCCTGCTCCTTGTGGATTCTCTTTGTAGGTGAATGATGGCATGTCACAGCAAAGGGAGTGACAAATTAGCAGTGAAGCGACTGGCTGTCTGGTTCTGTTGTGCCACCGACTTCCGTGACACTGAGAGCAGGCATCCCGGTCTGTGGGGCCTCCATTTCCTCACCAAGAACAGAGGGACTCTGGTCAGTCTTCACGATGCCTGCGTCTGTGCATCGCCAGATTCAGGGGCTGGGTGGGTGGGGGGTCCATACTCTAAGACACCTCAGCTAAGACTCTGAGTCACGGGTCTGGTAGGAGCTGAAATATCCAAAGATATCAAGAATTCCTCAGGGAAGCCGATGCACAGCTCAAGTTGGATATTGAAAACCGAAAGCTTAGATTTGTATTTTCAGCCCTGGCTGCCCATTAGAATCGCCCAGGGAAATACGAAACAGAACAAGCAAACAAAACCTGGTGCTGGGCCCCATCCCACGCCAACTGAACGGGCATCTTTGGACAAGAAGATGAGGTACACCATCCCAAAGGTTACAGGCCACTGAGCTCTTGACATGTGGGCAGGGGGGGGCGGGTCTAAGAAATGGACTCTTTTTATCTTATTTGAATGCTTCCCAAAAAATCAGATGTGGCTACTGATTATTGGATTGGAAGCATTGGCTAAGATGAGGGGGAGCTAGGTAGCTCGAGGTGTCTCTGTTCCCTGCCCATCCCAAACTGTAGAGCTCTTCTTTCTAATAATTTTGCCTGACATCAGCCCCCTCCGTCCCTATCACAGGTTCCTACTGAGAGCGTTGTCACAGATTCTGAGTTAAGCCTTACTTTCTGGTGTCTCTGAGTCAGAGCAGCCCCGCCACTGTGAAGGCCTTAGCCGGGAACCCAGCAGCCTCTAGAACAACGGTTCTCAACCTTCCTCATGCCGCCACCCATTCATACAGTTCTTCATGTTGTGGTGAGCCCCCAACCACAAAATTATTTTTGTTGCTACTTCATCACTGTAATTTTGCTACTGCTATGAATCAGGCGACCCCTGTGAGAAGATTGGTCGACCCCCCCAAAAGGGGTCATGATCCACAGGTTGAGAACCACTGCTCTAGAACCTTCAGATTAAACTCACTTGAAGGGACAGGAGCAGAGTGCAGAGAAAGGTGGTGTTTAGCTGTTTTGAAAGAAAGCTGGTAGATGTGTTGGGCAGAGGCATATACAAAGACTTTCCCTGCCCAGGATATGTTACAGTCATTCAATATGCCACATGTTCACGGAGTACCTGATCCCTCACAGATACCATGGTGGATGCTGAGCATGTAACCCCTGAATCCAGATTGTATCAAGGCTGATCAGTGTTTCTACCATATCCCAAAGGTTTTGAGAAATACCAAAGATAGCGCTAGCAGAAGTGTTGGGAATGGGTTGGGTTAGAGGGGAGACTACGGTCAAGGGCTCTAGGAACAGGCTCCTCTGTGTTGGAGAGTGAGCAGCCATGGGTCTGCACGTGGCAGGTAGTGTAGGAGGAGGAAAAGTAAATAAAACTGAGAGGAGAAGAATGGGGCATGGAATGGAACTCATAGAATTGGCCATTAAGTGAAGGCTTAATGGAATTCCATTCCATTAAGTTGGAATGGAATTTCATGTTTGTGGGTGTGGGTTGATGGAGCTGGCAAGCTTTGGAGAAATGGTAACTGCATATAATTTCCCTTCCCAGCCTCAGTTTCCCCTCTAGGCAGATTTTTAATTACTTGTGGAAACATTGATGTTGGTTTCGCATATCCAATGGGTTTTCTCCTTTGATTGGCTATCTTAAGAGGCATTGAGTGGGGTATTCATCACACACACACACACACACACACACACACACTCCTTTCCCTCTGTCTGTCATACCCAGAAGCAGTAATTTCTAGTATTAAGTGTCTAGATTCTGGACTCAGGTTTCCTGGATTTGAATCCTGGCTTTTCCACATATTAGCAATATGAATTTGAGTAATGTATGTTCCCTGGGCCTGAAAATTTTCATTGCTAGTACAGAGATATAATAAGACCTAGTTATAATGATGACCATGAGGAGGGGAGGAGCAGGAAGGAGGAGAATGGCAATGATGACAATAGATGATGATGATGATGATGGAAATGACAATGATGTTGGCTGGTGGTGACGATGATGGAGGAGGAGGGTGTTGTGGTGTTAACAATGATCTCGATGGGGATGGATGATGGTGGTGGTGAATGATGTTGATGGAGAAGGAGGAGGATGGAGGAGGGGGATGGATGATGGTGGTGGTGAATGATGTTGATGGAGAAAGAGGAGGATGGTGGAGGAGGATGGCAGTGGTGATGGTGAAGAAAGATGATGAGGGATGATGGTGGAGGTGACGATGACGATGGGGGAGGAGGAAGATGGTGGTGATGATGATGGTGCTGGATTATGGGGGGGAATGTTGGTGGTGGTGCACAACAATGATAACTGAGAAGGATGGTGATGGCGATGGGGAAGGTGATGATGGCTGAGATGATGGTGGTGATGGTGATGGGGAATGACAAGGATTAGCACTGCGGGGGAGGTAATGATAAAGGATGGTGATGGTGAGGGACATGGGTGTTGATTGAAAAGGAGAATGATTGTGATGACAGATGATGGATGATGGGAAGTGGGGATGATGATGGATGAGAGGATGGTGCTCACTACAGATGATGGGAAGGATGGAGGATGAAGGTTCTGATAGGATGAAAATCAGACTTGGCTTATATGTAGAGAATGTTATTCGCCGGCATCTTCATGTGTATCAAGTTGAATTCCTTTGCGTTCCCTCTTGTTCATGGAAATGGAAACAAAATATGTGTAGAAGCTGAGCTCATTCACCGTGAGAGCATGTGTACTGTCACGCATCAGCGCTGATGAGGCCAGTCCGCTAACAAAAGGAAGCAAGTGCCCAATGGGTCTCTCTTGAGCTTTACTGGGTCACACACACCATTTTCTTACTGCCAGTGCTCAGGTTGTTGCAAAGAAGGAAAGTTATCCATGGACATGGGTGCTAAGCGAACAATAGCACCCAATCCTCCTAGGTTTCCCCATGAGAAACTTCTGCCTCGTTCCGTTCCTCCCCAAGTATTTACTGCCCCCCATCCCCTGTGTGTCACAGTGCAAGGCTCCAAGTTCAATAGCATCCATGTGGTCACTGAGAGGAAAACAAGTAAATCCACTTGGATGTTCAGAGATCCCTGGTCACAAATTCTCTTTGAATTGAGCTGGCATGGGACCCAAGTATTGGTCTCTCTCTCTCTCTGTAAATTCTAGTGGTAATTCTCATGTGCAGCCAAGAATCAGAGCCACCGGTGTATGTGAGGGGGCACTGGATGGTATCTCCAGATATCCATAACCCAACTATTGTCACTGCGAGGCAATGCAGATGTACGAGAAGTTGCTTCAGCTCTCCTGTTCTGCTGCATGTTCATGGAAGTGGCCTCGGTGAGGGTTGGACCACGTGGCCCTTAGAATCAGAGATAATGGGGGTCTCCCTGCTCTGTGTCCTTGGTGAGTAACTAAGAGAAATGAAAGGTGATGTTAAAAAAAGAAATTCAGCATCAAGTCGATGCTGACTCATAGCGACGCTAAAGGACAAGGTAAAACTTCCCCGTTGGGCTTCTGAGTCTATAACTCTTTATGGGAGGAGAAATTCTCATCTCTTTCCCTCAAAGGGGCTGGTGATTTCAAACTGCTGACCTTGTGGTTAGCAGCCCAACGCATAACCCACGAACCCATGGGCTCTGGCGATCAGTATGGGGCACTGTTGAATAGTGGTACCCGTGGATTCAGGTTTCACTGTAGGGACTCAGCCAGATCTGGCACATTCTAGAATGTGAGATCAGGAGAGACCAGCCATCTGTAACAGGAGGACTGACTGCAGCACACAGGCTAGAGCAAGGCACCCAGACTCCCCCTCCCCTCACCCCCTCCCTCCCTCACTCTGTGTCAGAAACAGTGTGTTCTGACTTCTGTGAGTGACGAGCAGGGAGAAAACGGCTTTCGCTCCAGAACCAAAGTGGGTGTCAGGAATCTGTTCCCTCTCCCCCGGCCGCACACTGCGGAGGAAGCTGGGTGCCAGAGGGGCTTGGGAACCAAGCTGTTGGCTCCTAAAAGTGCAGGCTGATGGGGATTTTGCTCTACTGTGTATGTATGTGTGTCTCTTAGTCCAGGGCCATCAGTTGTCCCATAGAGAATAGTGGAACCCCAAGACAGTGGCCCTTGGATGCCCTTTGAACTTGTAACTGAGCCTAAACCCAGGGAACAACTTTCATCCAAACAATAGCCTGGCCTGTGACGTGAATAATCCCACCCATGAGGAAGAAGCTCTTTAGAACAGCCAGCCACAGATCAAAGGGAGATAGCCTTGGACCACCCACACAGAACAGCAGAAAAGCGCAGGAAAGATGAGAATGGGGGTTTCTCCCGGGGGTGGGGGTGGGGACCAGGAAGAGCTTTGTTACATTGAAGGATTGCCACCCATGTCCCCAAACAAAGTGCGTATAAATTGCTGAATGGAAAACTAATTTGCTCTGTAAACTTTCACCCAAACCATGATAAAAAACAAGAACAAAATTGAAAACCGGCAAATCAACAAAAATTACAGGCTGCAGTGATAGCTGCAGGAGGATGGAGGAGGGAGGGCTGTGTGGGTAGTGGGCTTGTGAGGAAGGGACCCTGGACCCAGGGCACGTCAGATGCCAGGCCCAGGAGTCAGGACAAATTACTTTTCCCGTCACCTCCTGACAGGGCTCAGGCCCCTTCAGAGAAGTCCAAGGCTAGACATGGCCCCCCAGGCCCCCTGTTGTACCATGACGTCTCAGACAACCCCTCTCTTCCATAGCCCCCAGCGGTATACAATGCCTTTGTTCCATAATGTTGTGCGAGGTTCCAGTTTCAGTTGCCAAATGAAGTGAAAGGTGTAGGGTCACTGGCAGAGTCTACAATGCTGGTGTTGATTGCTCTGCAAAGCGTAGTCCTTCTTTATCCCCATCCTGCCGTTCCCTTGGGCTCATAATGATAGGCTGGTGTGGGCGCATTTGGGGGAAAGGAAACAGACATGTCACCAGGTGACCCCACAATAGTCACACCACCTCTGAGTCTGTGCCCTCTTTTTAAAATCGGCATGATGCCAGAAGCAATTTGGCAAGGTGGTTGCGGATGGGGGACCCAAGGAGATAAAACATGGAACGTGTTGGGCAACATGCCTCAAAGAGCCAAGTCCTTCCGGGATCACCAGCCCATTCTACAGGTGAGGAACTGAGGCTTGGAAAGTTGAGTGCTTTCCTCCAAAGTCACGCAATGAGGATTGCTACCTGGGATGGTGAAGTGAACACCTTTGAGCATCCCTTGGAGAGGGCGTCAGTGAGATTCAGGAGAGATTAAGCAGGAGACGGTCAGCTTGGGCTGAAGTATTACAAGGCACGAGGGGGGTTGGTGCAGAAGTAGATGACACAAGGCAGTTTTGCACACACACTTGCCTGGGGCCAAGCTGGTTCTCAGCGAATGAACTGCTCTTCCTGTGATTGTGTTTGTCCTTCATGAAGCTCACAATACAACTGTGCCCTCCACTCTTTCTGGAGAACCAGGTGGAGCTGCATTTGTTTCCCGATCCTTCTGGAAGGTACATGTTGAATGCCTACCTCATGGTAAATGGGACCCCTCCAGCTTCCAAACTCTGCTGACTCCCTTCACCTCTGCACCTTCACACAGCAGCGTCCAAGGGAGTGCATGTCTGTGGTCTGTCCCATGTTGTTGGTTGCCCTCAAGTGGGCTGTGACTCATGGTGACCTTGTCTTCAACAGGACATCACCCAGCACGGCATCATCTTCCTGATCACTGGTGTCTTCAAGTCCTTTGTTGCATCACTCCATCTCAATAAGGGTTTCCATCATTTCCACTTGACCTTCTACTTCACCAATGATCTCATCCCAAACAAATTGGGCTTGATTTGATTCGGACTTACAGTGACCCTATAGGACAGTGTAGAGTTGCTCTATTGAGTTTCCAAAGCAGTAATCTTTGGAGAGCTGTACAGGAGCCCTGGTGGCATAGTACCCATTGGCCTGCAGTCCACAAGGTCAGCAGTTCAAAACCACCAGTGGCTCTGCTGTAGCAAGATGAGGCTTTCTAATCCTATAAGGAGTGACAGTCTCAGAAACCTACGGGGGTGATTCTACTCTGTCCTATAGGGTCCCCACGAGTCAGAACCGACTTGACGGGCGGGAGTTGAGTTGAACTGAATTTCCATGGAAGCAGTCTGTCACACGGAGCACCTGGGGGTTCAAACAGAGCACGAGGTTGACTAATGAAACTCCATAGAGACTTCACTTTGGTGCCATCTCCTGTTGGCAGATCCTTTATGCTGTTGCCCCCAACTTTGGGTGCCTCGTGTGGTTCGGGGACAGCTGTTGGTGTCTGTGTTGTTTGTTGCCATTGAGTCAGCTCTGGCTCCTGGGGACCTCATCTCTAGCCGGTCTGGTCTCCCACCAGCTTCAGGTTGTCAGGTTGAGGTTTGCAGCACTTGTATGTTCTTTTCCTTATCCACCCAGAACCCACTAAGGTTCTCTGTGCACACGGGGGTCATCACAGGTTAGAATAGATTCAACAGCAAGTAGCCAAAACAACGCAGTGTCTTTGGGGTGTTGGATGGCCACGTGATTGTTTTTTTGTGGTAGATGGGGGGATGGTGTTAAACTGTTTACCTTCTGGATGTAACCTTCAAAAGCTCCACAGAATGAAACTCACATAGGGATATCTCCAATTCCACTTCTGGTTTAAGCACAGGGCATCTCTCTTGGACCCCATCCTCACACCCACACCCAGGCACTCATGCAACACCTCATCATCCATTTATCATGTGCTCATGTGCCTGGCCATTTTGTGTGTGTGTGTGTGTGTGTGTGTGTGTGCGCGCGTGCAACATCTCTGCCCTTGAGGCATTTCTTGCCTTGTGAAGGGGTGATGGAAAATCATTCATCAATCCCAGATATTGGATTTCCCCCAAAGCTATCGTATCCCCCTGTGTTAAAGACTGAGAGTGAGAGAAGGAATTATCCAATATCTTTAAATCTGTTACCAACTTTAATTGATTCAATTAGGTACAATTCATAGAACTCTAATGTTGGAAGGAGCCCAGAAGGTATTTATTCCAGGTTCCTCTCTCTGCCTTTAGGCAGAGAGCATCAAACTATCCCTGAATCCCATACATTTCAGCAAAGAGAGGCAATTGAAGAACTATTGCTCTTGGCCCATTGAGAGAAAGCTCGTCATTCAGTGAGCACCCACAGGGGAACGATGTGAACTTGTTGAAAGGGTGGACATGCTCCGTGACAGAGTATTGCTCTGGGAGATAGACAGACAGACAGACACACACACACACACACACACACACACGCACACACACACATGTGTGCGCCTGAAACAGAAGACAGAATCCCCATAACATGCATAGCAGGCCTGGGACCCATGCACATGACCACTGCTACAGACCACGCAATGGACCCGTGCACATGACCACTGCTACAGACCACGCAATGGACCTGTGCACATGACCACTGCTGCAGACCACGCAATGGAAATAAGGCCATATTCCCGCAGAAATTTATTTTAAATGAAAAGATTTCTGAGCATTTGTCAAATCCTGTTTTGCTGTAACAGAAGCAGCAGTCCTTCTGTGTAGCTGGCATTTTTGCATCATGTCAGTCAGGCAGCAACAGAGTTTAGGCATCTGCTTGGTGCAGATCTTACATAAGCCCAAGAAGGCCGTGGCTCTGTGTTGGAAAGGGGTCTGGTTGTAGAGCCATGGGGCCAGGGTGACAGGCCGGCTGTGCCATTGGGTTAAGGAGGGTAAAGGGGGTTAGCAAAGTGGGGGGCTGTATGCAAATGAGTCTTGGTGGTGGTGGCGTAGTCAGTTACCATTTGGGCTACTAACCACCGGGTGAACAGTTCAAATCCATCAGCCAACTTCAAGAGAGAAAGAGGAGGCTGTCGATTCCTGTAACGATGTAAAGCCTCTGAAACCCAAAAGGACAGTTCTACTCTGTCCTGTAAGGTTGCTCTGCACCTGAGTGGACCCAATGGCAGGGGGGTTTATTTTCTTAGTTTAAAACTTGAGGAGGTACCTGCTTGTTCTAACTGGCTATTTGATCGCTCTATCAGAGAGGTGCAGAGATATGTGGCCGATGACCAGGAAACTAGTTGGTGTTGAATTGACTTTGACTCACTATCTGTGAGTCTTTGTATCAGAGTTGAACTGAGCCCTCCAGGCCTTACAAGGACAAGATGGGCAGCTTTTCTTCAGAGGAGCCTCTGGCACCCAAGGCCAGCCAGTCTGGCAGCAACCAAGCACGTTATCTGAGTTCCTGGGTGATGCAAACGGCCAACACACTTGGCTGGCAGCCAATAGGTAGAAAGTTCAAGTCCACCCAGAGGCACCTTAGGAGAAAGGCTTGGCAGTCTCTTTCGGAAAAAGCAGCCAGTAAAACCCATGGAGTCCAGTGATACCCTGACATCCATGGGGCCACCATGAAGCAGATCCTGGTCAACTGCTTCGAGTCAGCCTCAAACCAGCCCACGCCTCACAGTTCATTCTAAGGATGCACAGCAATCCTACAGGACAGCAGAGCTGCCCCTCTGGATTTCTGAGACTGTAACTCTTTACAGGAATGAAAGCCTTGTCTTTCCCCTGTGGAGTGGCTGGTGGTTTCGAACCGTGGACTTTGTGGTTAACAGCTCAGCTCATAAACCATTATGCCACCAGGGCACCTTTTCAACCCACAGCGAGCCTACAGGACAGACTAGAACGACCCCATAGGGCTTTTGAGGCTGCAGTCTTTAGCACAGCGGACGAGCACATCATTCTCCTCAAGGGTGCCTGGTGAGTTTGAACTGCCCACCTTCTCATTACCAGCTGAGCACTTAAACACAGGGCTTCCAAGGCTCTTTGCTGCGGACCAGAAGCCCTTTAAAGAGCATGAATGCCACAGATGTCACTTTCCAGTGACACCTTTCAAAGCCTCGTTCTGCTCAGCCAAGTCCAAGCCCAAGGTTCACACCAGATTCTTTAACACCGTGTCTCTTTCCCCCTCACAAGCCACAGGGCATCTTCCCATGGTTTCAGAAGTCCCTCTGACTAAGGTCCACTCAGTTCCCCCTTCCTCCCTGGATGCCCCCTTCTTGGACCCTGCTGGCTCTCTCAGCCTCACGTGGATGCATCTCCTTGTAGCCTTTATTATACTCTGCATCATGTGGGAATCTGGAGTTCAAGCCCTAGCAACTCTAGCTCCATAAACCAGGAGGCCCCAAATCAGTAGCTTCAGGCATGGCTGGTTCCAGCTGCTCCAATTGTGCCACTGAGAATCTGGCTCCCAGTGCCCACGCTGGTTTTGACCCCTTGGTTTCTGGTACCAAGTCCTGAGTCTGGGAACCAGGTAGTGTTTGTTCTGTCAGAACCAGATGTACATCAAATCCGCGGTGGAATAAACCAAAGGGAAAGACATCATTGAAGGGCAAGAGCAAGGGCAGGTGGCCTTCACTGCCCCGGGCTGCGAGGCCTTGAGGATAGGGCCCCTTCTCAGGATCTGTCCCAATGTCTAGAAGCTCTGGTGGGGTAGTAGGTGCTAACATACAAGGTCAGCAGTTCAAACCCATCAGCCAAAGGTAAGACTTCCCACTCCCATAAAGCGTTACAGTCTTGGAAACCCACAGGGGCATTTACCCCCAGCCCAGTCGGGTCACTGTGAGCCGCAATCAACTTGATGGTAGTGAGCTTTGACTTTGTCTCAACATCTGGCACACTGTAGGCACTCTGGACTTGTTTGCACCTGAGTCAGTGTGTGATTGCTGAGTCAGGGTTGCTTCCGTGGCGGTGAGAGATGGGGGCTTGCTCTAGGTTGGACTTCATGTCTGGGAAACAATGGCTGGGTAGCATTGCCCTCATGCTGTTTTGCTTTCTCTGTACCCATTGGCAGGATCCGACGTCTACCTTCTTCCAGTTCGGGGCGTCCATCCAGCAGCAAGCCACCGTCATGCTGAAGATCATGCAGGACTATGACTGGCATGATTTCTCCCTGGTGACCACCATCTTCCCCGGCTACCGGGACTTCATCGGTTTTATCAAGACCACAGTGGACAACAGCTTTGTGGGCTGGGACATGCAGAACGTCATCACGCTGGACACTTCCTTTGAGGACGCCAAGACACAGGTCCAACTGAAGAAGATCCACTCCTCCGTCATCCTGCTCTACTGCTCCAAAGACGAGGCCGTGCTCATCCTCGGCGAGGCCCGCTCCCTCGGCCTCACCGGCTACGACTTCTTCTGGATCGTGCCCAGCCTGGTATCTGGCAACACCGAACTCATCCCCAAAGAGTTTCCATCGGGACTCATCTCGGTCTCCTACGATGACTGGGACTACAGCTTGCAGACCCGCGTGCGGGACGGCCTGGGCATCCTCACCACGGCAGCGGCCTCCATGCTGGAGAAGCACTCCTACATCCCCGAGGCCAAGACCAGCTGCTATGGGCAGGCTGAGAAGCCGGAGGGCCCGCTACACACGCTGCACCAGTAAGAGGCTCCGGTGCTTATACTGTTGCTTGTTTGCTAAGAGGGATGCTTGTTGCAGCACATGGAGTCCTGGCGCGGCCGTGGGTTACGCATTAGGCTGCTAACCACAAGGTCGGCAGTTCGAAACCACCAGCCGCTCCTGGGGAGAAAGATGAGGTTTTCCACTCCCATAAGGGGTTGCAGTCTTGGAAACACACAGGGGCAGTTCTACCTTGTCCTGGAGGGTCACTCTGAGTCAGGCTGAACTTGATGGCAATGGGTTTGGTTTGGTATTTTTGATTGTTTAAAACAAGGGGCTCTTCAAAAGATTTGTGGGGAAATTGAATTAGAAGAGAGTGGGATGTTCCCACAAACTTGAAGACCACCCCTGAAGTGTCCCTGAAGGTGAAGGAAGAGCCACCTTGGTGACTTGCCGTTCAGTCACTCTGGGCTCACGATGACCCCGTGTCACAAAGGAGAGCTGCCCCGGAGGCTGCTGCTGAGTACAGCCTTGATGGGGGCAGCTTGCCAGGCCTTTCTCTCATGGATCTGAGCTATTAGCCATTCAATTAGTAGCTGATTCCATAACCGCTGTACCACCAGATCACCCCACCCACCCAGTCCTACTGCCATCGACTCAGAGGCACTGTCATTGTCTGGTACCTTCAAGTCAGCCCAGACTCACGGCGACCTGACGTATGGCAGAAAGAAACACGGCCTGGTCTTGCTCCGTCCTCACAGTTGTTCTTCTGAGAAACGGGGACCATGTGCAGGTCTGAGTCGTCAATCCGTAAGGGAGCAGCTAGCCTTGTCGTTCTCTGGCTGAGCAGCTTGGGGCTCGAATCACCCACCTTCTGGTTAATGGCCCAGCGCTTAACCCACAGCCACACGAAACTGTCAGTCAGTCTCGTCATTCTGCTGCGGACCCCAAAAGGCCATCAAACAAACAAAACCCCTTCCCTCGAGTCCGTGCTGACTCACAGAGACCCTACAGGAGAGGGTGGAACTGCCCGTGGGTTTCCGAGACTGTCACTCTTTACGGACGTAGAAAGTATCCTCTTTCTCCTGAGGGTCAGCTGTTGGTTGCCAACTGCTGACCCTGTGGTTAGCAGCCCAATAAGAATAATACGGATGTCCCTACTGCCAAGTGCACCCTGGAAATAGTGGGTTCTTTGGGGGATTTTTTGCTTGATTTCTGCTCTTTCCCCCTCCCCCAGCACCCAGACTTCTTTGGCTTTCAAGTAACCTAGGATGGTAATTGCTTACTGCAGTTGACTTATTTTGAGAGGGCTTCAAAAAGTGGGTGGACAAATCCCATTATCTCTTCATTTCAATTTCCCATGAACTTTCTGAAGTCCCTTCACAAGTCTCTGATGCCTACACTGGAGAAATATGAGCACTGTTCTTAGTAACCCTCACACGGGACACCTCGCCATGGCTACCCATGGATCGAGTTATCCTGCCTCTGTACGACTGCCTCTGGGGCTGATGCTGATGATACTGCTGATGGTGATCACTGCACCCTTCTCGGTGTGTTTCACAGGCCCCTGTTTCTCTAGGGTTGATGCCAGGCAGTGAAATCCTTCGGTTATAGAATTATGTGCACTTAAAAAGTGATATATAGCCCTGCACATCAGCTATACCAATCCATTGCATAGTATAATATACATAATATACATAGTATAATATACAAGGGGGGATGTTAAAAATTCGTGGAGAAATTCCATGTCTCCGCAAGCTCCCTGCATCAGTTTTT
>NW_022103901.1:38516876-38525605 GCF_000313985.2 Echinops telfairi | reverse complement strand
AGTCTTATTAACAAGAGCGGTGCGAGCATCGCCATGATCAATTTCAGAACAGTTTCTTCCTTCTCATACTCATTGTTCGTATATCCCCATCTCCCCACTCCCTCCCCTTGCCAGGCCCCTGGGGAATTATCAACTCACTGACTGTCTCTACAGACTTACCTGTTTTGGATTTCATATGCAGAAAATCATACAAAGCACTAACAAGAAGCAAACATAAATCCTCAACAATGATAAAAACAAAGCAGAGCAAAAACCTCAACTAAAAAGAAAGCAGACAATAGTAAAAATGGAAACAGCTTTAAAATGAGTTAAAAGGGAGATCAAATGATGAGGTGGTACATTGAAACCTGACTGCTGCATCTGCGTCATGGACTTTACAGTGCTCTCCCTCTGACCACAAGGCTGTTCTCATCCGTGGACCTGGTCAGAGGGTGTTTGCTGAAGGCCTTTTCCGTGTGGAGGCCCTAAAAATGGATTTGGTACGTTCACTGTTATCTGTAGCCTCTGCAAACGATTCAGAATTTAAGTTCTGACACCACTCCCTCCTTCTGATTTGGGTTTTATTATTTACTATCTTTGGATCACACAGGCGACTGTGCGTCTTCCCTGTGGACTTAGTTGATGCCTCACTTAGATGGCTGCTACTTTCCGACAAGCCTTCAGGCCCCAGATGCTAGTCTTTAAAAAAAAAAGTTTATTTCTTTTTAACAATTTCACAGACATACAAATCACATATCAGACACTTTCAGTAGTTCATACACGAGCTTTTTAGGCTCCCCACAGAGTCAGGAGCCCCAGTGACACAGAGGTTAAGGGCCTGGCTGCTGAGCTTTCAGGGTGGCAGTTTGAGCCTATCAGTGGCTTTGCAGGAGAAGATCTGTGACCAGTTCTTGTGAAGGTGGCAGCCTAGAAAACCATAAGGGCAATTCGGCTCTTTCCTAATAGAGACGCCGTGAACAATAACTGACTCAACAATGCACAATGACATGTATGAGGGGCCTTCAAAACATTCAGGGGTAAGTTTTATCATCTCTTAATCCTGTTTTTGAATGAGCTTTCTGAAGCCCCCTTCTATAGGAAGTCTTGCTTTCCATTCAGGAGATCACCTGTCTGTCTGTCCGTGAAGACATGTCTGTTCCTGTGCCACTGAGCAGGTCCAGTGGAGCCTCCAGACCAAGAAAGGCTAGGAAGAAAGGCCTGGAGACCAACTGTGGTAAATCAGCCACTGGGAGCCCTGTGGATCCCAGGTCTTCCCTTGTAGACCACTGTGATGTCAGGGCTTAGGGCTCTGATGGGATGTGGCTGACTGTGACAGTAGGGGGTGGGGGTGGCATGGAGGTGGCATGGCAGACCCCAGCAGAGTGGGAGGGCGTGGTCTCAGGTCTTCACCTGCACACTCTACCTCCCCCACTGGCACTCATCTATCTGAATGTCGATCCTTCTTTCCTGCTCAGTATTTTGAGGGTCATGTGGGAATCTTGAGAAACGCCTCTTACAGCAGCCCAGGAGCCCTGGCAGCTTCGTGGTTACGAGTTGTCTGACTAACTTCAAGGCTAGTGGTTCGAAACCACACCGCTCCTCTTTCTATTCTCAAGAAGAGTTACAGTCTCCAGAGTTGTGAACAGCCTCGCTACCTTGCAGAGTGCCCTAGAAAGTGGATGATTGCAGGTGCAGTCAGGTTCAAATGTAACACCTTCTCATTCTATCTCCCTTCTCACCCATTTTAAATTTGCTCTAGTTTTTAATAGTTTATCTTTTCAATTGAGGTTTTTCTCTGTTTTACTCTGTTGCTGTTGGTCAGGTTTTTTTGTTTATTTTTTGTGGGGTTTGGGCATGATTTTTTGTATGTGAAATCCAGGATACATAGATCTATAGAGACAGTACATCTATAGAGATCTATAGAGACAGTAGATCTATAGATCTATAGAGACAGACAGATCTGTAGACATCTATAGAGACAGTAACAGGGGTAATAGTGTTTTGGAGGTATGGCGTAGGAGGTTAGGGGGAAATGGGGAGCTACTAACCCTGAGGACAAGAAAGAAGAAAATGTTGTAAAATTGCTTGTGGTGATGATTGTACAACTATTGAATTGTGTGCCGTGTAAATTACATGCCAATAAAAACGTCTTTAAAAAGAGGATGAAAATTGCACCCTTGGCGACCCTTGGTGACAGGGCAGCTCCACCCTGTGCGGTAGGTTCACTATGAGTCGGCACCGACTCGATGGCAGTGACCTTGGTTTTTGGTTTTCCCGTTAATCACGTGACCGCACCGGCCCTTTCTGGACCACCAGCCGCGTCTGGGTGGCGCTGGAGTTGACGTACATGTTTTGAAGCATGCCCTTGGTGCCCATGCTTCCTGCTCAGTTGAAGGGATTTAGCCTTGTGATTCCTGTCCCCTTGGTCCACGCCCACTGGGCACTGTGGCCCTGTGGTGCAGGCAGCCCACCTCCAGAGTAAGGCTGCTCTGGGGTCAATGGTGTCTCCTGTCACCTACTACGTGCCCTGAGTCCTCGTCACTGGGCCCCGGGCTCACTTGCTACTGTTGTGGCTAGGTGCCATGCTGCCTCATGATGACCAGATGATATACAACAGAACCGAGCCTGCCTGGCCCTCGGTGGCTCTCCAATATTTGCATTGTTGAGAATCATGGGTTACAGAGGGAGGCTTGTTCAAAACAGATCCCGGGGTCCCAGGCTGTGCCCACTGCTGGGGAAAGGAAAGGCTTCCTGCGTGCAGAGCGATTCACCATCTGAAGCCACGGGGGCTGAGCTCCTCCATCCAATAGGTGCTATGGGCTGGAATAGGCTCAATGGCGGTCGGTGGGTCATCCGTTTCTAACACAGGGTTGAGCTCACACGCGCTTTCATTTCTAGTGAGGTCGCAGGTGATGGCGTGCTGCTGGCCTTGGGTCTCGCTCAGAAAAGCCGCGATCTCGGTGACTCCGGCGTGTGGGATGCGTCGATCGTATGAGAAGTGCTGCTTAGGGAGCCCTGGGTGTGGAATGGGGTGCTGCGTGAGAATGCTGCTCGGCACCGGGCCCGGCACCTGCGGACGATCTAAACACGCTCCCAGCAGTCAGCCAGGGTATCTGTCTCTGATCGGCAGAGGTTGCAGTGTGCAGAGGAGGCTGGCTTTTTGCCATTGGCAGCTCAGCGCTCTGACGGGGCTCTGAGCCTGTTGCAGTTCACCGAGATCTCTGGGGTGGGGGTGGGGCAGCTAGGTGACGTGTGTGGGTGCATGTGGGCCGGCATGCATGTGCAGACAGATTATTTGGCTGCTGCTGTCCACTCCTCACAGTCCTCGTGGGCGGAGCAGGGCTGCCCTGGATGGTGCCCTAGGCTGTCGTCTGTACCGGGGAGCAGGTCACAAGGCTGCTTCTCCCAGAAAAGCAGTTGGTGGGATCCAACTGCCAACCTTCCTGAGAGCAGTCTCATGTCTAAGCCTGAGGTCATGGCCTGCTCCTTTATACTGCCTTGCAATTGACACACGCGCCCAAACCCCGTGTCATCAGCTTGATTCTGACTCGTAGCAACCGTATAGGACCAGGTAGAACTACCTTGTGAATTTCTGAGACTGAAGTTTTACAGGAGTAGAAAGCCTTGTCTTTCTCCCGAGGAGAAGTTGATGGTTTAGAACTGCTGACTTTGCAGTTAGCAGCCCAACACATAACCACTACGCCACCAGGGCTCCCACCTGATGCACACTTGAACCAGGAACCCTGGCATTTAGAAGCAGTCCTAGTCCTTTCCTCTCCTTTCCCCTCTCCTCCCTACTGTCTGAATGACCCTGTTTGTACGTGGCCACTGTGAGCATCCTAAGAAATCACCCAAATAGCCAGAGAGGATTCTGGTTCATCAGTGGAGACCCAGGAGCCACAAAGAACCGAAGGACAAAGGTTTGGTTAATACATTTTTCTTCTTCCCCTTAACGAGCTGCCGGAGTAGTCAGACCTGCGTAATCTGATGGCAATCTAAGTTGATTTAAGGCAACTGAAATATCATGGATACAGAGGAAGGCGTCAGAGAGGAGCAATCGGCAAGGCATTCACATCTTCCCAATGACCACACGGAATTTTGCCCTTCAACACAGCAACCCAAACTCCACTGCTGGGAAATGCCATGGGGTTCTTTTTAAAAGTTGGGCCCTTGATTGCAGCCACTCTATAAATGGCGTGTCAGCCCCAGAGAAGCAATTCATCAGGGATGGGGAGCTGTCACCCGCTGCTTGGCCTGCACTGCCACTCCTCACTATCCTGGTGGCTCAGTGGTTATGAGTTGGCCTGTGATCCTCAGGGCCTGCAGTTTGAAACCACCCATCGCTCTGCGGGAGAAAGACAGTGCTTTCTATCCCGGTACAGAGTGCCAGTCTCTGAAACTCACAGGGCAGCTCCACCCTGTCCTATCGGGTTGCTCTGAGTCACCATTGACTCAGTGGCAGTGAGTTTGGTTTGGTTTATCCATCCCAGGGTGGCTGGTGATGTGAGCCTGCGTAATGGCTTGAACAACCTCTCTTTGCCACACTCACTCCTCACCAACACCACGGGCCTCTTCCAGGTGCCCCTTAATTGGGAGTGCCAACAAGGCAAACTAAAGCCATCCAGTCGACCCCGACTTATAGTGGCACCATAGGAGAGGGCAGAGCTGTCCCTTTCAGTTTCTGAACCTTTAGCTCCCTATGGAAGTAGCCAGCCTCATCTTTCTCCCATGGAGTGGTTGGTGGATCCGAACTGCCAACCTTGTGATTAGATGAGGGCTTGGAGAAGGCCAAAAGAAGGCAGTTTAAAGAAAAAAAGAAGTGCTCTTATTTGTCCATTCTTGTACCCAGCTGCCTGGATGCTCTCACTGCTGTTGAGTTGATCTGACCCACAGCGGCCCCCTAGGAGGGTCTCTGAGACTGTGACTGTTCACAGGAGGAGAGCCTCCTCCTTCTAACATGGAGCAGCTGGTGAGGACCTTTCGGCTAGCAGTGCAGTGTGTAGCCACTATGCTACCCGGGATCCTAGACCCCGTGCTAGCCCCGGAATACATAGATTCATGAAGACATAGTTTCGGCCCTTCAAAAGTGATGGGGAATTGGCCTGAAGACAAGCTAGGCTAACAAAAATCCCTTTTCAACACGGGAAAATAGAACAGCATCAAATAGTACAGAGTTGGGGAAAATAAAAAAACCCTCCGCAATACTGACCAGGGAGAACAAAGGCTCCATGTCATGCCGGTTTTAGGAGTTTAAAAGAACAAAACACACGGACCACGTCAGAGATTTTCTGATGCCTCCTCCCAACCCAGCCGCCCTCCCCCTCTCTCAGTGGTGCAACAACTCTCCATGACGAATCTGGTCCACATCCAACTCCATGCACGTGTTTTGTCCCTTTGAAATATGTGCACGTACCACTGTGGATACAGTGCATGTCGGCCGTTTCTAATACACCAAGTGGTACCTCATCTAAGCTCTTTGGCTTGACCTCAACCTCCTGACGTGCTGCTTTGCAGTCTGCTATCAGGGTGTTTTACTCATCAGAATCTGTGTTCCTCCTCCCCCTGAAGTCAGCATTCAGCGGGCTGCTGACATAAAATCTCTAGTCTGGAGAACCGAAGGGCCCTGCTATCCGCACTCACTCACTCACTGCCGCTGCGTCAGTGTTGACTCACATCAACCCTGCAGGACAGGGTGGAACTGTCCCTGTGAGTTTCCAAGATGGTAACTGTGACTGGGAGTAGAAAGCCCTATCTTTATCCTGAGGATCAGGCTGGTGGGTTTGAACTGCTGACCTTGTGGATCAGAGCTGCTCTACTTGATGCTACTTCAAGCTGATCTCCGTGTGCTATGGAACTGGACTTGGTACCTTGGTTCTGGGCCATTCTCATGTTTGACAGGACTTTCAGGCCAACTATGGCAGCTAGGGCAACGTTAGTACCGGTCGATCTCATTGAGGGCTGGCCCACCATTAGGTCTAACCCTCTTCCCACCTCCCCCCTCCATCCCAGACCCCAGCAATCGATGCTGCCCAAGCAATTGTGTCTGAGAGCCAGCATCCTTGTGATCGGTCAGGTGAGTTGGGGAAGTGAGCTCTGCAGACCTTTCTCCCTACCTGTCTTAGTGTGGAAGCTCTCCTGAAACCTGTCCACCCAGGGCGACCCTGCTGGTATTTCACATTCTGTCGGCATAGCCTCCCACATCCTAGAATCACGCGGGCAGCATGGCACGGCACATTGGCAGCCGCCAGTGGGCTGGTGGCAGAGAACAGCTCCATATGCAAGTTGAGTTGGATCTGTCACAGCTTGTGCCCCTGAGAATGCAGGGCTCCAGAGTGGGGACGTCTCCCTGGCAGCTTTGGAAAAGCTGCCCTTTCAGCTGTGGTTGTTTTGAAGTTGGATTCTGCTGGGTGTTCACGAAACAAATGGAGCTAGTCCTTTGCCCTAGGGACACAGAGAGCCTCAGGATGGGCTCAGGTGAGCGCACACCTGATGGTTTCCCATGGGGCCCCGGGGACCATTGCTGGCTGGTTGAGTGAGACATCTTGGGGCTCCTCTTCTGGGCCATACCTTGTTATCTGACTTATGGAACCGGGATCTTGGGGAGTTAGCGGGCTGTGACAGTGACTTCTTGTTCCTCGTGCCCAAGGTGGCAACGGAACCGGGCTGGCGAGGGGTAGCACCTTGATGGCTTTCCTGGGGACCTATCCTGTTTCTGTCCCTGGGGTTTCAGACAACCAAAGTGGAGGCAGTTGGCGGGGTGGGGGTGGGGGTGGGGGGTGGGCCAGGAGGGCACTTTATGTTTAATATTCCTGGTTTTATCGAAGGCACTTGGAAAAGAGCAGTCAGCACTTTCCCGAGTTCAAAAATAGCTCAGCCAAGTTACATAACCTGCTCCTTGCTGCTGCAAAGTTATTAAACATCTGCTCCTCCAGCGGCCCAGAGCCCAGTGCTAGGAGCTCCTGCAGTTGTCCAGGCCAGGGGTTACCTGTTTGGCTGGTATAGAAGCTGAGCATTTTTGTTTGTCACCCCCTGACTCATCAAAGCCTGTTTTCCCTTGGGCAGCAGTTAGCATGGTGGGGTCGGAAGTCAGACTGCCAGGGTTCGAATCCCTGCTCACCCTTTGCCTAGTTCTAATATTCTAGGCACGTCACTCGATCCTCCAAGTCTACTCTCTTGAGTGTAACGTGGGGGGTAAGAAATGCCTCTGCCTGGTGGCTCAGTGCCTGCCACATGGCAGCCACCCAGACCAGTTGCCATTGGTTAACTCTGACTCATGGCTACCCCACTCAGGTCATGGTAGGACTGTACTGGTATTTCAGAAGCACATCAGCAGGCCCTTCTGCCAAGGCACCACTGGATGGGCTCGACCCACCAACCCTCAGGTCAGCTGTGGAGCAAGTCAACCATTTTCACTGAGGTACATGACACACCCTCACTGCCATCTGGCCGGTGACGACTCACAGAGGCCCTATAGGACAGGCACATGACACACGGTCTATAAGTGGTTAATCTTGCTGATAAAGGAGAAGAACTAGTTTCTCCGATCCTGTCAAGAGTTACAGTCTCAGAAACCCATAGGGGACGTTCTACTCTGCCCTATAGGGTCTTTATGAATTAGAATCAACTGGATGACAGGGAGTTTGGTTTTGTGATTTACTGTTGAAAAAAGGTGCCCTGTGCCCAGGTGGGTTCTCCATTGGGCCGTTGGCCACAAGGTTGGCAGTTCAAACGCACCACCTACTATTTCCTCGAGAGAAAGATGAGGCTCTCTGTACCTATAATGGTTTGCACCCTCCGAAACCCTATGCTGACTTGCTATTGTGAGTTGGAATTGACTCAATGGCAGTAGGTTTGGGCGTGGTTGTTATTGATAAAATGAGTGGTTCTAAAATGTGAAGAGAACCAGTGTATGTGCATCAAATGGCTCCAAGTACTACCTTTCCTTCCTTCCACTAAACTGTGCCCCCTGCCACTGTGTGCTCTAACTCCAGTCTCACTGCCCTCAAGGCATTGCCGACTCACAGCGACTCTGAAGGACAGGGTAGAACTGCCCCTTTGGTTTCCAAGACTGTAAATCTTTACCAGAGAAGAGGCCTCATCTTTTACCTAAAAAGTGGCTGGTGGTTTTGAACTGCTGGCCTTGTGGTTAGCCTCCCGTTGTGTAACCACTACACCATTGGGGTTCCTAGGAGCTAGACTCCAATTATCTATAGGTGGAGAGACGTTGGCCGGGCATCATGGTGTCTGAGGCAGCATCACCCTTGGTCTGCGCTCCTCGGAGGTTTGGTGCTTGTCTGTAGCATATCCCACTGGGGCGGCTGGGAGGACCGGGGAGTAGAATCTGGGAGGACGTGCTGGGTGGTGGATATTTTCTAGGTGTCTTTGTGGAAGCATTTCCTGTCTTGGTTGATGCTCAGAGACCTGCTCATTTCCTATATGCTGTCTCTCCTGCTGGCCTTTGGTTCCAACTCTGGGCGCTAGATGAGGTTCCGCTTACAATGTAGGGATGTGTGCGTGCTGTGTATGTGTCTTCCCCGTGCTGCAGGAGAAATATTTCACCCTGATTGTGAAGGGTGTTGTAGAAAGCAGAGGACTTACACTTTCTTGTTGGGGGGTTCTCTTGGGAGGGCAATGGCAGTGGGAAGAGGGGTGGGTGGTCTGGAGAAAACAAATGGATAGGTTGGTTCAATGGGCTTCATTTTGAATTAAGCATATGTTTCACCAGTTTAAGTTAGTGACCACTGGGGGGG
>NW_022103901.1:38498874-38516776 GCF_000313985.2 Echinops telfairi | reverse complement strand
TGGTGTGTGTGTGTGTGTGTGTGTGTGTGTGTCTCCTATATCTTCTTCTTCTTCTCAAAAACTCATAAGCTCACTGTCACCAAGTCCCTTCTAAGCCATAGAATGTCTATAGGACAGTGTGTTAGTCTGGGTACGCTAGGGAATCAAATTCAGAGAAACTTATATGTGTAAGAGAGAGTTTTGTATAAAAGGTAAGTGTACATTAAGAAAGCATCCTAACCCTGTGCTGCCCAAGCCCCCAAGTCCAACATTAGCCCATATGTCTGACACCAATCTACAAAGTCCTCCTCAATCTCACAAAACACACGCAATGATGCCGACTGCAGGAGGAAAGTGGAATCGGTGAACATGTAAGCATCTCAGCGCTGGCAGGGGTCTCCACATGGCTGCTCCAGCATCCAGGGCTGCATCAGGGTAGGTCCATGTGGCTTCTCCTCAGGGATGTCTCCCAGGAAGTGAGCCTGGCCAGTTGAAGCAGGGAACTGGCTAAGGCAACTGCACCCTGCTCCGACCATCAGAGAATAAGAGACCCAAGAACTCGAAAGGTGAGACTCATGGAGCCATTTATCGCTCCGCCCTTCAATTAAGCCCACATGTGTTTATCGGCCAGGTTGGCACAGTAAACTTTAACTCTCTCAGACAGGGTGCAGCTGTCCTTGTGAGTGTTCAAGGGGAGTAGAAAGCCTCTCTTTCTCCCTCAGGGGAGCTGTGGGGTTCAAACTGCTGCCCTTCTGGTTAGCAGCCAGTGGGCAACCCCCTACGCCATTAGGAAAGCGCCCGGCATGGAATAAACATTTCACCATCGCTAACTGTCATCATCATTGCCTTCGTCTTCTTTTGAAGAAAGGATGCTGTGTGTTTCTTGTGGCTCAGAGTGTGCGTAGCAAGCAGACACCATTCAGCACGCTCCGTGTGTGCAATTCAGTGACGCAGACTCCACTCCTCTAACTGTATAGCCCACCTGCCCTCCCGTCTGCGTCATCCCACCCCCATCAACACAAGCTCGCTGTCCCCAAAGGTTCCCGTCTGATCTTTCCAGCTGATGTTGTCCATCTGTCCCTTTTGGATCCTTCTTAAAAGAGCATAATGTCCAAGCCTCACTTCTCTTTTCCTCTACTTCAGCGAAACCATTGTTTGGTTTTAAGGATTTCAGTGGGGACATTTTTGGGGCTTGAGTTTTAAAGCAGCTGAAGGAAGTGCATACAGAGGACGAGATTCTGCTAAGCCAGTAGGAGAAAGGACATCTCCATTGTTGCCACAGTAGGGATGGAGCCGAAAGACACTGTTACTGTTGTTAGGTGCCCTCCCGTCCGGCCCCCAGCTACCCTGTGCACACAGAGGGAAACCCTGCCCAGCCCTGCCTGGTGCTCAGCATTGTCCCTGTGCTCAAGCCCGTGTGGCGGCTACTGTGCCAGTTCATCTCTTTGAGGGCCTTCCTCGCTGTCACCACCCTGCACTTTGCCCAGCATCATGCCCTTCTCCAGGGCTTGGCCCCTCCTGACAACACGCCCGAAGTATATGAGACCCAGTGGTGCCATCCTTGCCTCTAAAGAGCCACACTTCGCCCAAGACACATTAAATGAAGTATGTCAATCACAAAATGACAAATGCTGTAGGATCTCACATATCTCTGTATTAATAGTGTCTTCACCTCTGTTCCCACCTTCCGCCTTTTCCTTCTCTCCCTGCTCCTCTTCTGTTCCCCATTTTTTCCTCCTTCTCATTCTCCATCTGATTGTGGCTATAATCGTTATCATTGCTGTTTGGATTTATACTTCTTATGCTGTTATACAGGAACCGTGGTGGTATAGTGGTTATGCGTTGGGCTGATAACTGCAAGGTCAGCAGTTTGAAACCAGCTGTCGCTCTGCAGGGGAAAGACAGGGTTTTCTACTCATGCAAAGAGTTCCAGTCTCAAAAACCACATGGGCTACTCTACCCCGTGCTATAGGGTCTCTAGGCGTTAACACGGACTCAGCGGCAGTGAGGGAGAAATGTATACCCTTACACTGCTCTACTGACCCATCGTGTATTCAGTTGCCTCGTGTGCATGTGGGAGTTGGACACTGAATAGAGAAGGCCTTTCCAAGAAGAATCTGCAGGAGGGTGCTGGTGAAGACTATTCGAAGGACATGTGCCATGGACTGACCCATGAAGATACACATCTTCCCCGGAAGGCATAGAGCCTGAATGCTCCTTAGAGGCCAGAAGGGTGAGACTGCGTCTCACATACTCTGTACATGTTGTCAGGAGAGACCAGTCCCCGGAGGAGGGACATGGTGCTTGGCAAAGTAGAGGGACAGCGGAAAAAGAGGAAGGGCCTCAAGGAGATGGGCTGACACAGCGTCGTCACCGACGGGCTGGAACAAAGGACAGTTGTGAGGACGCACAGGACCAGGCAGTGTTTCCTTCTGCTGTGCATCATGTCGCTGTGAGTCAGCACAGAGGCTACAGCAGCAAACATCCAGCAAGCTGTCCATGGAGCAGGTAGAGGAGACACGGAAGTATCTTTCAATCATCACGTGTCCCACCTGGATGAGGACGGCACCCCTCAAGGCGTCCAGGGGGTGGGAGAACCCTCACGTCCAGAGCACAGCTCTGGGAGTCCAGCTCCGGCGCCCAAGTCAAAAGACTGGAACAACACATTTGCCCCCAGGAGCCTTGTGAATTTATGTTGGAAGAAGCTATTTGGCCTTCATTGATGATGCCTGGTCCGAACACTTAAGGGTTTTACAGTACCGTCTTCCTTTCCGCAACCAGGCTTGTGTTTTATGGAAAGAAAAACAAACAAACGAAACACGCTGCCATCAAGTCCATGCTGGCTCATAGCGACCCCCCAGGACAGGGTAGAACTGCCCCTGTGTGCGTTTTGGACAGTGGAACTCTTTACTGGAGGAGAAAACCCCGACTTGCCTCATGGAAGCAACCTCATTGTCAGTAACCCTCCTGGAGTGACAGGGAACAGATCCACGAGAAAGAGTGGCACTGACACCCTCTCCCATTTCGAGGGTGACCCAGGAAACGCTCCCGGATTAATGACTCATGAAGACCCTGTACTCATCATAGGGGTCAAGGTGGGGCCCCTTCTTGTGGCTGCCCAGGGAAGCGGCTGGCAGCTCGGCTCATTTTCTGAGCTTGAACGGAGTGGCAACTTCCCTGGACACGTGGCATACCTCTTTGCAAATATTGATCTGTGGCATCACCACATGCTCCACAGCCGCGTCTGGCAGGGGCTGCAGCCACCCCAGGGGAAGGATCCAGCTGTGGCTGCTGCAAATCCAATGGGGCAGCCAGACGGGGAAAGAGAAACAAGCCTGAGTCCCCGGCGAGATCGATGAGAGGGGAGGTGGTGGGTGAACACAGGGCCGGGGGCCAGCGGAGTATCCGAAATGCATTCTGCATGGCCGCACGGCTCTCCAAGACGGGGATGGACAGCCCGCGTTCCTGAGCCCAGGCTCTCTGGGCACTTCATTGTCCAAGCCGCCAGTGCTTCTGTGTAAGCCGAGCCCCCCGTGACTGGTGCTGGTGAAATGCATGCCGCATGCTTTGCCGGAGCCCCGGGATACAGTTGACACTCGAAGCTTGCCACCTGATCCTTGGGTCAAAGGCACAGCTCCTTCCAGGACCTCCAGTGTCTCGATGGCCCATGGGAGGTAGGCTGCCCTCCCTCCCCAGCCCGGACACTCAGTGGCCCATCTCTTGTCAGCGTCCTCGCTGTGTGTGGGCCCCCTCCTGGAACAGGGCCCGTCCTCTGTGAGTTGGAAGTCAGAAGCTCCTCGTGCCAGCCCTGTAGTACCCGTCGATCATTTACAATCGGCAGCCAGCAAAGAGCTTGACACATGGTGGAAGGCTGATACCGGGAGCTGGAGGGGCCAGAGACAGGCTGAGCCGTGTACCCGGAGGTCCGGGCGGTGTGGGCCGTGCCAGGTTTGCCCGGGGGCAGCGAGGAAGGAAGCCTGTGGATATGGAGACCAGCTGGCCTCACCAACAAGGTGCATGATCTGCTTCCCCCAAGGCTGGCCCGGGGGATGCTTTTCTGTTGGGCCTTCGTGATTTGGTGTCATGGACTAATCATTTGCTACACTCCCTCTTCTGGGGAGAGAGAGCGGGACCACAAAGCACCCTCATTATCCCTCTGCCAGCGACTGGCGGAGGGTGAGTTAGGGGTGGAGGTCTCACCGGGGAGCACAGGGGCTGGTTGGGGTGAGGGCAGCTTGGGTTGGAGTCGTGGTTGTGGATTCAGAATGAAATGAGTGGGTTTGGGAACCCTGGGCTGGGTTGGTGGTGCAAACGGTTAAATACACAGCTGCTAACTCAAAGGCTACGGGTTCAACTCCACCCAGAGGCCCCTCAGAAGAAAGGCCTGGCAATCTACTTTTGAAATATCACAGCCTTTTAAAACCTTCTGGAGCACAGCTCCTGCTGCACACACACCAGGAGTCCCCAGGAGTCCAGTGGATGCAAGGACAGCTGGCCATGAGTATTTGGGAGTGAAAATAACAGGGCTTTGTGGATGAGCATGAGGCGGTCAAGAAGGGGAAGCCGAATAGGTTTCCTCTGGTGCAGTCTACGAGATGGGGAAAGAACATGGGGGAAAACAGACAGGGACAATGGAGCCGGGGCCTCGTCATGTTAAGTTGGCCATGCCTTTGAGGTATATGAGAGCCCCGGTGATGCAGCAGTCACATGTTGGCCTGCGTTCCGTAAGGTCAGCAGTTTGAAACCATCAGCCGCTCTGTGGGAGAAAGACAGGGCTTTCTACTCCCAGAAAGAGTGACAGTCTCAGAAATGCACAGGGGCAGTTCTACCCTGTCCTAGAGGGTGGTTATGAGTCGGTATCCATGCGATGGGGTGGGCCGGGGAGTGTTTGGGTTTTAGGGGGGGTTGAGGCATTCAGGTGGAAATACCAAGAAGACAATGGGAGAGACCATGGTGAGCGCAGACTGCGAACACAGTACAGAAGTTGTGGGATTATGGATAGTGGCGAGATTATTGGGGTGGCTACTACCCCAAGATGAGATGAGACCACCAAGCAGAGCCTGGAGACTCAGACGAAGGTTCGAGTTTAAGCCACGGGGAACGTCAACTGTGGTAGGCCAGTCCTGGGAGTGTGGTGGATAAGTGTTTGACCTCTAATCAAAAGATGGGAGGTTCAAGCCTACCTGCAGCTTCAGGGAAGAAAGCGGAGCCTGTCCGATTCTGTAAGGTGACAGCCTTGGGAACACTCTGGGGCACTTCTGCCCTGTGCTACAGGGTCACCATTGAGTCTGAATGGACTCCATGATCTTGGGGGAAATCCCCGAGGGGTAGGGAAGAACAGAGACCCCGGGACTGTGAAGTCCAGCGCTCTACATGACTTCTATTATTTCTATTGCCAGCCTGAGTGTGGTCGAGCAGCCTGGTGGGTGTCTGCACAGGCTCTTCAACCTCAGGAGAGACATTGTACAGCCTACAGTGATCTTCGACCATGGCTATTGCTCATCTCCTCGGGGTGAGCGCAGCCTGGAAAGTTCAGTAGTCACACCAGCAGTTGTTGATAGAGGGAGAAGTAACCTTGATCCTGTATGAATCGCCAGCCCTCCGAGTCCGGAGGAAAGAAGCTCGGTCTAACTAGAACCCTGCCATGAATGGCAAACCACTCGTTGGCCCTGGACCAGGGAGGAGGCACGTCATGCAGGAGACACGACCTGCCTTGGTTTCTCTCAGAGGTGACTTGGAAGACACCTGGGGCCTCGCGTAGTTAAAAACCCCTCTCGCCCAGTGGGAGGAGCATGAAGGCAGAGCATGAAGACCTGGAGGCTCAGGGTGGATCCCTTTAAAAGCTGTTCTGGGTCTGCTGTCCTGGAAGAGCCTCTCCCCACCTTCCTCTGCATCCCCCAACCTTCCGTGGTCTCCCCACCTGGCTGTGACTCTCTGCTTCTGTGAGCCCCTTTCTTACGCTCCCCTGCGAATGCTGCCTGCCTGTAGGTGCGCCTGAGCTCCGACACAGGTGCCTGGTGCCCTCACACGTGGCAGTGGCTCCACCACAGGAGCTCCCTGTCTCTCTCTCTCAGCAATGCTATCTGGGCCCGACCTGGGACATCAGCCCACTGGTTTCAGTTCGTTCCCACTTACGGCAGCCCCTGGGATAGGGTAGAAGGCCCACGGGATCCCCTTCCTCAAATCAGATCATCATATCTCACTCCCAAGGTGTGGAAACTCAGGTGGGTTTGAACAGCCAAGTGCTTGACCCCTGTAGCCTCCGGGCTCCTGATTGCTACAGTCCATAAGACATTGCCCTCAGTCCTAACCCACAGGGACTCCGTAGGCAGAGCAGACCCGCCCAGCAGGTCTCCAGGGCTGCTCTCTCTATGGAGGCAAGCTGCCTCATCTTTCTTGTGCAGGGTGTGCTGGGTACAGTTGATCTGTGGGCTTTTGGGTAGCAGCCAAGCAAGCGCTTCACCACAGCACCCCCAGGGCTCCTCATAATGAGTCCCATGGCCTTCTTTGCTGTTGAGCCAGTTGTGGCTCACAGTGACCGCCCCCCCCCTCCATATGGCCGCACTGAAGGGCTGACAAACACATCTTTATTCTGAGGATGGGCTAGTGGGCTCGAACCACTGACCTTCTGCTTAACTGCCTACTATTGAACCAGGGCTCCCGGGCCTGGAAGACCAGCTACTTTTCTACATGGGCCCCAAAGTGGGGGCATCTGCTGCTGTCCCAGATACAGCTAGGCAAACCCCAGCAGCCAGGCCATCTGGGTTCTGAAAGACTGTTTCTTGGCCAAACCCAGGGCGTGTCAGCACAGCGCGGCTCAGTTCCCTGCATGATGGGGAATAGCTCTCCCGAGGCCTGTGTTCATTCCCTTTCATTTCCCATCACTTTTAATGAAAAAGAAGGGTGTAGTTAAAGTTTAATTTAATTAATGCATCATCCTGTGTGCGTGGAGGAGTGGGACGTCAGGTGTATATTATGCAAGCGTATATTTTAAGTGGCATGTACTGGCCTTGTTGAAGCACCCCGGGATAACGCCTGTCTTGGATGGCAGGGCCTCCCACTCGTGTACCCCTCTGGATGCATTGTCTTGATCCTCCGGTGGGCGTTAAGAGGTTTTTGCGGCGGGTAACCACCAAGGTACAGGGTTGAATTATATCACGTTAACCAGAATCCCAGAGATGGGTGGATTTCACCCTCGTGGAATTCCATAGGGGGTGTGGGCTCCAGGCACAGTATGCTCAGGGTTCTGATGATCTCCCCTAAGGTCTCTTGACTGTTCTTTGGGGAATGTGGTCTTTGTATCCCCTGCTGACCTCCTTCAGGGCCTCAAGCTTGCTGCCAGCGGCACTTGGGGCAGCGTCTTGGCGACTGGTGATCATGGCCAATCGCAGTCACTTGGAAATTGGCAAGAACTGACGGATATACTTAGTTCTGGAGTCCTGACCCGGTCAGCAGGTTAGGCATAGCAGATTAGGTTAAACCAAACTGGACCTCCTCCTAGAACCAGGCATGGGACTGGTGTTTCCCAAAGCTTGGGGTTCTCATAGGAGCCTAGGATCTTGACACAGCAGGAATCCTGTTAAGAATTAAAACAAACAAACACAAACACACTGCCATCGATTAATTTCCGACTCATAGCGACCCTATAGGTCAGAGTAGAACTTCTCCTGTGGGTTTCTCCTGTGTTAATCTTCACAGGAGTAGAAAGCTTCCTCTTTCTCCCTAGAAGCAGCTGGTGGTTTTGAACGGGTGATCTTGTGGTTAGCAGCCCAAGGCCTAATCCGCTGTGCCACCAGGGGTCCTTCATTAGGAATAAGGAAGAAAAAAATGGATGCCAAGTAGAGAGAGGACCAGCCAGTAGACTCTAATTCACAGTGACAGCTGTTACAGATAAGGACATTGAGGACCAGAGAAGTTACGTAGCGTGACACACGCCACAGAGCTAATAATGGGCAGTGGAACCTGAGTTCAAATCTGGTTGTGTTCCTTTCTAAACCCAGGAACTAATTTCAGAGATTGCAAATCGACAGGCAGTGTTTTATTTTGTGTTTGGTCAGCGATGGGACCTTTGTACTGTTTTTTCAAATTGACGAAGCCTCCATGTTTGAGATTGTGAGATTACAGCAAAGTTGTTCTCGTAGCTTATCTTAAGAACTCTGAAGAGCGGCGAGGGTCACCCCTGGTCCCTGCCCGGGGATATGACTGGGAAGTGCGCCGTGGCCGGTTCTATGAGCCAGAGAGGTTGACCTCACCTTTCACCTGGCCCACTTCACTCATATTGACCCACTGCCCTCCTGAACCATTTTAGTTTACCTTAGTCGATCTTATATTTCTTTAGTGGCTTGCACCATATCAGGAGTCCCAGAGTGGTTTGACTACCAACCAGAAAGACAAGTGGTTTGAACCCACCCAGATGCGCTCAGAAGAGAGATCTGGCTACCTTCTTCCCCAAACATCAGAGCCTGGCAGACCCTGTGGGGCAGATCTGCACTGCAATCTGTCCTGGGGACAGCCAGGCAACAGTGATTACGCAGCAGCTGCTCCTATGGGCATGATTATGGACAAAACCCAAAGTAGACGCACTGCCATTGAGTCTGGGCTGACTCATAGCGACCCTCCAGACAGAGGAGAACTTCCTTCGTGCGTTTCCAACGCTGTTGGTCTGTAAATTATAAAAAGAAATATGCATTTGACCGAAGAGAAGACAGAGTCAAAGGAAAAGTACAAAGAGTATGTAATGAAACACGCGCAAGCACGCAGACACCAGAGGGTTTCCTAAAGGCAAACGTTTATGAATGATTCCACACACACCTCGCTCTGTGAGTGTGTATGGTTTGTATGTGTGTGTGTGTGTGTGTGTGTGTTGAGAAGGAAAGAGAAAGTGAGAGAAATTGAAACGGTAAGGGGATGGGGCTTATATGACTAGGTATCGACTCTATGAGAGTGTGTAATAGAATCTGTAGCTATAATTCCTCCCACCAATCAGTCCTAGGCCCAGATTGCTTCCCTCTTCCGTTCCATCAAATACTTAAGGCAGGAATGATGCCAATTTTATACTAGGGGGAAAACAGAGAAAACTTCTCATTCGTTCTATTAGACCATCTGTCTCACTGCCATTGAGTCGATGTCGTCTCATAGCGGGCCGACAGGACAGAGCTGACCTTGCAGTTAGCAGCCCAAAGTGTAACCCACCACATCTCCATGGCTCTTAGGCCATAGTTACCACAGTACACGGGTCAGTACAGGCCATAGTTACCGTAGTACAAGGGTCAGTACCAGGAAAGAAGACTGTAGGCAGTGAGCCTTCATGAGGGTATCGAACCAAAGCCCACACACTGCTTTTGGGTCAGATTTAGCCAAATTGAATCCAACACTATATTAAAAAGATAAGACTGTATTACCAAAATATGGGTGTTCTGTACAGATTTGTTGCATAAATAAAGAGGCAGGCCAGCTTTACCAGTAGCCACAGGAAATAAGCATCACTTGACCATGGTGGGTCCCTCAACAGGTACAGAAGGGAATAGAGTAATTGATTTCTTTCCCTATAGGCGGGCTGAAAAAGTTAATTAAATGATAGATCTGGTGAGATTTCCAGGGAAGCAGACCTTTTGAGTGACAGCAAGAGACAGCAAGCCGGAGCTACGTAGGTGTAGGTGGTGGGGCAGGTGTGAGTGTGTGACACCTTTCACTAGTCCAGGTGTGGACTCGTAGTTACAGGATGGGCTGCTAATCACAAGGCCAGCAGGCTGACATCACGAGTTGCTCTCTCCCCACAGGAGAAAGACGAAGCTTTCTACTCCTGGAAAGAGCTAAACACAAACAAAAACTCACTGCCTTCAAATCGATGCCAACTCATAGTGACCCTGTAGGACAGGGTAGAATTGCTCTGATGGGTTTCTAAGACTGTAGCTCTTTACTGGAGTAGAAAGCCCAGTCTTTCTCCCACAGAGCTGCTGGGGTTTTGAACTTGACCACGCCGTTGCAGCTCATCACATAACCAGGACACTCCATGGATTGCCAATGGAAAGGTTCAAAGCCACTGGCCGCTCCTTGGGAGAAAGGTGAGGCTGCCTGCTCCCCTCTGGACAACAGCTTTGGAAACCCTGTGGGGCGGTTCTCCTCCGTTCTGTGAAACCACTGTGCACGCCATCAACGTGATGATTTGGCTTGGTGTCCATAAAGAGATAAAATTGGGCCCAGATGGGCATGGGTGTAATTCTCAGGCAAGCCACAACCCTCGCCCTTATCAACATTCTTTAGGTGGAAATCAGGAGCCCTAGTGACCCAATGGTGAGGTGTTCAGGTGCCTACAGAAAGACTGGCATCGGACTCATCTGCTCCCACAAAGGAACAGGCTAGAAACCCTGATGGGGCAGTTCTACTCCTTCATGGGGTGCTGTGGGTCGAGTCAATTCAAGGGCACACAGCCTCGTGGAAACCGAACTAAGATTTAGGACACTGGGCTTTCACGATGAGCTTTGCTCTCCCCATGCCAGGCTCTTTGGTAAGCTTTGCCTCTTTGAACCTAGGCTCCCTGGCCACCTGTAGCTTGATGGCATGTGATAAACTCCCAGGGAACTGAGCTGCTTAATGGAAGAGGAGGAGGGAATGCTGGGGTTCAGACTAGCCAGTGCTTTCGAACCATGTGTTCTCTTGGTCCATTAAGATGCTTTTAGATGCCTGAGAAATGGCGTCACCCTCCAGGGGTGTCCACCCTCTCACAAACTCTCAGAAACTTGGGGGTGGGGTGCAGTGGGGCGGGTGGATGATGACCTTGAGTCTGCTGTTAATGTAGCCTCTGTCAACCATTCGTCGTCTTTGGTGCAAATTCATGGACTAGGTTATTAGTCTTTACACGTGTGTGTCAACTGGCCTTGCAGCCTCAGAGGTGCAGGTGGCTTCTCCGCCCTGCGCTGCAGACAAGGAAGGGAGGCCAAAGCACAGGGCTCATGAATAAGAGGCGGGGTTGTAAGAAAGACGAACTAATTGCCCAGTGGTTCTTTCTCCAGACCCAGGTGTATGGTCTCTGGGACACCAGTCTCCTCCCTTCTAGGTCCTTTGTGACTGATGATAATGGTGGTGAGGTGCTGCTGGTGCTGCTGATGAACTCCGAGGGCTCTGTTTTACCCTTGCTCACAGGCGCCCCCTATAGCACAGATGCTCAATGCATGGGACTCTTACAGACTGATCCCTGCTAACACAGCACTGCAACTCCAAGAGGTGTTATGCAGCTTATCGCACACCCTTCTACTTCACTCTCATGGCAACGTCACGCTATACGTGGATGGCATTATCATTCCCATAATCATGGTGCTTGGGTAGGTAATCTCATCAAATAATGCGAGCTAACAGGGATCTCTCCACAGTCAGAATCAGGATTAAAATCACCTCTATGAGTTAAGCACCTGACCCTCTGATTCTCTGGTCTCTCAGGGGAGAAGGGGGATGTCCCAGCTCCCTGGAACGTCTCCCAGTGACATGACGCCCAGACAGAGGGCTCCCTTTGTGGACAGGAGCTACTTGGCTGTCTCTATAGTTAATCAGTCATGGAAGTGTGTGATGGAGGGTCATTCATCTTGCAAACCACACAACAAGCTTTCTGAAAATATTAATAGCCCCATCTGCAATGTCAGGGAGTGTGGTTGACATTATCATAAAGATTCATCTCTCTCTCCCCCTCCTTCCCTCCCTCCTTCCTTCTCTCCCTCCTTCTCTCTAGTGCCCCTGCCCCATTGCCACTAATACAACAATCAAAAAACAAAGGAGGTGAAGCTGTCTTTCCTGGAAGAATCTCTATGAGACCAGCCCCAAACGCTGGTCCAAAAGTTGATGCAGGGGCATCAACTTCTTTACAATTAGTTCTAGAACGCACCCTCTCAGACTTCCGGCCTTCCAGAGGAAGGCCAGTATGTATTAATTGATACAGAGAATGGAGCGAGGACATCTGCACAGGAATTTCAGTCCTTCTGGGCAGGCAGCAGGAAGGAAATAAAGACAGAAAAGAGGAGGGAAGCCAAGGTTTACGTTGGCGGCTGGGTGGGAGCCAGGCCATAATGGGTTGTCCACCTTGATTTCTAAAGCATTCAATTCATACATTGAGGGTGGCCACTCCATCGGCAAACATTTTCTATTTGGTGAGGGATATGGAGGGGAGGGAGGACCATGCCCCTGAGCCATTTATAGATCTTGGGTTTAATAAATCTTCTGCTTTCAGAAGAGAACATTGCTTTTCTTGGTTTCTTTTAAAGTGGTAAATATATTGGTAACCCCTCATTTGCCATGTCAACACCCTGCATGTGTACAGCTCTGTGCATCAGTTATGTTATCAGGCTGCTCAACCACGAGTATTTTCCATTGCAGATCTGTTACTGTGAATACAAAATTTCATCTTAAATAGACTGAGACCTGAACAGAGGACTGGGGGGGGGCGGTGTTTGTCTTCAGCCCATCAGGCAAAAACAAAACACACACAGAACAAACCACATAGTAAACATTTCCTCTCCTGCCTCTGTTCATTTCCTGATAGCTTAGAGTTCAATCACTCTCTCACTCATTCACTTACTCTAATTCACTCACTCAGTTTCACTCACTAATTCACTCTCACTCACACTCGCTCACACACGCTCACTCTCTTACACTCACTCACACACTCTCACTCACTCATTCACTTACTCTTACTCATTCACTCTCCCACACTCACGTATTCGCTCAGGCTGTTTTAATCCTGGTTCTGCTAATAATGCTAATAATGGACTAGACCCCGAAGGCGCTACACATATGTTGGTAAACAGTAACAGAGGAAGGCTTCCTATCTGAAGCTCATCTTCTAATGGGAGGACGGGACACAGATGAGTCAGCATGCCCTGCCAGGTTGCTATGGACGCAGTACGGGAAGGGACACAGAGCAGGGTCAGGGGGTAGAGGCAGAAGTAGGATTTTGGAGCAGATGGTGGCAAAGGTGAACTTTTGGCAGGTTGAGGAATGACGCTATTGAGAAAGGATCGTGTCGATCTGGGGGGCGTGCGTTCTGGCAGGGCCACCGGCGTGTGCAAAGGCCCCCAGGATACAACATTACCTGGGAGATTGAGGAACAGCTAGCAGGACAGAATGACAGGCTTGGGATGGGCCAGTGAGACAAGAGTTTGGAGAGACAGGCCATGCTCTCTAGGGCCGGAGAGGCCTTGGGTTTTGCTTTATGATTTATGGGAGGCCCTTGGAGAGTATAAGTAGAGAACTCCTGTGAATTACGATGGAGACTCCTGAGATCATCAACGTTGTGCCTGGAGGCTTCTCTGTTTTTTTCCCAACAGCATTTCCTTCCTGGTTAGGAATAAGCTTTGCCTGACGCGGAGGCCAGCACCTGCCTCTTCTAGAGCCCACCCTCTGTCGACCACCTTGTGGACCGCTGGGCCACAGCCGAGCCTTCTCACTACAGCTATTGGTTCAGAAAGGGCCTATCATCAAGATGTGGATGTAGAACATAGGTTTCTAAACTTGCTTAGCCTGTGGTCCCTTTCAGAAAAAACTAAAATGACTCAGTACCCCGTTGGCAATTGTAAACATGTGTATGGTAGCCCATCATCCAGGATACAGTAGGTCTCGGCCTTTGCAGTCCCCCTGCATCATTCCAGCAGCCTCCAGCGGGCGGTATCACCTTCTCTGAGAATCATTGGTCAAGAGCAGTGGTTCTCAACCTTCCTAATGCCGCGACCCTTTAATCGAGTTCCTCACGTTGTGGTGATTCCCAACCATAAAATTGTTTTCCTTGCTACTTCATCACTGTCATTTTGCTACTGTGATGAATCATCGTGTAAATATATGATAGGCAGGATGTATTTTCATTGTTACAAATGGAACATAATTAAAGCATAGTGATTAATCACAAAACAATATGTAATTATATATTGTGAAATATTTACGTGTTTTCTGATGGTCTTAGGCGACACCCGTGAAAGGGTCCCTTGACCCCCAAAGGGGTCTCAACCCACAGGTTGAGAACCACTGGCCTAGTTCAGTTGATAGGATAGAAACCGGGACTGCAAGAGATGGGCCGGTTGGAAATTCTGCTGGCATTTTGTTACTTTGGAAGCAACCAATTAAAAGCAACGATAACTCTCTTAAACCCCGCAAGGCATGGACAAAACTGTAGAGCATGAGCAAACTCAATCTTACAGAGATAAATATTTAATATCATCGTTGTTATAAGCAAAATCAAAGAGGAAGAAATGTGGTTTATTCACCAAAAGACAAGACTTTGATGACTGCAAGGAGGCCGGAGATAGGGGGTGGAAAAGGGAGATGGTTAGGATTAGGGATGGAGAACCTAAAAAAAAAATAGGTTTTAACAGGAAATTAATGGATTGATTGATTTTTAAAAGTGTTCCATTGGGGTGGGGGTGGGGGCAGAAATTCCCTCCAGTTCCCTTACCCCTCTAAATGTTGGTCTGAGTGGCAAAAGAAGGAACAGAAAATCTCGGTTGACTTGGAAGCTGCGGTGACCTACAAGTTCATTTCAAAGAAACAAAGAAAAAGAAATCAAACCATGTCTTTCACTGGGCAAACGATCTCGCTCAACATTTCCAGAGTGGAGATGTCCCTTGGATGATGACGAAGTGTCTGCTCTTCCCAGTCACCTCTCAGCCCTGGCGGGGCTCCTCACTGCCGCAGGACCCACTCCAACTGGGGGTGGGGGCTGTCACTCGGGCCCCTGCCGGGCTGTGTCGAGCAGGGCAGAACTAACTATCGCTGTGCTTTGCCCAGGCTGTAGCTCTTCCCAGGGATAGAAAGCTCCATCTTTCTCCCGTGGTCCCGCTGGTGACTTGGAAATGCTGACCTGGCGTGTTGCAGCCCAGTTCGTAAGCACTCCAACACCAGGCCTCCTCTAGGCAATGGGGGTGGGGGGTGGGGGGGAGACAAAGGGACAGATGTATTGGGGTTGCGGTGTTGGTGAGGAGTGTGCACTCTGGGATTGTCAGGAACGTGTGCAAGTCTTAGACGTACAGTTAGAGTGATCCTGGGTCTGAGGGGGAGAAGGAGGATGTGGACACTCACTGTGGACACGTCACCAGGAAAGGCTCCCCCTTGCTAGCAAAGGACATCATGGTGGCCGAAGTCGAGGGAGAGGGAGAGGGACTGGCCCATTGGCCGGTACACTGGGCTCGCATCGCTCATGATCAGGAAGCTGATGTGGAACCGGGCAGTGTCTTCAGCTCGGATGCAGGAGGCTGCCTGAGTCGCAGCCGGCCTGATGGCAGTGAATGAACAAGTACGCCGCCCACCGAGCGGGTGGTACCTGTGAGTGTGCACACCTGTGGAGGGTCTGACTCCCACCACCGCCAAGGGCAGTGGGAGGAGAAAACGCCGCCTAGATGGCAGGATTGCCTTCCTTCTTCATGAGGTGCATGCCATTACTCTAGCTCCCTGGGGCTTTTGAAGGGAAAAATAGATTTTTTTTAAATTGAGAAAGGCAGTCTCATGAATTAACTGAAGAGGACAGGGCTGCATTTAGGCGGGGTGGGAGGGAGGTGATGGTGGTGGAATTGTGGCCGAGGATGTAGTTTGAGGTTTGTCCCCTTGCTCTTTAAATCATCAGCATACAGCTGGACAGAGTCCCATAACTCTGTCTTTCCAAACGTCTTTTTCTTTCCTTTTTTTTTAAATGCAGGAACCGGGTTTCTTAATGAGAGTGGAATCTTATTTAACCTGAATCAGAAGATGACCTTTTTTTCAAAAAAGTCAAAATGCAAAAGATGAACATCTTAGGGGGTATAACATAGGCTCTATTGTGTGGCGTACTCTGTTACAGAGGATGGGAGCTCTGGCTGCATAGTCGGTACTCGCTGGGCTTCTAACTGCAAAGTCAGCAGTTCAAAGCCACTAGCAGCCACTCCCCCAGAGAAAGATGAGGCTTTCTACTCCCATGAAGAATTACAGTCTTGAAAACTCCCAGGAGCAGTTCTACCCTGACCTATAAGGTTACTGTGAGATGGAACCGATTTGATGGCTCTGTGTTTGGAGTTTTTATGTGTAGAGCATCTGCCTCCCCATCCAACTGTGTATATGATTGGTCCTTGTTTCACAGATGAGAAAACTGAGGGCCAGGAAAGTTATGTGACCTTTGTCTACCACACAGTGGGCTTCTGTCATAATGACGCCCACCTGTTCCCTTGAAGGCGTCCCTAACCCAAAACCAGACTCACCGCCATCGAGTCGATACTGACTCATAATTACCCTCACGGTCAGGGTAGAATTGCCCCAGGGGGGGTAGAGTCTGATGGTTTGAAACTGCAGACCTTGCAGCGGGCAGCCCAGTGTGTAATCACGACGTTACTAGGCCTCCTTCTGAAGGAGTCTTTGGGGGTGCCGATGGTTAATGCCCCCTGCTAGCTGATAACCAAGAGGTGCTTCCACCCAGAACAACCTCAGAAGACCGTCTGGAGAGGTACTTCCGAAAAATCAGCCACGGAAAACTCTCTGTTCTGACCTGTGTGGAGTCATCACCGTGAGTTGGCATCCACTTGATGGCTGGGCTGGTTTGTTAACTTCAAGGTCACTGTTACTCAAGGGAAAGATGAAGCCGTCTGTTTCATGAAGATTTACATGCTGCGGAACTCACGGGGGCAGTTTTTCACGATCTTATAGGGTCTCCATGGGTTGGCAGTGCGTCTGGATTTTGAGCTTTGGTTTTGTGGTTTGAAGAATGTATCTAGTGTTCAAGACAAGACGACCCAAAGCAGGGTGGAGGGACTCCAGGGAAGACAACAGAACACAGTCCATCTCATCACTGGAATTAGAGTCTAGGAGGGAAGTTGGTACCCGCCCCCCAAATGAGTAGACACTCAGCTAAAGTAATTCCACTTTATTAGGGGTCACTCTGGAGGAAAGAGGGCCGTGGATGGCACCCAGACTTTGCGCCTGACTGCTAGCCAACATGCTGGGGCTTGAACACATGGAGGAAGCTGTTCTGGAAAGCTCAGGGCCCAGAAACCCTGGTGAGGCCGTCCTGCTGTCCACGGAGTATCAGTTGCACAGCAGCACGTTTGGTGGGTTTTTCATCCATTTTTGTGAAGGACAGTGAGTGTACATAAATCGTAACACCAGGGGTGGGGAGGGTCTTGCTTTGCTACCGCTGTTGTAGAACAAATCCCACAAGGGGGGAGCTTTCACAAACAGCCAAGTATTTTCTCACAGTTGAGGAGGCCAAGAGCCCAAACTTGGAGTGCTGGCTCGAGGGGAGGCTTCATCTCTCTGTCACCTCTGGAGGGAGGTCCCCGTGCCTTCAGCTGCTGCTCCTGGGTGGTTGCCATGTTGCCTGACCACTCTCGTCCCTCATCCCTGCTGTGCTCACCCTTGTATTGGAGACACCACAGAGATTTCTCCAAGCTACGCCCCACATGTAGCCTGCTTCATCCACACAAAAGATAACCCATTCCCAAATTATCACCACAGGTTTAGAATTTAGGGTTCACAGCACTTATTTTGGGGAGACACAATTCAGTCCGTATCAGGGGTCTCCTCTCTGTGGGAGACCAGGGATGCCTCTCTACAGGGGTGATGTTTTCACTGAAGAACCAGGCGGTAAAAAGGCCAGCGAAAGCCCTTCGCCAAGGGAACAGCGTGCAAAGTCCCTGAGGAAGGAAGGCACTTGGTGTGTGCCAACCAAATGGCCAAGGGCCATTTAGAGATTTGTCACATTATCCATGGGCCGGGAAAAACTATGAACTTAAAAATTAGCTGCTATCTTTGGTCAAATATTTAAGCGACTCACCCCTAAATGTGTTTGCTGAGGAGCCTTGGTGGCAGAGTAGCTATGTGTTGGGCTGTTAACTGCAAGGTCAGCAGTTCAAAACTACTAGCCGCGCCCCAAGAGAGAGACTGGGCTTTCTACTCCCGTGAAGTGTTAAAGTCTGAGAAACACCCA
>NW_022103901.1:38487535-38498045 GCF_000313985.2 Echinops telfairi | reverse complement strand
CCCACCACCATCACTGACACCAATTCCTGGCCCCGCGGGGATGCCCAGTCATGGATCTCCTTTCTCCCTGTCGATCAGAAAGTCGGAGTTTCAAGTGTAGGATTCTAGGGTGCTGATTGTGTCCACCAAGGGAAATACGAATGCACAAATGAACACAAAAAATGAACGGCTGCAGGACTCACAGCAGCTCCATAGGACAAGCGAGAGCCGCCCTGTGGGTTTGCTGGGACTGTAACTCTTTATGAGAAGAGACAGCCTCATCTTTCTCCTGCAGAATGGCTGGTGGGTTCGAACCACTGACTTTGTGGTTAGCAGATCAGTGAATAGCCCACTGTGCCACCAAGCATCTTCAAAGACAAGCAAGCGGTCATTGGAGCAATTGCCTTGATGAATAAGCTGCCAGGGAAGGAAAGAATGGTGTGTGTGTGTGTGTGTGTGTGTGTGTGTGTGTGTGTGTGTGTGTGTGTGTGTATCTCCTCCCCCCCTCCCTCCAGCTAAGTGCTGCGGTGCTGGGGTAGGTCCCGTGTCTTCTTGTGGGAGGGGCTCACTGTGATTCAAACTCATGGATGTGGCTCAAGTCCTTCCAATTGCGTTGTTTCCCTTTAAGCGGTTGATTCTTAAGCTCTTGACTTCTAGTTGGCTGTCGGGTCCTTTCTCCTTCTTGAGAGCTCCACATCCTCGATGGTGTGCAAGCGAGTGGGGGCACGTGTGCCCGGACACACGTGGGAGATGTGGCTCTTCAGCTGTGTTGCTGCCTTGGCAGTGTGTTGATTGCAATGGGCCTCACTGTCCTCCATGGCTGCTCTCCCTGCCCAGTCATAGCCCTGGGACGGAGTTTGTACTGCCTTGGTTGCACATCCGAGTACTCTGGACGCCCATGAGACTCCTGTTCCTTTTGCTCTTGGATCCCTGGTCCATCTCGCCCACGCCTAACTCCCCATGGACCACAGCAGATGGGCTCTTCTTCCAAGCTTCTGTGTTGAGCACTTTTCTACGCTGGCTGCCCACTGGCAGATGGACCACAATCGGCTGTCCCGGAGCCAGCTTGGCTATTGAAAACAGGTGCAGACCCGCCAGCCACACACCTGGCCGAGCTGACTCCATTAGACAGCGCTGGCCCTGGACGAGTCCACTGGTCCGAAACAGCAACCTGTATGGCACTGCCTGTTCATCTGCCAAATGGTGCCCCTGCTGGGCTGCTTTCCACGCACCTGCTGGGTCTGCTGCCAGCATGTTGGGAACTGACCCTTTTGCTGCCTCCCTGGGTGTTGCTGGGTAGACTTGGGTTTTTTTTTGAGTCCTGTCTTCCCTTCAGTTGGGAGAATTGTTGTCAGGAAGTCCATGCTGACTCAGCAAGCCTCCGGAGGAGTCGGCCTGTCCACAGGCTGCCCTCGCTCAGGAGCAGCAGGCCTTGTCTTCCCTCGCACAGAGCAAAGGGCAAGGCGGAAGCAGCGGCTTTACTGGCAACCACCAAGGCGCCTACACTGGAAGAAGAGATGCGCGCCCATTGCCATCCAGACACTTCTCACTGGCAGTAACCCTGGGCCGGTCCCGAGGTCGTGAATCCTAATGGGAGCACACAGCCGCCTCTTTCTCCTGAGGAAGGGCTGATGGCTTTGAACCTCCGGCTTTATGGTTAGCAGCCCACCACAACACCCAGAGTGGTCTCGAAACGTATGGCAATGTGGGAAACGCACCACCTTCTTGTCCAGGCATGGCTTTCTGATTCCTTTTGCATTCTGATGAGCCTCAGTGCTAAGTTGTTTTCTCACACTGGATTCAAATACCTTCACATAATGGGTTTTGTCTTTTTTTGTGTGTGCAAAATCATCCATAATTCAAAGGAACCCCTGTGGGGGACATCCAATATCTCTCTCAAAGGAGAGACGGGAGATGGGGGGAGTGGGGGGGGGGTAGAAGTTCTTGCAAATTTCCAGCCACACCAATCACATCTGCCTGTCTCCAGGGGAAGCGGGCTGGTAGCCTGTGAGGAGTGAGTCACAGGATGCAAGAAGTGTGACCTTAGTTAAAAGTGAAAGCTAAGAGTCGGGGTCTGGCCCATCAGATACGTCTTACAAAAGAGTGCCTGGGTGAGTGAAATGCAAATGAGGCCGACTGTAGCGCCTTTTCTGGAACAGGAGGACTCTCTGAATGGAAGGGTTTCAGGGCTCAGTGGTGGCCGAGCTTGCAAATGGATGACTTATGCTAAGTCTGCAGCCTGGGGCCTAGCACACACCTGAGTCCGAACTGAATGTAACCACTAACGATGTCGACAGAGATGGCATAGTTACTGGGCGCTGGTGAGTCTTTGCCAACTCCTGCTGTGGTTGTGGTTGTTGCTGTTGTTGTGTTGCTGTGATTAGGTGCTGCCCAGTTGGTTCCCACTCATGTGAACCCTATGGGCAACTGAATGAAACACACCATGGCCCTGTGCCATCCTCACCAGGACTCTGTGGGCGCTCATTGGTGCAGCCACTATGTCCATCCAGAGTCTCCCTCTATTTCATCATCCCTCTCCTTTCCCAAGCACGATGCCCTTCTCCAGGGACTGGTGTCTCCTGACACCGTGACCAATGTGCCTGAGACGAAGTCTCTCCATCCTTGCCTCTAAAGAGCATTCGAGCCGGACCTCTTCTAAGACGGATCTGTTCGTTCTTTGGGCAGTGCATGGTTCTGCAGGTTTAGAGAAACTCAAAACCCTTCTGTACGGAGGCAGTTCGGTTCCCCCCATTCTCTGCCTCGGGATGCTCCCTATCTATGTGTGGTAAGCAGTCGGGCTGCCCCTGCTCTTCAGATGTGCCGTTTAATGGCTTTCCATTCACGTCCGTGATACCAGAAGGGACTGGTGCTGGGCTTTCCATTGGTGCTGCAGTGGCCGAATTCTCACTTCCCTTAGTGACACGTGGGCTTGATTTCTGGCCAGGGCACCTTGTGCACAGCCATCCCCTCTCCGTCACTGGAGGCTGAGTGCCGCTCTGGTGCTGAGCAGGTCTCAGCTAAGCCCCCACGCAAAGTAAGGGTAGGACTGATGGCCTGGCAGTCTGCTTTCAACAGTCAGAGTAAAAATCCTCTGGCTCACAGTCATCCGTTGCTCTTGAGCATGGGGTTGCCATGAGCTGAGAGCCAACTGTGTTCCCAGCTTTGGCCAAAGTACTCGGTGGGCATGGTCTCTTGAATACAAGGGTGAGCATTTTTTGTATCATCCCCTTTATAGACGTAGATCAAAGGCATGGAGCTCAGAAGGAATGCTGGGATATGCATCAAGAACTGTAACTTCAAGACGTGTATTTTTAAATGCTTTATCTTACTGTCCCTTTTCAAGATGTGAGAAACGCGTCTTGTCTTCTGGCCGTTTCCGCCCCCTTCCAGCTGGACAAGGCTTTTCTTTTCTTTTCTACCAGGGGCAGAGCCCCAGGAGTTGGGCTGCTTGACCCCAGGTGTGGGCAAGGGCAGACTTTTCCAGAGCCTCGTTCAGAGGTTCACCCATGCGCTGCTTGTTACAGAGGGCAGAGACCCGGCCACACATTCTAGCAGCTGGGAAAAACGTATCCTCATTGTGCATACATTGAAGCCGTGAAGACCTGCAGCCTGGCAAATCCCTTGCCTAAGGGATGGGAGTGTGTGTGTGCGCGCGTGCGAGGGGGGATGGGTGCTCAGACTCAGGCCTCTGCACTCTTCATCTTGCCCTAAGTTGGCATCACCATCCTCATTCATCACTGCCACCATGACCATCATTGTCTTTTCTTATCACCATCTTCATCACCATCACCATCATCATCATTGTCATAACCACCATTATTAGCATCACATCTCTATCACCACCACCATCGTCTTTTATCATTACCATCATCATCATGATCACCATGCTATCACCATCATCCTTACCATCATACCACCATCATCATCTTCTATCCCCACCATACCGTCATCATCACCCACAATATCACCACTCCCACCACCATCATAGCACATCACTATCGTTATCACCATCACTATCATATAACCATCCCCTAAGTGCTAGCCTTACACCCAATCACAGGTGGTAACACTGAGGCTGCATGAGGTTAAATAGCTTGTCTGAGTTCTCACAGCTGGGATGCACTGAGCTGGTATTGGAACCCAACAGTGTCTTACTCAAGAGATGGGGAGCTGAAGCATCATGGATTTTATGGCCAATCTGAAGTCTCCACGTCTGATCTCTGGTTTTGCCCCTCGCTTGCCATAGCTTTCATTCCTGGACACACAACTGGGGACATGGTAGACTTGTACTTATTTGGCTGACAGCAGGAGGCTCTGGGCCAAGCAGTGGGAGTTACTGAAAGGGAGAGGTTAGTTATGGACATTCTAAAATGCATATTTCCACGGTGATGGAGTTGGCTGTTTGTGGACACAGTGAGGTGGTCTCTCCTTGGGAGTGGGCAAATGGAAACATGGGACCTCCCACTTGCCAGAGAGAGCCGCGATTGTGGAAGCAGTTCTTGGCTGGAAGGGTTATGTTAAAAACAACGTGAGGCCCCTACGAAATCTCCTAAACCAATGGTCGACCCTTGGGTTTACCCATTGAATTAACTCAGTTTCTCTTCAGCAATCTCCTCGCTTTCTGCATCACTTACTTTTATTGGAGAGAGATATACATTGTGTGACAGCTCTCACTTTACTAGCTCTGAAGTGTGCAGGTTAATGGCATAGGTAGACTTCCTGTATCGTGTAAGCAACGCCGCTGTGTCGTTCCAGCATCCGTCATCACCCACATGGTTCTGTGTCTAGGTGTGCTGCCCAGTCTGTGTCCACTCACAGCAACACTAGACTCGAAACGCCCTCCCGAGGGTTTCTTAGGCTGCAGCGTTTTCAGCAGCAGAGGCCAGGTCTTTTCTCCCGCACAGCAGCTGGGATCCAATTGCTGACCTTTAGGTCCGCAGCTGGACATGGTAGCCATTGCACTACTGGGGCGTCTACTTCTAGGGATGAAACTAAACCAGACGAAGCCCACTGCCATCGAGTGAATTCCAACTCAGAGTGAAACTGGGTCGGGTCTCCAAGCTTGTAAATATTCCGGGGAGTAGACTGCTTCATCTTTCGCCCTCAAAGCAGCCAGTGACCTGGGACCACTGATCATGGAGTTCACAGGCCCCCTCTTTCCTACAGCACCAGCACAGCTCCTTTCTCCTGGCATTTACCTCCTAAAATCAGGAGCAGTTGTTCAGACAAATACTTGTATAAGAGTGTCCATCGTGGCAGCATTCACATAGCAGAAAGGTAGAAACAGCCTAATGCCCATCAGGTAAGGGAAGGAAAGCCAAACTGCTGTCAGAAGCTGGAGGCTGGCTGGGAAGGAGAAGGCTCCCTTACAGTGAGCGCTAGGAAAGTGGTACACCTGCACACAGCAGGTGGGGGAAGCTTGTGAGTCTGGGGAAAACAAGGCAACCACATTGAGTCCCCATGCTCCCAAGTTTCACGGTCTGTCCAAACAATAGAATACTGCTCAGTCATGAAAAGGGATGAAGGGCCTATAGGTGCTAATATGTGGATGGACCTTGGCCAAGTTATGTGTCATATGCTCTGATAAAAGCTAGTATACAATATGCTTTCATTTTATTTAGGCATATCTATAACCCCTCTGGAGTACTTTTATCTACATTGACTTAGTTTTTAAAAAAATATAGAAAGCCTCATGTTAGCTTATTACCAAGCAGTAATAAGGAGTCCTGATGGCACAGTGGATTAAGTATTGGGCTGCTAACCCAAGGATTGGTAGTTTGAACCCACTAGTCTCCTTCTCTAAAGCCTACTGTTCATGGAAACCCTATGAGACACTTCTACTCTGTCCTACAGGGTCACTGCAAATCAGAATCAACTTGATGGTAGTGAGTCTGGCGTATTTCTTTCTTTCTTTGAAGTTTGGGTTAGCGGGTGTCGTTGTTCTTGTTGTTAGGCGCCATCAAGCCAGTTCCAATCCACAGCGACCTGCGTACAACACAGCAAAACACTGCCTGGTCCTTTACCATCTTCCCAATTGTGGCTGCATTTGTGCCAGTCATTACAGCCACCGTGTCACTCCATTGCACGGAAGGTCTTTTTCTTTTTGGCTCACCCTCTGCTTTACCAAGCATGGCATCTCTTCTCCAGGGACTGGTCTCTCCTGATCACGTATTTGAAGTACATGAGATGAAGCCCTAGCACCCTTCCTGCTAGGGAACACTGTGGTTGTATATTTTCTAAGACCAATTTCTTTGTTTTCCGGGTGGTCCTTGGTACTTTCAGTATTCTTTGCCAGCGCCATAATTCAAATGCCTCAATTCTTCTTCAGTCTCCCTTACACCTTGACCAACTTCCACATGCATCTGAGGGAATTGAAAACGGGATGTAGTCCTCACAGTGACTCCCTCACTTTCCAGCACTTGAAAATGACCTTGTGCAGCAGATTTCTTTGCCCGATGCAGTCCCTCGTTTGATGCTGGATGCCTTGACTGCTGCTCCCATGGGCCCAAGCAAGGTGAAATTCTTAACAACACTTCAGTCTTCTCTGTTCACTGTGCTGTTGTCTCTTGGTTCAGTTGTGAGGACTTTGGTTTTCTTTACATTGAGTTGCAGTCCGTATTGAAGGCTGCTGTACTATCTAAAACCTGATAGGTTCTTATTTATTCGCTAGTTTATCTTTTTAATGCACACATTAAAATAAACGAGTGCAATTCTAAAAAGAAGGGAACTGTGCCATCCTATGGTGTCTGTGTACTGCTACTGCCCGCTGCTGTTCCGTCCTGGTGCTGTGGAGTTTGCTCCAGCCTCAAGGTAACCCAGACTCAGTGGTACGAAATGCTGCCGGGTTTTGTGCCGTCCCACCATGAGTTTCAGATTGGACCATTCTAATCCATAGGCTCCCCAATGGCTGATTTGTGGAAGAAGATCACCAGGCCTTTCTTCCTTGTCCATCTGTAGACTCTACTGTAACCCACTCGGCATTATAGCCCCACTTAAGTCTCTCCTGAAGACAGGTGGTCGCTGTGCTTACGAAGCATTGGCCAGGAGTCAAAGCCAGCTCGTCTGTATTTGGGAAGCAGCCTTTGGGCACACACACACACCTCCTGTATATCAGCTGTGCAATCTGGTGGCCACACGTCACTCTCAGAACTTATACCTTAAGGAATGTGAAATGTCACACAGTGCCCAGTTCCTCTATCTCGCCATCCACATGTGAAGCCCCCCATAGCAGTTCTGGTGGGCACTGGCCAGGGAGAAGCCGCTTCCATGGGGTGATGCTGTGCGGACCCTGGAGCCTCCAGAGACCCCCCCTTTCCTCCTGTGTCCTGGCCAGTGCCCCATCTTCCAGGCCAGGTGCTGGAATGAGCCTGCCACTGGGCATCCTGCCCACCCACCCGCTCCTTCCTGGCTGACCATTCATCCCCCAGCCAGCTCTGAAACCGACCTACTTTCCCAATGTCACCAGGGAGGGCGCCATGCCAGCGAGCAGCATGGTCCCCTCTCGCTCCTCTCCCCTTCCTGTTTGCTGCTCCCTCCTGGCCACGCTCTCCCATCTCGTGGACTGAGGATCTCCTCCCACGGAGCCCTCCCCTGGCCAGCCTTCCTGAAGGGCCCTGCGCGGTTCCCATCCGGAGAAAATGCCTCTCTCCTTTCCCCATGCTTCTCTTGGGTCTCTTACTTCCCGGGATCTCTCTATCCCTTCTGCAGATTTTCCTCCTCCTAAACGTCCTTCATTTCTGTCTCTCGGTTTCCTCTTTTTCCCCCTTCCTGTTCTTCCCACAATTGGTGTTAGGGGCCCGGGGTTGACCCTGACTCCCAGTGACCCTGCGTGACACAGGGTCACTGCCCCGTAGGGTTTCCCCCATGAGACTTGCTGTTGGAGCCGAGCCACTCGGTGGGTTTAAATGTCCATCCTTCCAGTTTACGGCGAAGCACATCACTGCTGCTCCACCAGGGCTCTTTGCCCCGAGGTGATGATGCCACAGTTAAAAAAAAAAATCCTGAAAGCGACTTGGAAACAAACGACAAAAAATACTCTGGTGGGAGGTGGTGGGGGTGGTGGGGGTGCTGGAGCCTGTCTTGTCATTTAGGAAGCAAACCAAAAGAAACCGAACTCACCACCATCGAGCTGATGCCAACTCGTCGACTCATTGATGCCAACGCCCTGGGGGACAGAGCAGAACAGCCCGTTTGGGTTTCTGAGACTTAAACTGTCTTTACAGGAACAGACACCCTCACCTTTCTCCCTACGGGCAGCTGGTGGGTTTGAACCACTGACCTTGTGGTTACTCCACCACACCTAGGGAGAACATCAAGCAAACGGACAAATGCCTTGATCCATCAGGTTTCCTTTGGCTCTTTAGGGGCCAAATCAACCCTTTATCCCCACACAGCTCCACCCCCGATCCCTGCCCCAAAGGTCAGTCTGGCAGGTATGAGTGATGATAGGAATGTCTGGGCCAAGCTGAGGGGTGGTGCCCTGTTACTTTGGGATGTACACCAGGCTGTCACGTGTCGTTAGGAGACTGCTCTTCAGGCCAGGGCATATTTAGGCATAATCTGCACACAAGAGTGTCCTCTGCCCTGCTCCTCCTCCCTTGCCTCCCCCAGCTGACAGCCACTGACTCCTCCCACTCAGCATATGTCAGGCGCTCTGTGGGCGTACGGAGGATGCAATGGGGACTTGGACACGGTCTGGTCCAGGGAGCTAGCCCCTAACAAAGGAGGTGGTGATGCTGCTGCTGAAGGTTTCCATGTGTGGGTGAGATTAGGGGGGACTGGAGTTCATAGAAAGATTCCTTCGTGTCTTAATGTTTCCACAGCCTTTCTTAAGCCCCTTCTATGACCTTGCTTGGCATTGGAGGACTTGAATGTGGGAATGTTTAGTAAGAAGAAGAAAAACCTCTGTGTGTTAATTGAGCTTTTTGTGATTTGAAAGGATAAAAAGGCAATTCTTACGAACTAATCAAAGCTCACGAAATAAGAAGCAAGAAGAGATAAAGGATGAAAAGCATTTGTGGGCTCGTCTGACCACAGGAAGGAAGGAGTAGGTTGTTGCCCGCTAAGTCTAGATCCAGCCTCCGGAGATGAAATGGGCAACACGGGGACCGGCAACGGTTCTAATTCCTGCACTTTTAACGAGCTCCGGTGGCCCAGTGGGTAAGTGCTTGGGTGCCGACTTGCAGGAAGGCAGTTAAGACTGGTCACCTCCTCCCATAAAGCTTTAACCAATCTGCTGCCAAGCAGATGGCCCTGACTCATAGAGAAACTATATGGTATTTCCGAGGCTGTAAATCTTTATGGGAGCAGACAGCCTCACCTTCCTCCTGAGGAGCAGCTGGTGAGTTTGACATGCTGACCTTGCTGTCTAGATGTTTTCCTACAATACCACAAGGGATCCTCCAAGGACACTCCATAGAGTGTCTGCTCTATGTCATGGAGCTACTGGATAGCACACAACAACAACAATGTGTACTGTTAGTGCACAACACAAACACACACACACAACCAAACTCACTGATGTCAAGTTGATTCCAGTTCATGCTGACCTTATAGGACAGGGTAGAACTGACCCTGTCGATTTCCAAGACTGTAAGTAAGTCTTCACAAGAGGAGGAAGCCTCACCTTTCTCCCTCTGAGTGGTGGGTGGTTTTGAACTACTGACCTTGCAGTTAGAAGCCCAATGCATAACCGCTGTGCCACCAGGGGTCCATTGCTAGCACAGCATCTCTCAAAATCGACAGACAGGCACACCTTCTAGCAGCAAGAGCACATTTCTGACATAAGGAATCTAATTGGATCATCTTGAGTCATGTGCCCTTCCCATAACCAATCACTATAGCCAGAGGTTCTCTGCTTGGTTGGCTAGGAGAAAATCATGTAACAAAAGTAGCCAGAAATGACAACTATTGTTGCTGTCCTGGCTAAATGTAGGGACAAAAGTCAAAAAGTGAGATGACACAAGGCGTTGGCAGGATGCTTATAGGGGCTCCTTTGCTCCAAAGAAAACCCCAAACCAAACTCACTGCCAGGGAGTCTATGCCGACTCATCGGAAGCCTGTAGGACAGGGTAGAACCCTGTGGGTTTTGTGGCCCTGTCTTTCTCCAGAAGAGTGGCTGGTGGTTTTGAACTGCCATCCTTGTGGATTGCAGTCCAATGGATACCATACAAGGGGTTACCCCCCCAAACCGGAATTTTACTGGGCAGAACAGAGCTTTCATAGTAAGTATTTTTCCCACTAGGTGAGCATCAAGCAACTCACTTTGAGTTAGTGTACCTGGTGGCATCGCCTGGGAGATTCTCTCTGGTCACAGTGAATTTTTTCATGAAAGCAGTTTCACTCCAACCTCATTTTTTTGTGTGATGGTCAATTGAAGATAATACTGTGGGACTGTGAAATTTTGTTTCCTGCTCAGGAAAAATGCCACAGAAAATGTTGTGATGTTGAACACAGTTTACAAGGACAGTGTTATGGGAAAAACTTAAGTGTATGAGTGCTTTTCTCATTTAAAAAGAGGTGAAATTTTGAT
>NW_022103901.1:38468749-38486454 GCF_000313985.2 Echinops telfairi | reverse complement strand
GAAGACACAATGGCTGTGCTTGGCCACTCACTTAACGGTGGTGGGTTCAGACCCAGGTCGTGGCCCCTGATGATCTGCTCCTATAAAGACTCCAGCCTACACCTGCCTATGGGGCAATTCCACCCTGTTACATGGGGTCACCAGCAGTTGAAACCGGACACCAGTGTCAGGCAACAGCAACACAAGAAGGAGCCGTAGCAAATACACGAAGACTTCACTAGGGCACCTTAAGAGTCAGAGTTGGGCAGTCAACTTTTGAAAAGGACAGATGACAAGGCAGCGTGTATTGACGAAGGAGAACTGAGGTTGCTTGGTTCATAGCCAGCGTTTCCTGCTCCCCATGTTTCTCCTTCCAGGACTCAGATGCCCAGGAGAGGGAAGTTGATTGATCTAACTGGGGACAGATGCTCCCCTCCCACCACCAGCTCTATCCTTCCATGGCCCAAACTCTCAAAACTATCCTCCCTGACATGAAGTCCATTCCGACTCATAGTAACTCTACGGGACAGGGTCGAACTGCCTCTGTGGGTTTCTGCAACGGTAACTCTTGGTGGGAGTAGAAAGCCTCATTTTTCTCCTGCAGAGTAGCTGGTGGTTTTGAACTGCTGACCTTGTGGTTAGGAACCCAGCACATTCCCACTATACCACCAGGGCACCTTCATGGTTAGGGCAGAATCATAGAGACTCAGAGGACCACTGGTGGTGTTAGCTGCTTTTGGGTCAGCGTGGGCTCATGGCGACATTACACAGAACAAGAGAAGATGTTGCAAACGCTTTGCCATCTTGATGGTCGGTGTCTATGTCCCTTGTTGTCACTATTGTGTCGTGCCTTCCATCCTAGGAGGCTCATCATCCAGCACTCCATGTGGCAACACTTTTGCTGAGATCCACAGGGTTTTCATTGGCTGGTTTTGAGAGGCAGGTCACTAGACCTTTCTTCCCCTTAGTCGGGAAGCTCTGCTGAAACCTGCCTGTCAGGGGTGGCCCTGCTGGTATTCAGACTATTGGTGGTGGTGTTTCCAAGACCATGGTAACATACAGGCCACCACAGTGTGACGCAGGGTGGAAGCAGCTGTGGTTGTTGGTGTCAGGTGCTGTTGAGTCAGTTCTAATTCGTAGCAACCCTTTGCCCAACAGACCAAAGCACTGCCTGGTCCTGTGCCACCCTCACGACTGTTCCTGTGTTTGAGCCCATCGACGCCGTCACTGTCTAAACTGTCCTGTTGAAGTACTGCCTCTTTTTCACCACGCCACTTCTTTTCCCAGCATGATGTCCTCTCCAGGGGCTTTTCCTCCGACGACACATCCAGCATCTGTGAGACGGAGTTGCCACCCTTGCCTCTAAGGAGCATTCCGGCTGTACTTCTTCCAGGGCAGAGCAGAGTTGTCTGTTCTTTTTGGCAGTCCGTGGTGCTCTCAGTATTCTTCCCCAGCACCACATTTGAAATCCACTCATTCTTCTTCAGTCCTCCTTGTTCAACGCCCAGCTTTGGTATGTCTATGAGGCAATTGAAAAGTCCATGGCTTGGGTCACGCACACCTTAGTCCTCAAAGTAACATCCTGCTTTCCAACACTTTGCAGAAGTTATCCAATGCAGCAGGGTGACCCAATACAGCAGGGTTACCCAATGCAGCACAGTTACCCAATGCAGCAGGGTTACCCAATGCGGCCGAGTTACCCAATGCAGCACGGTTACCCAATGCAGCAGGGTTACCCAATGCGGCCGAGTTACCCAATGCAGCACGGTTACCCAATGCAGCAGGGTTACCCAATGCAGCAGGGTTATCCAATGCAATGTGCCATTTGATCTCTGGGGATACAGAGGAAAGGTCTTTACAGAGAAGGAGCTTCATCATAAGTCATTAAGCCACCCCATAAAGATGTGATCTAATGAACTGGAATAGAAGGATGCCTACATTGTTGTTGTTGTTGTTGTTGTTTGGCTAGAGGAAGGGACACAGATATTCTTAAGTTTGCTTATCACAGAGATTCCGAATGAGTGGCCAGTGGTGGTCCTGTATTTTATTTAGATCATTCCTTTAAGTGCATTTGGCTGCTGTTACCCAGCCTTCCACCATTCCCTTTGTGTTGCACGCAGTTATGCTCCCTGCCCAATCCTAGAAGCCGTTGCTAGCATTCTGGCCTCCTTGAAAATGCAACTTGGTCTTGACATGAAGAAAAGCAGGTAGAAATGGAGTCATGCCAGAATCACCAGTTTTTGGATAGGTGAGATCCCCTGCTAATATTTCCATGGCTCCAGGGACTTGAGCTGCAAACACATGACCATTTATTGTAGTTATTTGTGGAAGAACTGCTAGCCTTCGAGGCTCTGAGTGACTTCAGGGCAGGGATCACACCCTCTTTTCTCTTCAGTTTACTACCTTGTTTCCTGTACTTGGCTAGTATAGAGTAGGTGCTCCATTGAACTGTTTGAATCTATGCTTTTGCTAAGATTTGAAGTCTTCCTGTGAATATCGTGTTTGGCTGCGTTTTCTTGAGAGGCAAATCCAGTGCTGCTTGCGTGTCTATAGAAAGAGATTGAAATCAAGAGTTGGCTCACAGCCTGGTGGATATGGGTCAGTCCAGTCCAGTTCAAGTCCAGGGGGCTGATATAAGCTGGAGGCTTCTCCTGACACCTGTAGCTGCATGGGTTGATGAACAGGCAGCAGGAGGATGAACTGGCAGATCACGGGTTGGTGGATGCTGAGCTGAATGACTCTGAGATTGGGCAAATGCATCCGAGGTCGCCAGTCTGCTGATGACTCCTGTTATTGGCAGCTGCTAGCTGATATAATGAGAGGTTGACAAACCAGCCACAGGATCCAAATCCAGCAGTCGGAGTGAGCCAGTTTCCATACACTGTCACTCTGTACTAAGAGTAGGCCACATCCCCATTGAAACCTCCCTCAGTCCTATCAAAACTGTGACCCCATCAAGGAGGCCTGATCTCCCCACAATTGCTTGACTGCTTCACAGAACATCCCATCATGGATTCAACCACCCTGGGGGAGAATCTTGGACCACCCAAGTTGATATATAACCTAACTATCACAGATGTAATTTTGAAATGATGCTCAGTGGAATAAACTCTTACATCATGGTCTATAGTTGAGTCCATCTGTCCTGGAAAAGCAGTCATGCTGTTTGGATGTCAATCAAGAAAGGTTTTTGTGACATGCTCCTTCCTAATTTTTGCTGTCACCAATACGAGATTTCTCAACAGCTCTGTAGGGTTTTACCTACAGAGGAAGCTGAGTCTCAAGAAAGCTGACCTAGGCTGTGGGCACACAAGTAATGATGTTGTTGTTGCTAGGTGCCATCGAGTCCGTTCTGATCCATAGCAACGTTGTGAGCAACAGAAGGAAACACCGCACGGTCCTACACCATCTTCACAATTGTCCCCGTGCCTGAGTCCATTGTTGCAGCCACTGTGTCAGTCATCTCTGAGGGCCTTCCTTCTTTTTGCTGCCCCTCCATTTGACCTCACGTGATGTCCTTCTCCAGGGACCGCTCTCTGCTGGCAACATGTCCAAAGTATGTAAGACAACGTCTTGCCAGTCTTGCCTCTAAGGATCCCTCTGGTCGTACTTCTTCCAAGACATGTTTGGAATTTGCATCATAGCAACACACAAGCCACCCTAGTATGACAGACAGACAGACAGACAGATGGTGGTGACAGGTAAAGACAGTGGGACTGACCCCAAGTCCATCATGCCTATCTCTTCATCTCCTTTTCTCTCTACCTCCAATATTCCCAGAGTGAAAAATACTTGGGGTGTGAAGTTGAGTATGCTATATCCTTTGATCTCAGGGAGTTTCTGCTCCAGCTGAGGTGACCGGGTTGTATAGGTTACGAATGACATGAGGTCAAGGGTCCCTTTCCATCACATCCATCAAAGATTTGTACTTTCGGTTCATCTTTCCGGTAGGTGGGATAATGAAGAGTCTTCAGCAAAAGGTGGCTTCACCTAGTGTGTTGCAAAAGTCTGGAGCTGGACATATGTCGTTAAGGAAAACTTGCGCAGGAGCCCTGGTGGTATAGTGGTTACTCGTTGGGCTGAGATCCACATTGTTAGCAGTTTGAGACCACCAACAGCTCCTAAGGAGGAAAACGTGGCTTTCTACTCCCTTACTGTTAGTGTCTCAGAGACCCATAGGGGATCGCTGTGAGTCAGCCTGGACGATGGCAGAGTTTGGAGGTGTTCTTGGCGGGGAGAGGAATGAGTTGTTGTTGAGGGCTATAGACTTGACTATGAGTCCTGGCGACCATAGGTATAACAGAAGGAAAAGCTGGCCAGCCCTGTGCCATTTTGACGGTCATTGGTTATGCTTGAGCCCATGGTTACTACTGTATCACTCCATTTCATTAACGAAACCAAACTCACTGCCTTTGAAGTCAGTGCTGACACATAGCAACCCCCTGTGGGTTTCAGAGACCATAACTGTTTATGGAAGTAGAAAGCCCAGTTTTTCTCCCTTGAAGCTGCTGGGGTTTTAGAACTGTGGACCGTGTAGTTCACAGCCCAACGAGTAACCACTATCCCACCAGGGCTCCTGCATCTCATTAAGAGTTTCCTTTATTCCCATGAGTCTCTACCATAGCAAATATGATACCCTTTCCAAGCCATTGGTATTTCCTGAGGATGTATCCCAAGTGAGGGCATCAGGTCTTGCCACCCTCACACCTGAAGAACATCCTGCTTGTGCTTCGGATAAGACAGAGTTCAAATTATTTTTTTGCCATCCCACATTCTATGTTTGGTATTCATCATTCCACAATTCAAAAGCATCAATTATTTTTCTGTTCTCGCTCCCCAATGTTTGCATGCAGATGAGGTGGCTGAAAAGACCATGGCGTGGGTCAGATCCACCTTATCCATCAAAGAGACATCTCTGCTTTATAAACTTCAAAGAGCAGCAGAGCATGCTGTGTGAAAACGAGTTGAACCTCGGTAAGGACCGACAAATTACCAAACTCGCCATTATCTATCAAATCAAGTCCAACTGACAGTGACCCTATAGGATGGGGTAAAACTGTCCTTGTGGGTTTCGAATACTGTCACTCTTTATGGGAGCAAATAGCCTCATCTTTCTCCTGAGGAGTGGCTAGTGGTTTCAAACTGCCAACCTTGTAGTTAGCAGCCCAAATCTAAACCACTAAACCACCAGGGCTCTGTATCTTGGGACAGAGCACTATCTAATTTGGAGAGATCAAGTAAGACTTTGTGGGAGATGCGATACTGCAAATGATCGTGGATGATGGCCAGTAAAGGTGATAAAGATGATGTAAAGATTTTGCATGGACAAGTCAGTATGGACAGAACTGTGGCCTCGATTATGGCTACCATCAGTCATGAAGGCAGCAGTCAAGACACCCAAAGATGTGTTGTGTTGGATACATTTGCTGCACAAGAACTGTTGGGACTATTGAAAAGCAAGGCTGTTACTTTGAGGACTGAGGTGTGCCTAATCCAAGTCAAGGTATTTTCACTTGCCTCATATGCATGTGAAAGTTGTACATTGAATAAGGGAGACCACAGAATAATCGATGGATTTGAATTGTGGTGTTAGAAAAGAATATGGAAAAGTACCATGGGCTGTCAAAAGGACAAACCAATCTGACTTGGAAGAAGTATGCCCAGCGTGCACCTTAGAGGCAAAGATGGCGAGACTTTGTCTTACATACTTTGGACATGTCAGGAGAGACGAGGCCACGGAGAAGGACATCACGCTTGGTCAAGTCGAGGGGCAGCAAAAAATAGGAAGGCCCCCCAGCAAGATGGACTTCAACCATGGGCCTAAGCATAGGATCCAATGGGGGATGGCACAGGGATAGCCGCATTCTGTTTTGTTCTGCGCTGTTGTGCCGTGGATTGCTATGGAACAGTCGAAGAACAACAGTCTTGTATTTAGTATGAAGCAAAAACTGCAAGTCCCTCTGAGAAAATGAGTGCACTGTTTGCAGAATCAACTCAATCAATGTCGAACATGCTGTGCCTGACAGCGTGGTACTAGATAAACATGGATGAGTGACGGGAAGACCCGATCTCTGCTCCCGGGAGAACAGATGTGTGAATGTACCGCCAGGGGCTATGATGTGAAATCAGGATGAAAGAGAACCAGTGGGGGAAAAGGCCATGTGGAAGAAACAGAGCTGGGAATCGGTCACAAGAAAAGAAAGATGTCAGGTGGAGTTGGATTGGGTTTGAAGGTGATGATGAGAGTGGCGTCCTGCATTGGGGGGGGGGGTGCCCCCTACCAAGAGATGGAGCTGTTGTTAGGTACCATCAAGTTGGTTCCAACCCACAGTGACCTTATGCACAACAGAAATAACGCCAGGTCCTAATGCCATCCTCACTCTCCAGTGCCAATCTCAAGCCCACCATTGACACCCAGATGGTGTCAATCCATCTTGTTTAGGGTCTCCCTCTTTTTCACTGCCCCTCTACTTTACCAAGGATGATGTCCTTCTCGAGGGACTAGTCTCTCCAGACAATATATCCAAAGTATGTAAGACAAAGTCTCACCATTCTTGCCTTTAAAAAGCACATTGACAATACTGCTTCCGAGGCAGATCAGTTGTCTTGTTAGCAGTCCACAGTACTTCCAACCATCGTCTCCAGCACTACAATACAAATTCATTGATTCTTCTTCGGTTTTCCGTATTCAGTGCAACTCTCACAAGCATATGAAGCAATTGAAAATAGCATGACTTGGGTCAGGAGCACCTTAATCTTCAGATTTGCTTAATGCAGCTCCTCTTTTGATCCCTTGACTGCTGCTTCCATGAGCGTTGATTATGGACCCAAGCAAAGCAAAATCCTTGACATCTTCAACCTTTTCTCCATTTATTATGATGTCACCTGCTGGTCCAGTTAAGAGATGGGGTAAGACTGATGTATCATACACTCAGGAGGAAACCAAGGAGCCCTGCTGGCACAGTGTATAAATACTCTGCTTGTGGCTTAAAGTTTGGTGGTTTGAACCCACCTTCAGTTCTGTAGGAGAAAGACACAGCGGTCTGCTCCCCCAAACAAGCAACCAAATCGATGTGAAGGGGTATGGATGTGGTAGAGACCCCAAACCTACCTGTAAGATAATTGGACAGTCCCTCACAGAAGGGATGATAAATCCAGGGTGCAGTATAGCACTGATGAACCACACAACTATCCTATTTGCTCTAATATTTCCTCCCCTTAATATAGTGGTTTTTATTTATTTTACCTCCTTAATCGTGTTAGACTTGCATATGTTCATTCATATAATTAAGAGAATTTGATACAAGAAAGGCAAGATAGATAACCCTTCAGAAGCAGTAACAGGAGTAATGGTTCCCTGAGGGTACAGAAAGAACGGTGGGGGGCGGTGGGGAGGGAGAGATAATAGGGGAGTGAATGCTACAATTGTACATGAATGGATATACTGGATGGTATATCCATACTGGATGGTGTAAGATATGGCAATAAATAAGTAAGTGTTCCTGGGGAGTAGGGTGGGGGAGGGAGGATAAGGGAGAGCGGATATCAAGGAATTCAAGAAGAAAGGAAATATATTGAAACTGATTGTGGTAGCAATTGTATAATAATCTGGATGTGATTGAACTGTGGAATGTTAGGATATCTGTAAGGGTTCCTAATAAAATTATTTTTTAACAGAGGCGATAGCCTTGGAAACACTACAGGGCACGTCTGCTCTGTCCTCTGGGGTCACAGCCACCCAGCAGTGACTCAACAACAACGGGTGTGGATGGTGTCTGGGCGGCCCAGGAAGGGAGATCAGGAGATAGAATCAGGTATTTCTCAAAGGAGTGCGTTTTACCACAACTATCTTTTAGAGGAGGCGATGGAGGGGTAGGGAAGCTAAGAAGGAACTTTAACCCCTCAAACTGAACTCACTTCCATTGAATGGGTTCTGACGCATAGCAATCCTATTGGGCAGAGCAGAACAGCTCCCAAGACAATAACTCTCTGTGAGAGGAGAGAGAGCGCCTCATTTTCCCCCAGGGAGTGGGTGGTGGGTTCCAACTGCTGACTGTGCAGGTAACAGCTCAACGGGTAACCCACTCCAACACCAGGGTTCCTACCAGGGAATGGGTATAGTCTGATTCCAAGGCTTTAGAGTCCAAAAGCTGAGGGTTCAAATAGCCATTCTTCCACTTACCCCAGTGAGGAGTAATTTGGCTTTCCAGTGAGTTGGGGGAACGAGACAGGAGTTTAGTTCTCTGTCCTGGAAAAGAAGTCTTTGGCAGTCCAGGGCTGGTGTGGTTTTCTACGACATGAGAACTCAGGCACCTTCTTTCTTGTGATTCTGCCCCCTCCTTCTGTGGCTTCTACCTCATGGCCCAAGAGGGCTCCTAATGCTCCAACCATCATGTCTGCATTAGCTGCCAGCAGGAAGTAGGAAGGAGCCCAATGAGCTGTCTTCTTCTCTTTGCTGGCTTCCTCTCTTTCCTTCCACCGTATTCTACATTTCATATCGTCTCTCATTCTATTGGCCAGAGCTTAGTCACGTGGTCGGGGCTAGCTGCAAGGGAAGTGTGGATCTGCCTAGTGGAAGCTGTGTGCCCAGCTAACAGTGTGGGTCCTATGACTTAGGAAGAAGAGGATTGAGCGTATTACTGGACAATCTAAGGTCCCTGGCATGCTGTTTTAACTGTTGGAATCATTCATAATTCATTAAGACTGTTCCCTTTTCTGTAAAATGGGAAGAATGCTATTTAGTCCTTAGGTAACTCAGCTCTCAGATGGAAGGGGGCTGGTTCTGTTGTTTAGCTCATATTAGAGGCTAAATCGAATACTGTCCCTATCTTTAAGTAGGCTCCCTGGTGGCATAGTGGTTACTACTGTGCTAGCCACATGGTCTGCAGTTTGAAACCACCAGCTGCTCCTGGGGAAAAAGAAGAGGCTTTCTCCTCGAGTAGAGTTACCATCCCGGAAATCCACTGCGGCAGATCTACCTTGTCCTGTAGGGTCGCTGTGAGTTGGCCTGGGCTCAATAGCAGTGAGTATCTTTTTGTGGGTGCTTCAGCAACGGAGGTGAGACAAGAACCTGCAGCTCCTGATTTCTGGGTCAGGGCACGTAGTGTGCACTGGTGTGGATGAGGCTACTTCTTAATTGTCCTCTGGCTTGCTGGCTCAGGTGATCTCTATAAGCAGCAGACTCGTTTTCCCAATTAAAAGTCTTAATTCTAAAGTCTTAGAAGTAAGTCCCAGTCCCCATTCCAGTCCGAGGCTTATCGAGTGGACTCCTGGTGAACCCATGTGTCCCAAACCAAAATCCCTGTCACAGAGTCAATTCTGACTCACGGCAACCCTATCGGACAGTGTTGAACTGCCCCTGTGAGTTTTCAAGACTGCAACTCTTTATGGGAGTAGAAAGCCCCATGTTTCTCCTGAGGATCACCTGGTGTGATTTTGAACTGCCATCCTCACAGTTAGCCACCCAGCAGGACCCTGTGTGTACTTGAGTAGAATTAGTTTCCAATGGCAGATCTTTGGGAAGGAAATTGCCAGACCTTTTCTCCATGGAACCTCTCGGTGGACTCAAACCTGCAACCTTATGGTTCGTAGTGTGCCCCTTGACAGCTTTTATGACTCCTCTAACGAAATACAGTTCATTAAAGATTTAAGTAGGGGTGAGAATCCTGGCTCCCCTTTGCCGTATCACCCTGAATCCTCCCCTCTGCCACTCAGCATCTCATCAGACTCCTATTTGTCCACAGGCCATAGGCAAGGCTGCTCATCAAAGAGAAAGACCAATGCCAAGAGCTGACTTTTTTCACTCTATAAATATGCATTGAGCATCTACACCATGCCAGACTTCTGCCTGGGTCTTGGAAGGGGGAGGCAGCAGTGAACAAGCTCCCGTCTGGGGGAATCCAGAAGTCCTTGGTGAAAAACACACCTTGCATTGTGTGTCAGGTGATCCATCTCATCTCATCCTGTGATTCTGGCCAAGGGTAGACAGCTCCCCACTACACCTGCCTCTTGGAGCTCTGGGTACCTTGGCAGAAACACAGGATGACCAAGTGAGCCTATAGCAAGTCCTCTTGCTTGTCTTGGTACTGATGCTCATGAGGTGGGATGGCTCCCAGGGCTCCTGTGTCAGAGGGTCCTTAATGGGTCAGTGAGACATCTTGCCCGAGGTCCATGAGGAGATCCTTGGCTGCTCTTCTGACCCCATGGTGAAAGACCAACTTGAACATCCACAGTACTGCCCCAGGTCCATGAGAGAATCCCTCACAGAGTATGAGGCATCCAAGCAGACTATCTGCTTCACCCTCTGAGGTTGCTGGCAGTGAGAACCATCTCAATAGCACCCAGCAACAGGGCCAGTGGTAAAGGGACTGGTACTTTAGAAGTGCCTTAACCTCACATTTGAGGAGGCAACATAATTATCTGAAGCCATGACTATGGCTACGTGTGTGTATGTGTGTGTGTTGGTGGGATGAAGAGAGATAGACACCCAGTAGGTGCCAGGCCCAATACCCTTTCTCTCCCAGAATTGCATCTACTGGCATCCTTACGGTTAACCAGAAAAATGCCTACTATGACCCCGTTATGAGGGGTTCAGGTGTGTTTCCCCCAAATATGAGTTGCAGTCGTGACCTGTGGATGTGATCCTGCTGGGAAATCAGGGTTTTTTTGTTTTGTTTTTGTACTGCGTTAATAAAGCCAGTGTGTGGTGGGTCCTAATCCTCATCACTTCTGAGTGACGTTAAGAGCCAACCAAACACACAGGAGAGGAAGACATTGGTGACATCTGATGACAGTGTCATGCTGCACCACTGCCGTCTCGCCGATTCTGCTCACAGTGACCCTTTAGGCCGGAGTGGAACTGCTCTCTGGGGTTTCTGACCAGGGAGCTGCAGGGGAGTGGACCCCTTCATCTTTCTCCCGAGGAGCAGGGCTGGTGGGTTTGAACTGCCAGCCTTGCGCTTAGCAGCCCAGTGCTTATAGCTGTGGAACACCAAGGATTGCTGGCAGCTTTCAGACACCAAATGCCTCCTGGATCCACAGTCTAAATTTGGAGCATTTCCTAGCCTCCTGGGCTAGAGAAAGCAAATGTCTGAGCTTGAAAGCCAATCCCTTGCTGCATCCCTGTTACAGCAGGCCTAGAAAATGAAGTCCCCCCTTTACTGACAAGGAAACGGATGCTCTGGGAGGGGAGGCTGCTTCCCCCAGATGGAATGCTGCAGCCCCTTCTTCAAGCCCGTGCACCCCAGTCCTGAAACAAAATGGGCTGGCAAAACTGCAGTGACATAGATGTCTGGTGAACAAGACCCGAGAGGCCAATGTTCTGCTCATTACTCATTTATTCAACTAGCTATTTAAAGCCCCGGTGTCGGGACACCGTCCCCTCTTAGGTGGTTTGCAGTCAGTGGTGATCAAAACAGATGAAAATCTCTGGCTTCACAGAATTCACAGTCTGCGCCGCTAACTCTGCCCCTCTCTCGCTCTCTCTCTCTCTCTCTCTCTCTCTCTCTCTCTCGCTCGCTCTCTCTCGCTCTCTCTCTTCTTTGCTTCATTCTTCTCCTTTTGCTCGCTCTTCCTTTCTTCCCCCCTGCCTTTCTTTGGCAACTTAGGGTTGCATATTAAAGATGATTCATACTTTGGCCTTTGATGAACCACAGTAAAATTTGACATGAAAACGTATACAATAATCTTTTTTTAACCCAGTTTCCATTTGTTTGAAGGCTGTAGCTTTTGAACCCCTCTTGGATGACAACTGGCCCAGAGTTCATGGAGGGGTGTGTGTGTGTGTGTGTGTGTGTGTGTGACCACGTTTCTGTCTGGTCATTTACACCTTGACTTGGTCGTTGTGCCTTTGGGAATTGTCCCAGGGGAACAAGAAACTTGCAGTGAGACGATGAGATTGAGCACCAGGGCAAATGGACAGCACACCTTTCAAGAAAAAGAGATGGTGCCGGGGCTGTAGGGAGAGAGAGGACTAAGAAGTCCAGAAGTTTGAAATTCACAACTAGTAAACTTCCCTGGGTGATGCAAACAGTGAATTGGCTTGGCTACAAACCGAAAGGTTGAAGGTTCAAACCCACTCAAAGTACCTCAAACAAAAAAGACCTGGAAATCTCCTATTTAATGGCAAAACAAACCACAATGGATGGATGGATGGATTGTGATAAGAGTTGTACGAGCCCCCAATAAAATGATTAAAAAAACCAACAAGACAAAACAAACACCAGCCATGGAAAACCCGATGCAGCGCAGAGTGGCTGTGGCATATAAAGGGTCGCTGTCGATTGGCTTCTGGGTAAAAACCCAAGGGGGGTTTCTCTGAAGGAACAAGACTGTTGGTGCCCACGAGTCAATGGTTGGTGGAAATGGATGACCCCAGATCAAGACACCAAGGCCGAAGGGATTTTGACCCACAAGGAGAAGTTGGAAGTTGTGAAAGTTCTTTTGGAACAAAATGAGTATCTTGAGAATTGAGGTTGAAGAGAAGGGGATTCGGTTTTTAAAAAACATGCAAATTAAATGGCAATGAAAGGACTGGGACCCAAAGTGGTCCCAGGAGACCTTTGAGGGGTGGGTAGTGTGACTGCGGAGTCCCTTAGAAGTTGAGAATCACAGAGCTGATGGAAAATTAAGGGGAAATGAGGACCATTAAGTAGATTATGATGGCATTTATGAAAGAGAATTGAAGTCTACAGGGACATGGTGAGTAATGAAGATGTTTTGGGAACATTTCAAAGAATCAGCTTGCGGAAGTTTAAGGAGACTTACAACTGTAGGGGCTATGAGAGAAAGGAGAAATCTGGAGGAATGAGACACCTCAAGTTCAAGTTAAAGGAGTTACACAGAGTGAAGGACAGAGCAGGCCTTGGAAATGAGGCCAAACAATGGTCAAGATAAGCCTGGCTGCAAGAAGCTCTTGGGATGGGGTCGAAAGGTGGGGAAAGGGTGAAGTTTACATGAGACATTTCAGTAACTATTGTCGTAGTGAAGCATGTAACAGGGTTCCCTGAAGATGGTACAGGGTTGGACAGTGTTCCATTCGACTGTACATAAGTCTACAACGAGTCAGCACCACTCGCCTTCCTCAGCTCTTCCCAATCATACTTCCAATGCCTTCCATCCTGGGTCTTGGAGCCCTGGTGGTGTAATGGTTACAAGTTGGGCTGCGAACTGCAAGGTCAACAATTCAAAACCAACGGCTGATCCACGGGAACAAGATGGGGCTTTCTACTCCCGCAAAGTTATAATCTCTGAAACTCACTGTGCTAACGGATTGCTATGAGTTGGCAGTGAGTTTGGTTTCTCTGGTTCTCCAACATGCGTGGTTAATTTTCCAGCTCTCTATCTGGCTGAATTTGGGTCTAATCATTATAGTTCCATGGGCTAATTTTTGGAAGAAGTAGTCCTGGTGGTACAAAGGTTAAAAAAAACAACCAGAACACTCGGTTGCTAACCAGAAGGTTGATGGCTCAAGCCCAGCATCAGCTCCACGGCACAAAAACCTGTCCACCTGCCAGCCCAGAAACCCCTATGGTGCAGTTCCTCTCTATCACATGGGGTCCCTGTGAATCAAAATGGGCTCAGTGACGCCCTAACAGCAATGAGAATTTTCAGAAATAGATCCTTAGCCCTTTCTTCCTAGTCTGTCTTAGTCTGGAAGCTCCACTGACTCTTGTCAATACTGATCTTTGAAATGCTGTTGGCAAAGCGTCTAGCTTCACAGCAACATGCAAACCACCACAGGAAGACAAACTGACAGACGGGTGGGGGCATAGCTAAGTGACACAGTGGCTTCAGCAATGGGCTGAAACATAACCATTGCGAGGATGGCACAGGACCAGGCAGTGTTTGTTCGGTTGTCCGTAGCGTCGCTGTGACTCAGAACCAAGTCCGCGGCACCTAACAGCAACTATATGGCACCAGGGTTGAGATGTGTTGGTTTCAACGCGATGAGAGTGAATTTGGTTTTGGAATTTAGCTGTACACCAGCCTTATGCTGGGCATTTTATATTCATTACCTCTACCTGTCAGGTTCTACCACATGAAATTTTCATGCATAGTTCACATAAAACAACAACAAGACATTGTGGCTCAGGAGACACAGCCAGTGATTGGCAGAGCAAAGCATAGATCTCATCCTGGACTCATGGCAAAGTCTATGCACTTACCTTTGACATCACAATGCCTTCCCAACATAGAAACATCAATGCTTCTTTTTGTTCATGCCACAAGGATTGAGCACCACCTAAGTGCCAGACCCTCTGCTGCTGTGAGATTAAGAAGAAGTTAAGTTAACCTGCTGTTAAGTCAGCTTAGATTTGTAACTATCTTATGTTCTGTAGAAGGACACACTGCCCAGTCCTGGACCCGCCTCCCAATTGTTAAGCTTGAGCCCAACATGGTAGCCGCTGTGCCACTCCATCTCCTCAAGCGTCTTCCTCATTTTTGCAGACCTTCAACTGTATCGAGCAGGATGCCCTTTTCCAAGATCTAGTCTATCCTGATAACATGCCCAAAGTATATGAGGCCAAGTGTCAGCCTCCTTACAGCTTAAGGAGCATTCTGGCTATGTGTGTAGGGCTGGGTTGACTACAGAAACAAATCCAGAGACACTCATATCTGTATAACAAAGAGCTTTACGTGAAAAAGTAGTAACATATAAGGAAAACATCCCAGCCCAGTCCAACTCAAGTCCATAAGTCTGATACTGGTCCATAAATCCCTCCTCAGACTCCTGCAGCCACATGCAATGATGCAGAGTGCAGGAAGATCACAGGGCCGTGGGTGCGAAGTACTGTGGATCCAATAGCAGTGAAAGCATCACAGGGCTCTCACAGGTCCCCATGTGGCTCATGAACAGAATGGTGAAGGTAGAGAGAGGGAGAGGTTGGTCTCCAGAGAGTCGTTTTTCTTGGTCACATCTCCACAGAAGGTCATCAAGCTGCGACCTGAGTGACAGGCTAAACTCCACCCATACCTTCCTACAGGTGCCATGTTGGCACAAAAAAATCTATCACACGATGGTTCTGCCAGGACAGACTTGTTTGTTCGTCTCACAGTCCATGGTACTCTCAATATTCATGGCCAACATGATCACTGAAGGGCATCATCTCTTCTGTAGAAGAAAGCTTCATCAGGGTACAGTTCTCACATGCAGGTGGAGGTGATTGAAAACACCATGGCATGGGTCAGGTGACCTTAGTCCTCCAAATGGCATTCTTGCTCCTCAGTCCTTTAAAGAACAGTAGATCTGCTCAGTACAAAATGTCATTTGATTTTTTTTTTAAACTTCTGTTTCCATGAGTGTTGGTTATGGATCCAAGCAAAATGAAAGCCTTGACAACTTCAATCATCGATCGCATACTACCTCTTGAAATGGTTGTAAGTTGCCAAATTCGCTTTGGTACCGTAGGTCTGTCCATTCCTTCCGTCTTCTTTTTATGCCTCCTCCCAAGACCCTCTGCTAGCCACCAGAAATACAGTAGACTTGAGCAAGACAGGCCATCCCTTCCCATCTTTGTGATGATCCAGTCAACTTAGTTAAAAAGAACAGAGAATCCAATATACATGTAACGGGATTCTCATGGAATTCTAAGTTTTATAATAGCATACTAAAACCCAGTATCATTGAGTCAATTCTGACTCATCGTGACCCTATAGGACAGAATAGAATTGCCCTTTTGGGTTTCAAAAGCTTCAAATCCAGCCTCATCTTTTCCCCCTCAGAGCAACTGGTTGAGTTGAACAGCTGACCTTGTGGTTAGCAGCCCCAGATATTACCCACTACACCACCAGGGCTTCTCTTAGCGCATTTAAACTCAAACTCATTGCCATCCAGTCAATGCTGACCCATAGTGACGCCCTATGGGTATCTGAGACTGTTAACTATTTACTGGAGTAGAAAGCCCACTCTCTCTCCCTCCTTCAGAGCTGCTGGTAGTTTAGAACTGCCCACCATGCAGATCCCAGCTCAGTTGAGGTGGGAAAAAAAAGAAAATGGAATCCATTTTGATAATATATTTAATTTTATACTATATATGACAATATATTTACACAATACATTAAATTTTACACAAGATATTTTCCCATAAAACCAATATACATCGATTCAAGAAATCTTCCACATTTTTTTAAAGCTAGTCTTCAAAATCCAATGTGTATATATATTCAGCAGCACATCTCAACTCAGACTGGCCACATTTCTCGTTCTGAGTAGCCCCATGTGGCCAATGACTACCATATTGGACAGTGCAGATCCAGCAAGAACTTGGCAGATCAGTGGTTTGAACCCAGCAGCCACTCCACAGGAGAAAAAACCAGACTACCTGCTCCCGTAAAGATCACAGCTTTGGGAATTCTATGGGACAGTTCTACTCCCTTGTCTAGAATTGCTATTGTCGGTGTTGACTTGATGGCAATGTGTTTGTTTGGGGTTGTTTTGTTTTCATTTGTATTTTCAGACTTTCTGGATTAGTTTTGTGTGTATGCCAGTGACCATGGAACACAGCCACCGCCCCTTGGCACTGGACCATCAGGGGTGATGAGAATACAGAAACAGGCACTGCAGGCCATGAGACGCCCTCCCATCTTCTCTTCTGTCTTTGGTCAGCGTGATTTCTGATCCTTATTGCTCCTAATGGAATTATTGAAGATGCAATTTGAAGCCGAGCAGCAGTCAGAACTTTCCAATATTTTACCGGGCCACAAAAGGTTTATCATCAATTTCAAAGAGATAAGGAAAAGAGTGATCAGATTTTTACCATTTAATATAAATGCCCAGCAGGTGTTAATGGGAGCTGGGCAGGGTGTTATATAATGGTATTACCCAGGTAAAGGATTTTTGATCTGAAGCAAGTTTAAATGGGAAAAAAGCCTGAGGAAATATGGATTGTCCTTCCTAGAAATTGGATGGGGCAATTGAAGATAATAGGTACTCAACTCCCTGCCAACTTCATAATGAAATTACTGTTCAGCAAAAATTCTGTTAAGGTTTATTTTCCATTCTCCCAAGAGACTGATGACTCTTAATAGAAAGAAAGACTGGGCGGGAGCCATATTAACATTGGGTAGGTGAGGTCATTGAGCCAGACTAGTCGATTGTAAAGTGACACAGAAAGATCTGGAAATGCGAGCAGTTTGGTTAGTTATTTCCTTCTCATCTGAAGAAATCGCCATGCCACTGATTCTGGCTGATTTCACCACAAAATGGAAGCAAGGGGAATGAGCGGAGGGTGCAGAGATAGGCAATTAGAGAAGGCAATTGGAACAAATTCCGTTGGCAAAGCGAAAAGAACAGCGCGGATGCCCACCGGCAGAGGCTCAGGGTACACTGCAACTTCACTTCCCATCATGTGGCGCTCTGAATGGTTCTTTCCAATGCTGAATGTCCAAGGCAAAGCCAAACCTTTGGGCTCCACTTTTCTTTCTCCAGCAACAAACGGGTAGTTGGGCAAGCACCTTGATATGTACTAGGCTTTTCAACCTTCATTCATGATTGAGGCATTAGGGGGATCCAGCACAGAGCCTATTCATGCCCCACAGTTGTGAATATTTGAAATTTTCCGTGAAAGCTTGCTGGATTCCCTCAATGAATTGACTGGCCTGATGATGAGTTTTAGGGAGCAGCAACCCAGCTAAAGTCCACAGTTGGTCTGTGTCTATCTGGTTTATATGGAAATCTCAGGAACAGTCATTGAAGCTGCTTTCGATCTGTCTGCTCTCTCCCCACG
>NW_022103901.1:38465567-38467282 GCF_000313985.2 Echinops telfairi | reverse complement strand
TTTGCCAAAGTTCTTTTCTTCTCTCCACTCACGGTCCAGGCAGATGGCTTGTCAGAAGTCTCAGGGGATGTGAAGGACCCTCAAAGGTCCTTCTCTGGACTGTGGCCATGCAGCGCTTCCCACACCAGCCAGGGTGCTTGAAAAGGAAGAAGAAACAGAAAAAAAACAGCCTCAATTGTCTGGAAAATGAGTGGCTTTTAAGCCAAAAACGACAATGTTGATGTTCTTTTCAAATGAAAAGGAGCATCCCCCCCCCCCTAGCTTCTATTGGCAGCAAATCTGAGTACATCGCTCCTCTTTTGAAAACCTTTGATAGATCTGGAGGCTTTCTGGACAGAATTCAGACACTGAGGATGTCGCACAGGGCCCTCTAATGTGGTTGCAGGCACCTCTCCAGCCCCATCTTGCTGTGCTCCCTGCCCCGCAGACTTCCTAAGCTGCCTCCTAGCTCCTTTGACTTGTCGCTCCTCTGCCAACTCATCTGTACTCAAGACAAGGCCCTCTGCTCAGAGCACTCTTCTCCCACAGCCCAGAAGTAAGCTCCATCGTTTGATGAATCCTCTTCATCCCCCAAGACTCCCCAGGAGGCCCTCCCCAAAGTCCTCAGGTTGAGTTCAGGTGTCTCTCTTCCTTTGTGTTTGCGCAGCGTAGTACTCTGGGTGGACTAGAGAAACATCCGTAGACATTCATGTATGTAAGAATGAGCTTCACATGCAAGAGCAGTTGAACATTGAGAAAACATCCCAGCCCAGTCCAGATCAAGTCCATAAGTCCGATATTATCCCATATATCTGATACCAATCTGTAAAGTCCTCTTCAGACTCATGAAACACATGCAGTGAGGCTGAATGCAGGAAGATCACAGGCCATTGGGTGGAAAGTCCTGTGGATCCAGAGGCAGTAGAGGCATCTCAGCACTGGCAGGGGTCTCCATGTGGCTCCTTCAGCTCCAGGGCTCTAACATAGCTCCATGTGTCTTGTTAGCAAGCATGTCTCACAGGGAGTGAGCCTGTGTCTAACTCCAGTGAGCTATTTATCTCCTTAGCACCTCTAAATGAGGTCATCAAGCTGCTACCTGATTGACAGGATAAACTCCACCCCTTCACTCTTAAACCTCAAATCGACACCAGATTTTGGAACTACCATACACAGCATCTTGCCTTTCATCTCCTCAGAGGAACAGGCAACATTCCTGTGTCATCCTTGCTGACATGTCTGAGTCATTGAGCTTTGACAACGTGGGGGAGAGGACCAGCAGGCACTTGATTTTTGTTTTGTTTTGTTCTGTCTTGGTATCTTTAAGAGGAATCATAAAGTCCGGCAGGTAACAGGCACTCCGTCAATATTTCAGTAAAGAAATGATCTTACCAGGACACAGTCAGAGATCCCCCAAGAGGCGTCAAGTAGAGTGCTGATTGTTCTGTGCGTCTGTCCGAACAGCCGTGGTTCCTCTTCTCTGTGTCTTAAAGTGAGGTATGTGTAGAACATCTGAGCAATCCACAGTGGACAAAAGTAAGTAAAACGTCCCCGTGATCCTCCCATCCTTAGACAAGCCCCATTTGTATCCTCATTCATCTCAGTTAGCAGCCCTGCTGGGGTTAAATGTTACCTGTTGAACTGCTAGCTGAACCCCTCTGCAGGAGGAAGACGGCACTCTGCACCCAGGTAGCTCATCGCCTGGGAAGCCCTCTGCAGGCCTGTCTACTCCTCCCCAC
>NW_022103901.1:38458371-38464251 GCF_000313985.2 Echinops telfairi | reverse complement strand
TGGTGTGCTTCTTCCATGTGGGCTTTGTTGCTTCTGAGCTTGATGGCCGCTTGTTTACCTTCAAGCCTTTAAGACCCCAGATGCTATGGCAGGGACCCGAGCAAATATAGGGCTACACATGGTAGACAACTAAAAAGGAGGTGGAGAAAGGGAAACAAAATAATAATCAAAAAGAATTGGGTCGCAGAGGCACAGGGCGCTAACCCACCCAAGGGGAGGGTATTGTTTGCATCGCCACAGGGAAAGAGGGACCACACTTCAATCCAGTTCTCCTCCATCTTTCTTAACCCTTCTGAACTTTGTCCTTCAGTGAATGCTGTTTATCTTAAATGGTTGATTACTCTAACAGTGGGGGAAGCGTGCCTGGGAAGCTCAGGTCCAAACCTGAAGGGTGACTTAAGTGGTCCCACCAGTCCTTCTATGACTAGGAAGCCTGTGCCTTTTAGGATTTTGAGTTTTGTTATCTGTCTTTCTCCCACTCTGTCTATTACTACAGCTCATTGCCATCCAGTCCATGCCAGCTCATAGCGGCCTTCTAGGGCAGGGGAGACTGCCCCTTTGCGTTTCTGAGACGGTGATGCTTAACCAGAGTAGAACACCCCATCCCCACCCCCACTCTATCTAGGACCTCCTACTGCATCCTTATCAGAGCAATTGGTCTTGCCCTTCTGGTCTCAGGAATATAGAGACCAGGCTTGTTTGGTCCATTGGACCATTGGGCTGAATATTTCCATAGATCTTTTCATTTTCCTCACTCTTCTTTCCTCTGGATGGGGAGACATCAATAGCTGTTCCTTAGATGGCTGCTCACGAGCATTTAAGACCGCAGTAGCTACTCAACCAAAGTAGGATATAGAACGTTGTCTTTATCAACTATGTTATGTGATTTGACCTTAGTGTCCCTTGAGACTATGGTCCTGAACTCCAGCAATTCATTCCCTCAAGGTGAAAAGCCTGATTTTGAATGACCTAAAGAGTCCCTTGTCTAGCTACACAATGTTTGTGTTGATCGCTTTCCTGCCTCTTTAATGCTGACTCATTCGGGTCCAGCTGCACTTTCTTACCCAACCTGGCCCGGAGCTGGATCCGCTTTCCCGTGGCACCCCTGCCTCTCTGCTGCAGCACTGGTTGCAGTTCTATGATCAGAGAGATGGTGCCTGTGCTCAGTCTCAGACCATAAGCTCCACGAGGCCAGGGATCATGTCTGTTTCTTTGTTTGTCCCCAAGGACCCAGCTGAGTCTTGGGCAAGTAGCAAATGCTCAGCAAACATGGGTTGAATGAGTAGTGAATAATCTCATTGTTTTGAAACTGTATAAGATGCGGTTCATGAGTAAGTGGTTCCCTTTAAGGACACTTGTTAAACTATTTGGAGTTTCCTGTAAGAAGACCATGTGGACAGAAATCTCTGAGAGAAACAGGGCAAAAAGATTCTGTTCTGTGTCCTGACCACACCCAATCACCCAGGAGATCTCTGGGTGGCACAAATGATTAAGCACTCTGCTAATAACCAAATCATTGGTCATTCGAATCCCCCCAGTGGAGATGTCCAGAAGGGCTGGTTATCTATTCCAGGAAGGCTTCCTATTATCCTGTAGTGCTGTTGAGTCCCTGGGGTCATAGCATCCGTGGGTGATGGAGTAGAACTGCCCCATAGGAATCTCTTGGCTGTAATCTTTCAGGGAAGCAGATCACCAGACCTTTCTTCCACAGAGCTCCTGACTGGGATCTGACCCCTTCCCCAAAATCTTTCAGGTAGCCAAGCACTTAACTGTTGCACCACCTGCTGAAATCTGCACAAGACACAGTTCTGTTCTGAAATTTGACCGTAAAGGCTTTGATTTTTTTGGTGTTGGGGATTCAGAAAGAGTACCTGCTCATGAAGAGGAGTGTGCGGTCACTTACCTGTCCCTGCTGGGTCCTGATGCTCACACTGGGAGAGGCTGTCCTGGTGACTGATGACACTTTGTCAGCATTACACTGATGGTGGCATCCACCCCACTAACCCCTCAAACCAGTGCTGACACCAGGCCCTAAACCTCTCTCTCTCTCCCTCCCTCCCTCCAGATTTATGGTCAATGTGACATGGGATGGCAAGGACTTGTCCTTCACTGAGGAAGGCTATCAGGTGCACCCGAGGCTGGTGGTGATTGTGCTGAACAAGGACCGGGAATGGGAGAAGGTGAGCACCCTTCTGCATGCTGCCTGCAGGGAGGGGCAAGAGCATGGGCAACTGCTGCACCCCAGTTACTCTGGGTCCCCAGTGAATTTCCCATTGTCGTGCTTTAGACCCCTGTCTCACAGCCAGGGGCTGACTTTCCTGGAATGCTGCTGCCCCCATGGCGTTAAGTGCAATGGCAGTATCTCCTGTGGGTGAGTGGACACTGCTGTGAGGTGTCCTCTATTCGGGGCTGTCAGTCCAGTAGAAAGACTTGGAATCGCTAACCGACAATGACATGTTTGTACACGTCACTGTAGTCATGAATATCATATACACGACAATGACATGCGTGTTTTCCTAGATGTCACAAGGTTAGGCCAGGTCCACGGAGATGGTGTTTGTGGACCCCCTCCCCATGCCCTGTGTTATCACTAACTGCATCTTCTCCTCGAACTCATCCTGTTTTCAAACGTAAATGTATCATACTGGAAGTGGTAGGCTGGAGAAGTGAGAGTATGCCTTGTATGCCGTCTTTCCTACTGCACATGAAAGAGTCCTGGTGGGACTGTGGTTCAGTGCTCAGCTACTAAGCAAAAGGCCTGTGATTCGAGAAAGACGTGGCAGCCGGCTTCCATAACGCTTCCATCTAGGAAATCCTCTGAGGCCATTTGACTGTGGCCTGAGAGGTATCTGTGAGTCAGCATCAACTCAACAGCAGTGGAGTTTTATTACACATGACCTGCTGTTATGCACCATTGAGTTGATGTCTGGCTTGGTGTGACCCCATGTGACACAGCAGAATTTCTCTGTAGCATCCCTTAGGCTGATGGACAGGTCTCTTGTGTGAATCCTCTGGCTGGGCTGGAACCAACAATCTTTCAGTTAGACTGTCTATGTGTAACTGTTGTTCCACTGGGGCTTCTTACATGTATGTATGTTAATTAACTACTAACAAACAATGAATTCTAGTGTACCAACCATCCTGAAGACAGCTCAGGACTGAGCAGTGTTTCCCAAGGTCACTTTGAGTCAAGGCCAACTCAACTGCAACTTAACCAACAGCAAATAAAGATGTCAGCATCAACCCCTCCTTGGGCTGTGGAAGCCATGGCCTGAGTTCAACAGGAAAACTTCACCAAGAGTTAAGTGATTCTCATGCGCAAAAGTGATGATCTAGGTGTTAGCCACACTCTCCTCTCCTCCCATGAATCTAACTCTCACACTAGTTTCCACAAGATCCATTTCACATTAAGAGTGGAATGAAAGAGGCTTTGACAAGCAGTGCATGGTCACTCGACTCCTGAGACAACTTGAGCTGTTTCTTTCATTTCCACATCAAGGAGTCCTGGTGGTGTAGTGTGTACACATTGGGCTGTGATCTGCAAGGTCAGCAGTTGGAAACCACTGGCCACTCCACAGGAGAAAGACAAGCCATTCTACTCTTATAAAGAGATAGTCTCAGAAACCCACAGGGATAGTTCTACCCTGTCTTAGAAGGTCACTGTAAGTCAACTTCTACCCAGTGGCAGTGAGTTTGGCTTGGCTTCAGAGACCATATCAGCAGACCAAACCCACTGATGTCACGTTGTTTCTCATTCTTGCACCCGCCATAGGACAGAGCAGAACTGCTCCTTAGAGTTCCAAGACTGTACATCTTTACTGGAGCAGACAGCCTCGTCTTTTCCCACAGAGCAGCTATTGGGCTTATCCAACAGCATCGCCAGGGCTCAGTGAGGAAGATTGGGCAGGGAGGGTGTGGTGTGGGAATCAGAATACAATTAACTTGGACCCAAAGAAACTATGCCACAAGCAGAGCCATTGGACTTCAAGGAGGCAGAGACAAAAGGGACAGGGAAGGTCAAGTTTCAGAACTGTTCATGTATCCCTTCTGGCAGCTTCAAAATGCTTCCTGGTACACATGGAAAATTCAGCAAAGTAGACCGCATTCTGGGCTGCCAAGGATCATAAAGGCTTAGAAGCATTGAAGTATGAAGCTCAGACCAAAGAAAGCAGCAGAACACCTCCAGAGAAAGAAATGGTATTCAATAAGAGAGCCACAGACTAATATAAGGGAAATTCAAAAAATTTAGGAAAAATTCCAGTTTTTCTCAAAAATTTTGAACCCCCCACCCACCCACTGTATCTAGCGTCCTCAAGGAGTTCAAGGAAAATGCCAGCCAAGCACAACTGTGGAACAGTTAATATACTAGAGGTCCTTCAAGTTCAAGAAGAACAACATGACAGCAAAAGCCCACAATTACAAATCAGACATAAATAGCAACTAGAACTCTACAAGACTGTCAAGATAACTAACCAACTCAAGACTTTGTGAAAGTAAAGCAAGCCAAAATGCTGTCCATAGTGATTCATGCCTGTTGATAGTCATAATGGTAGTGAATGGATAAAATAATACGAGTCAAGAGGCAAAGATTGGCACAATGGACAGAAAACATGACCCGTCAACATGCTGCCTACAAGAAACATACCTTAAGACACAAAGATATAAACAAGTTAAAACGCAAAGTGGGGGAAACATAACTAGGGCACATTATCCAAAATATTTTTAAGTTTACTTTCAGATAAAATAAATGTTAAGTTAAAATTCAGACAAAGAAGAGACAATAAGAGACAAAGAAGCTAATATATAGTGATTAAAAGGTCAATCCACCGCGAAGACATATCAGTAGTACATATCTATGCACGAAATGACAGAGCTCCAAAATATATTAAGCAAACTTCAACAGAATTGAAAAGAGAAATAACGATTCTACATTTTTCTCACGTATTTTGGACATGTTATTGGGAGAGACTAGTCCCTGGGGACATTGTGCTTGGTAGAGTAGAGGAACCGCATAAATGAGAGAGGCTCGGATGCGATGGACTGACACAGTGGCTGCAACAATGGACTCAAATTGAGAACAATTGTGAGGGTGCCGCAGGACTGGGCTGTGTTTTATTCTGTTCTACATAGTATGTTCGGGTTCTTGAGACAAAACCAGGACACTTATGATTAGATAGATAGATAGATAGATAGATAGATAGATAGATAGAGCACAAAGGAATAAAACAGCTATTTAGTCCACACAGCAGTACAGAGGGCTCAGTTTAATTCACTTCTGTGGAACAGTTAATATACTAGAGGTCCTTCAAGTCAGGAGAGCTGCTGGGTCCAAGGTCAAGGAAGCAGACAGCTGAGTCTTCCCTTGAGCAATGCAGGCAGAGTCTGCCCACAGGCAGCAAACAGCAGGGCAGATCACCAACAGTCAAGCAGCACAGGAGCTTAGGGAAGCAGGCCTGGATGGGATAGTGAACTCAAGCAATGCAAGACGACAGGATCCGACAGCCTCAAGCTCAAGTAATGTACACACCAGCAGCGTGGTGAAGCAGGCCTCAAAGGAACCTCAAGCTCTAGTGACACGATCCACAGGTTGGCTTGTCTCACAGGTAGTTTAGCTCACAAGTTGAGGCAGAGGACTGGCTAAAGCAGCAGCATGCTAGTCCGACCTTATTAACCCCTTATGTTCCTATTGGCCAGGTTGGCACAATAAACCTGCTTATCACACATAGGGTTGCTATGAGACGGAACTGACTTGACAGTACCTAATAGCATTAATAATAAGAAACCTTGACACACCATTAGGATGGGCAGAACCACTCAAAAGAACCTTGATAAGATGATCAAGGGGAATGTAACAAAGAGTAAGTGCTGAAACCCTGGTGG
>NW_022103901.1:38453634-38456553 GCF_000313985.2 Echinops telfairi | reverse complement strand
AGTGCACTACAACATTGGATTCAGTGACTGCTACTTCCATTGGCGTTGACTGTGGATCCAAGAAGTAAAATGAAGTCCCCGACAACTCCGATCTTATCTCCGTTTATCACTATGTTTCGTATTAATGGTCCACTGGTGCGGAGTTTTGTTCTCTTTATGTTGCAGTGTAAACCATACTGAAAGTCTTTGCACTTCATCAGAAAGTGTTTCGAGTCCACTTCAGTTTGTATCGCCTACATACCGCAGGTTGGAGCCTCCCTCCAATCCCGAGGCCATCTTCCTCATGCTGTCTAGCTTCTCGGATGATTTGCTCAACATACACATTGAGAAAGTATGATGAAAGACCGCACCCCTGATGCACACCTTCCCCGATTTTAAATCATACACTATGCTTTTTTTCTGTTTGAACAACTGTCTCTTGGTCAGTGTACAGATGCTGCATGAGCACAATTAAGTTTGACAGAATTCCCATTCTTCACAACATTGTCTATCACGTGCTGTGGTCCACACAGCTGAATGCTTTCGAATGTGTAATGATTGCACTTTGGACAACTCTAAGGGGCAGTTACTCCGTTATCTGGTATTGCCGTGCATTGAATGACCTAGACGGCACCTACCAACAGCACCAGCAGCAGCAGGACTAAGTGGCTTGGGACCTTCTGAGAGCACTGAGTCCCCTTATCCCTTATCCCTTAGGGACTTGGAACATGATACTTCTTTGCCTTTCCTGCACCCTGTCCTTTTTTGCCCATCATTCACATTCCAATTTCCCTTTGCCCTTGGTGGCCCTGGGAGAGATCAGATTCGATTCCCAGCCAGCGCCCCCACCACCCATCTGTCTGTGGGGCATGTGGAAGAAAGGCCTGGTGATCTGCTTTCAAAATTCAGTCAATAGTCCGATCCACAATCCATCATAGGGCCAGGACAGGGCCGACAGCACTTCATTTTGTGGAGCACGGGGTTGCCATGAGATGGGGCTCACTCGAAGGCAGGGTGACGTGAAAACCAAGATGCATGCCCTTTTTTCTGCGCTTGATGGAGCTGGAGGACTTGGGCCTTTGTACCTTCAGTTTTGGGGTTCGGGGATTCTTTTCCAGTCTTGTGAAGCCTGCTCTCAGGACTGATTCTGGAACTATCCAGTCGCTTCTTGGTTGGATTTGAATCCCACAGGGTCAGGCTTGGCTCATCCCTGAGAGAGAGAGAGAGAGACAGCACTAGCTTAGTTGCCAGGGAGCCAGTTTACCAGGAGGCCAGCAGAGTGCTGGTGGTATCAAAGCATAGAGAGCCCTGCCCCAGTGTATCCTCCCGTAGCTGAACACAGAATTCATTTTAATATTGCGTGTGCCCTCCTTTCCCTTCCTCTTGAAATGCAGCTATTTCCCCCAAAAAGTGACTTGTTGGGGGACTTTCTGCTTCAAACGTGCAAATGTTTTCCCTGTAATAGTTCTGTGCTGGGAGGTCTCAGGGGACTCAGCCTTTCAGAAAGCACTCGGGTCCTGAGGAAAGCAGAAGCCAGTGGAGCAGGTATCTCCCAACCAGTTCTCCCGAAAGCTGCCCCCAGTTGGCTCCCTGCTTCAGCAGATCAGCAGAGGGCCCTGCCAGCAGGGAGCTGGTATTCCGGAGCTCGGCAGCAATTGTCTTGCAGCACCCAGGTTTCCCGGTAGACCTGGTGACATCAGTGGGAGCAGCAGCTTAAGAGAGGGAGTCTTGGAAAAGCTGACACACGGAGGAGGGAAAAGTTGGCTGCAGGTCGGGCCTCTGTATGCGGCTGTCTTGGGCTACTCCAGTGGCAAGCAGGCTTTGCTCCTGACTGGGGGCAGCTGGGTACTCTGTCTGCTTTTATTTCTCAGGGGAGGAGCCCTGGAGGAGACCCAGGGCTACCCAGATGTTAGGGCATCACACCTTGGGGGAAAGCCGGAGGGCCATCTGCACCAGTAGCACCCATTCACGCTGGGTGCCTGCTCTGAGTCCCATGCCTCACGGGGCACAAGGCAGTGTCAGGGATGAGTAGGACCCCACCCACCCTGCTTCCACATGGGGCACGTCCCACAAGGACATGGGGGAGGGTGGACTCTGTTTGGTCACTTGGAGAAGGCTCCCTGGGGGCTACAGAAGGCCACTTTGCATGATCAGCAGGGTCTCTCCACGCTAAATAACTGGCCCTTGTCTGGTGCCCTCCAGTCAAGTCAGTTCAACCCGCTTTCTTGACGGCCCGCTTCACCGGAGCAGGTGGCCAGACCCTTCTCCGGAGGAGCTCCTGGGTTGGTTCAGGGTGCCAGCCTTTTCGCTTCTCAGCCGAGGACTTAACCATTGCACCTCCACGGCTCCTTTCAATAACTTATGAGCTGCCTGAGTCATCCTCTGAGAACAACTTTGGTCATTACGCGAAGACTATTTCTGCTTCATTATGAAAGGATATGTGAGTATATATGCACAGATATGAACACGCCCATGAATGTGATGTTTCTTATCAATGAGTGTTTGAAATGGACATGTATGTGAGTAGATAAATAGATAAATAGCTGCTGTTGGTAACCTCGGGTGCAGCTCCAATCTTTAATGCTCCCATCCTGTGTTAGTCTGGATACTTTAGAGAAACAAATCCACAGAAACTCATGTATAAGAGAGAGTATTATATAAAGGGTAAGTGCACATCAGGAAAACATCCCAACCCAGTGCTGCCCATGCCCACAAATCCAGCATTAACCCATTAACTGATATGTACAACACCAGTCCACGAAGTCCTCCTCCATCTCACAAAACAGACACAATGATGCCGACTGCAGGAGGAAAGCTGGGTCAGTGAATGTGTAAGCATCTCAGTGCTGGCAGGGGTCTCCACACAGGTGTTCCAACACTGAGGGCTAAATTGGGGTAGGTCCATGCAGCTTCTCCTCGGAGATGTCTTGCAGGAAGTGA
>NW_022103901.1:38446513-38453199 GCF_000313985.2 Echinops telfairi | reverse complement strand
AGAAGCAAAGCTGTGTGGTGAGTGCTTTGATGGCCCTCTATGAAATCTGTTACGATTATTTTTGCTGCACTTGGTTCTGAACTTCTCTTTAGGCTGGTGGCTCTGTGGTTCAGCACTTGGCTACTAAAGGAGCAGTTGGTGGTTCAGAACCACCTGCAGATCTAGTGATCTGCTCTTATAATTAAACCCATTGCTGTTCAATGGATTCTGACTCACAGTGACCCTACAAGACAAGGTAGAACTGTCACCATAGGGTTTCTGGCAAGACTTTGTCTCGTGTACGTTGAACACGTTGTCAGGAGAGACCAGTCCCCATAGAAGGACATCATGCTTGGTAGAGCAGAGGGGCAAAAAGAGGAAGGCCCTCAAGGAGATGGATGGATACAGTGGCTGTAGGGATGGGCTCAAACACAAGAACTTCAGCTGTGAGGATTGTATGTAGGGTCCTCATGAGTCAGATGGACTCAGCGGTGGCACCTAACAACAGCAGCAGCAACAACACGCTTCTCCCTGGGAAGTGCTGGTAAACCCCCATTGCGACCTTCTGGTTAGCAGTTGAATACTTAACCACTGTGCTACCAACACCCCCCCTGTAAAAGTGTGGGTTTGGATTTCAGTGGCTCTGGTTAGAGGGAATGGAGGGATGGATGGGAACAGTAGAATTGGGAACCAAGAGACTTGGAAGTGGTTAGATTTGATTTGCTGAGTGGGGTGTGACAAGGGATTCAGAGATTTCCAATTCTTTCATGCATCATCTCATTTAATTCGCACAGTGTTCGCAGCACCCCTCGCATCTAGAAGGGAGAGAATCACAGGAATCTCCCAGGGTGGTTGGGGGGACTAGCAAGGTTGCTTAACAAGTGCTTAGAACACTGTCCTGCACATGGCAGGTGTCAGTACATGCTAGCTCTAATCTACTCTCGTGTGGCCTGGGGGTTGGGTTGATTCTGCGTTCGGTATTTCCAGAAATAAGTTACCAGGCCTCTAGATGACTTCGTTCCGCTCCCATCCTTCCCCCTTCTTCTCCATCCTTTTCTCCATCCCTCCCTCCCTCCTTGTCTTCCTCTCCCTCTTTGTTCCTGCTCTCCTTCTTCCCTTTCTTCTCCCAAATCCTTAATCCCAAGCCAAGTGCTCTTTGTGAAATGACGATGGTAGTATCATCAACCTTAGCTGAGTCAGTGTGAAATTGAATCCGTCTCCTTACGTAATCATCATTAAGTTACTCAAATGATGTGAGCTATAGAAAGGGAAAGTTAAGCCATTAGAAGAGATTGAAAATCATCTGGCTTTGAGGAGCTGCTACCAAGGGCTCAAGTAGAAAGGAAATGTTTGGAAAATGATGATGATGAAAATGAATGTACAAATGTGCTAGACACAGTGGATGGATGTATGGAATGTGATAAGAGCTGTAAGAACCCCCCCAAAGATGATTTTTTTTAAAAAAATCATCTGACTTCACTTAAGTTCTGCATACTGAGAGCTTTAAATACCCAAGGTACGATCTGTTAGGTTAAAGTTGGGGGTTAGAGGGGGTGGGGTGGATAATAGGTCATGGAGCCCTGGTGACGCAGTGGGTAAAGCACCCAGCAGCAAACCGAAAGGTCAGCATTTTGAACCCTCCAGCCGTTTCAAGAGAAGGAGATACGGCAGATAGCTTCAGTACAGATTACGGCCTTGTAAACCCCAGGAGACAGCCCGCTCGATAGGGTTGCCGAGTGGGAGTTGGTGGCTTGGGGCAGTGGGTCTTGGTTTGGGCGAGCAAAGGCATACACCCACCTGAAGTAAGTGATGTCACCTCCTTGCACGCAGGTGTGCGTGCGCGTATACGCTCTGTCTCACACCAATTCTTCTTCTTCTTCTTTTTAAATTGAACTTGGAATGCATCAACCTAACTTCAGAAAGAACAGCCATGAATCTGAGCTTCCTGCAAGGCAACATTCTGTTAAAGTGTTCTGGATTTCAGAAGGTGGGGGTGGGGGCGGGGCTGGAAGGCAGTTCATCGAAAAGACATATCTCTGGGAGAGTGAAGGGTGGAGGTGATTGATGATGATGATGATGGTGGTGTTGATTGATGTGATGATCGTGATGGCAGCCATTAGCCAGGCTCCTATTGTGTGGCAAACTTCACGCGGTGTGCTTCCAAGGCATTATCTCATTTAATTCACACAATGTTCACAGCGTCTCCTCACATCTAAAAGCAAGATAATAATAGTAGCTGTCTTGTAGGATTGTTGGGGGATTAACAAGGTAATTTATCAAGTGCTTAGAACACTGACCTGCACATGCTCAAAACTGCTAGCTCAAATCCAAACGCCTTCTACCCCCATGCTGCAGAAGCAGAAATGGAAACTACATGGATTGAATGACTTGCCCAAGTTCAAATAGTAGTGAAGGCCAAATTTGAGCCCAGAGCCAACCTTTATACCTTATGGTACATGTATCCCCAAACCACAAACCTAATTTGATAGGGAAGCTATCTGAAGGAGATGGGAGGATGATTAAGCTGACAGATGGCATAAATGTAAAGACAAAAGCTGCACCCTTGATAGTTTGCCATCGCCATCAATTATTGAAATGACTGAATAGATTATTTAAATCATCTCAGATGAGTAAATTATTCAAAGAGCCTTTCAGTTGGAAGTATTTCTAGAAACTCCTAACAGACAGATGGAAACCATTCTTGTTTTCTGACAGGGTCATCAACCCATTTGCATTGTAAAGGAGTGAAAGTCTTGAGGGATGGATGGATAGATGGATGGGTGGAAAGATGGATAGATGGATGGATGGGTAACTAACATTCAAGGGGCCCTCACAAAGTTCATGGAAAATGTCATTAACTTCTAATTTCATCTTTCCATGAACTTTTCAAAATCCTTTCATACTGTGCTTTAAGATGTAGAATGAGATTTCCATGAATTATGTTGGAGGAGTTTTATTCCCACAGTGGCCCATGAAGTGCTTGTCAAAGGGGCTTCTAGGTGGGGGTGAACAAGGCAGGACCCAGTAGTTTCGACCGGAAAAGCTAACACTTGCTTTGATGCTTGATTTCATTGGCGCTCCAGTAAGCGTTCATTTGGAGAAAGACTGCGTGCTCCTGCAGGAGATGGGAAAGTGAGTGGAGAGAGCAGATTGACTTCCGTGGCCCTCTAAATAGACTGTGATTCTCCCTTCCACACCTGAATGTAAATGCATATCTCTATCTATACACACACAAATATACATATAATCCGACATCGTATATATATTCTTCTACTATACGCATATAATAACTCTGTGACGGTGGTGGTAATTGCTGATTTTATATTTGAGGAGCGCAAGCTTGGTGAGAGCTCGGTGGTGTTTTTATCCATAGCTGAGAAAGCATTTAAATTTAGGTCTTAATGAGCCTCCAAATCTGGTGCTCACTCTGCCTCTTTGCACTGCTTCTGGAAGGCAGGGAAGAGCTTCGTGAAAGCCTGGGAAGTTCTCCTGGACAGCATTTGCCTTAGAAGTTGAGTGGAGGAGACGAGAGGCAGTGCCTTGCCCTCTGAGGGCCAACTGTGGCAATCCGATGTGATGGAACTGGTTGTCCATCTGTTTACCCACCACACACCCAGCCAGTCATCCGGCCATCCAGACGTCGGACTGCCCATCTGTCCATCCATTCACCCTTCCTTTCACACACACATTCATACATGTGTTTATCTTTCCTTCCCTCCATCCCCCTATCTCTTTCTTCCATCCATTCTACTCATCTCATTCACTCTCTGGCTTCCCATCTACTCACGCCTTTATGAAAATGCTTACCAGAAGCTCCATAGGAGAAGGATGAGGCTGTCTGCTCACATCAAGGTTTACAACCCTGTACACCTTAAGGAGCAACCCTACTCTGTCTTTTAGGGTCGCTATGAGTCAGAGTGGACTGGTTGGCCAAAGGATTGGGTTTGGGTCACTAAGGATTTGCACGCTCCCTGCGGCAGGTGCAGGTCCAGCAGGGGTGAAGAAGGAGCTCAGCATTTGGAGGAAGACAGAGAGACGCGAGCTGTCCATTACAATGCTGGAGGATGAGCGTTGAGAGTAGAGGTGCACACAGGGAGCTGGGATCCAGGGACCAGAAAAGACCTGGGAAAAAACCCAACGAACCCTTGGCCTGAGTCGTAAATGATGAAGAGCTGCTGTCCAAAGGGTGCAGGCCACCTGCCTGTTGTGGTGATGGAGCTGCAGCCATCTAGGCACCGCTTGCTTGCCTGCCTTTCGCCCTTCACCCGGACAGAGGCAGCTCGGTTTCCTCTCCTCCTTGCCATCTGCTCACTCGCTGCCCTCCTCGGTGTGCTGTCTGCACGTGGTGCCCACTTTCCTCACAGCACTGCCCTTTCAGGTGCTTCCTGCTGGGTGCTGATGGCAGAGACCGGATCGGCATTTATTTGGAAGGAAGGAGACAGGGCAGTGACTTGCTCCACCCTGGCAATCTGCTTCCGGCTGCATGAAGCCGGGCCAGGCAGCTTTCTGGAGTGGCCGCGTACCTGCCGCATCTCTTGCCTCTGATGACAGAAGCTCCCCTCCCCACCACCCTGCTTGTCTTGGGATCGGAGCTGCTCCCAGGCAAGAGCAGAGGTAGAAAGGGGTTCCTGGACTCCAGCGTTTCTCGCTAGGCTGCCATGTGCTTTCTAGAGTCTGAAAACAAGAGATGCCTGACTACTTCAGATGGTTCTCCATATTTTAACAAAGGATAATCATAAGCTGATGGTGACTGTGTGACGGTTATGGCCCCGCAGCACATTGCCAGTCGACTTTGACTCATGGCTTCCCCGTGTGTGTGTCAGAATAACTGGAGGGCTTTAAATGGCTAATTTTTTTTTTCAGTCCTTGATTACCAGGCCTTTCTTCAGATGTACCTCTGTGAGTACTTGAACCTCCAACCTCCAAACCCAGCTGTTTGCTCCACTCAGGGACACCTGGCCATGGCCTGCGTGCCTTATATCCATGGCTTTGTTCCTTTCTAACAGAAGTTCAAGATGGGTATTGTGACTCCCTTCCGCCCAGTGGACCGATGGGAAACCGAGGCTTCGTGGGCCATGGTGGCTTACCTAGGTTCCAGCTCAGGCCTGTCAGATTTCAAAGTCTGTTTTGTCTTCGCCTGCACCATATGGTGGAGATGAGGCTTCTTTGCATATCCAGAGTGAAGGTTGTCATTGTTTAATTATGAAAACCCGTGTTGGGAGCCCCGCAGTCGCTGCATGGTGAACCTGTGCCCTGTATTCACAAGGGGGGCTATTACAGGTACAAGACCCCCCACCAGCTCCTGCCACTCTTCCTGTGCCCCTCTGAGAGCATCCCACTGAGCCGTATGCAAATCTGCCACAGAACCAGGCTCTGACTTCTTTGTAGGAAACCAATCAGCATTCTGCTGCAAGTCTTAAGCTACAAATACTGCTCCCCCTGCCCCCTCAGCAAAGGGCCCGCCGCAGTCCTCTTACTCCACCACCTGGTGTGTCATCTGGAGCCGCTGTCTGAGAAACTTTGCTTTGATGCCCACCATGGCTGTATCTGTAGAGTTCTCAGAGGCTCATCGTCCTTCCATTCAAATGACACGCACTGCCAACTCGAAGCAACCCTACGGGACAGGGTAGAACTGTCCCTGGGGTTTCTGAGACTGTCGCTCTTTCCAGGAGTAGAAAGCCCTGGTTTTCTGCCATGGAGCAGCTGCTGGTTTCAAATGGCTGACTCGGCCGATCCCAGCCCAGCCCATAACCACGATGCCACCAGGGCTCCTATTTTGAATGATGGCTCCGCAAATTACCAAGACTGAAGGGATTGGCTATCCTGATCTCTCCATGTGAAAGTAAGACACCCTAGGAAATGCACCCAGCCCCCAAAAGGAAGAAAACCTGACCCTGACGTGGAGAGAAGAGCGAGGCCCCTGAAGCACCCCTTGAATGTCTCTCTTAGGTTGTGCTTATTGAAACAACCAGTCAGAGTTAGAAGAATTCGGCCTCTTCCCATTGATTCCCGCTCTACTGGCCTCTGTGGGCCAGCAGCTTGGAGCTGGTGCCGTATTCTGTTTTCTCATCTACACGCACAGTGGGTGTGAGGAAACAGGACAGGCCGGCTTGAGATAGGACAGGAGGGCAGGGATCAGATAAGAGGCAAGTGAGGGCCTTTGCCTCTTTCTAATGTATGGTGATCCTGAGCCGCAGACAGGGTGAGAGACAAGGTTCCACGGATCTTGATTGACGGAGAGCCTGCAATTGGGACAGCAAGAATTGAGGTGCTGGCCGCCAACGTGGCAGCCCAGGGTTTTGCACTCAACCATTGTCATCTTGTTGCAAATGATTCAGCGTTTGGGGAGCAGTTATGCTGTCAAGCAGTGGTGGCTCAAGTTGGAAAGAAGGATGGGTCGAATCCAGAAGCCTCCCATTCCCTCCCCCCACCCCACAGAAATGACAGTGGACATGGGCGGGTGGACCCTGCAACCAGAGTCAGATCAGCACATGGACAGTGGGAGCGTCCACAGCTCCAATCCCCCGCTTCACGGAACATGGAGTTGGTTAGCAGTGGAGCGGTCCCTGGCAATGAGAGGATGGAGTGGTCAGAATTCACTGAGGGCTCTGGGACTTCCATCGGCTCTGAACAGCTGTCGTCCCTGGTATTTCTCAGGTCACCAGCGTCTAAAGTATTAAAATGGAGCTAATGATAATACCTGCTCC
>NW_022103901.1:38432938-38446281 GCF_000313985.2 Echinops telfairi | reverse complement strand
CAGTCCCCATGATCAGTTGCATATGTGTGTTCCATTTGTTGTTGTTAGCTGCCATGGAATCAGTTCCAGCCCATAGCGACCCGACGCTCTGCACAAGAGAACAAGACACTGCCCAGTCCTGCACCAGCCTCGCAATGGTTCCCGTGCCTGAGCCCCCTGTTGCAGCCTAGTGTCCATCCATCTCCTTGAGGGCCTTCCTCTTTTCCACTGCCCCTTGACTTTACTAAGCATGATGTCCTTCTCCAGGGACTGGTCTCTCCTGACAATGTGTCCAAAGTGTGTAAGACAAAGTTTCGCCATCCTTGCCTCTAAGGAGCCTTCTGGCCTTTCTTCTTCCAAGACAGATCATGTTGTCCTTTCAGCAGTCCATGGTGCTTTCCACAGTCTTCTCCGGCAGCACAATTCAAATACATCACTTCTTCTTCTGTCTTCCTTATTCAACGTCCAACTGTCATGTGCATATGAGATCAGTGAACGCATCCTGGCTTGGGCCAGGCACACCTTTAGCCTCAAAGTAACATCCTTGTTTTTCCTTAGGACCCATACAGTTCTCACTGGCTGATTGCCAGGCCTTTCTTCTGAGTCTGCCTCAATCTGGAAGCTCCACTAAACACCTGTTCAGCATCAGGGCAGCACGTCCGACCACCCAGGCAGTCAGGTGGTGGCAGTGAATGAGGTGCTTTGGCCAGAGCCAAACCTGGGTCTCTGTTGGAAGACGAGAATGCTACTGCTTCTGTGAATGCATACAGAAGCCCCGATGCGATGGGTGCTGTGGCCGCCTCCAGTTCATAGGTGTGAAAACGAAGGGCAGCAGGGAGCTCGCTCATTCCTGAGAATTGGAGCTGGGATTTGAGCACCATTGGACTGGTTCTGAGGCTCCTTCTCTTAAACACTAAGTCCTGACACTTAATCAATAAGGCCGGTGGGCTTGCCCAGTGTTGTGGGAGGTAAAGGATTCAAGAGGGAAAGCTTGGCTTTTGCTTTTCTTGTATAATTCCTCAGGAGGAAACCCTAACCCCGTGAGAGCCCTGCTGTGCCGTAGGCCCTGGGCCACGCGTAGTATGCACGCGAGCACGTATTAGGTCCACAACAGTCCTGCCCACTAGATAATAGCATTTCTTTCCCATACAAATGAGAAAATCGAGGGCCAAGGAAGTGACCTAATTGGAACATGATCACCCCCAACCTGTCCTAGCTTGTGGGGATGATAAATTATGCAGGTAAAGCACCAGCCAACAACCTGGTACATACTGGAAGGAGTCCAACAAGTGGGAACAGCTAAGCAAAGAAGGAGTCGTAGTGGGGCAGTGGTTCAGTGCTCAGTTGCCAGTCACTGACAGTTGATGGTGAACCCATGACTGCTAAGCCACTGCTGGGGAGAACGATGGGGCGGTGTGCTTCTGTCAAGGTGACAGCTATGGAAACCCCGTGGGGCAGTTCCCCTCTGTCCTGTGGGCTGCTGAGAGTTGGAATGGACTTGACGGCAGTGGATTTCGGTCTATTTGTTTGTTTAATATGCAGAGTGCAGTATACAGACAAGGATGTTTTCAACGACAAGCTGCGTTTTAATGGGTCACGTGTATGCAGCCTCTCTCTTCATCGTTTCATGCCTCCCACCAAGTGGCTGTGTGACTTTGTGCAAGAAAGATGCTTGAGGGCTACCAAGGGGACTGGACAGCTAACAGGTGATGCCAGCGAGGACCATGGCAGCCTTGTTTGGGTGCAACCCTGCAAATCAGGTGTGTAGAACCATAATGAAGGGCTTGGTAACTTTTGCTCTCCCACTAGAAGAGGGGAGTGAAGTGGGTTCCTGTGCCGAGGACACCCATTCCCAGGAGACAGAGAGTTAGAAATGGATGGATGGGCAGATGGATGGATGGATGGATGGATGGGTGGATGGATGGATGGATGGGTAGATGGATGGGTGGATGGATGGATGGATGGGTAGGTGGATGGATGGATGGATGGATGGATGGATGGGTAGATGGATGGATAACTGTAACATTGGAGATGAGTGAAAGATAGCAAAAAGTCACAGCAACAGAATCAAGAGACCTGTAGGAGATATTTTGATGGGCTCCCTGGCCCATGAACTAGAAGAGGTGAACACCTTTGGGCAGGAGGCTTGTGTGCTGGGCCAATGGAATGCCTTTAGGCACTTATTGGTAGAGCTTTGTAACACTTGCTTGTGTAGCGCGTAGGCCAGTGAGCCTGGACAAGATGCTGTCCTGGCTGAAGAACTGTATCCTCAGCCCTTCCTGATCCCGAATGGCAACCCAGCACACCTCTCCCATAAAGCTCATAATCACAAGTCCAATCTGTGAGTTCTGTGTGGCCATTGCAACGAAGTCTGCTGCCCAGCAGAGGAGCAGGGGGTGTGGGATGGGTACAGAGGTTGAAGAAAAGAGGTTTGTCTGACCTTCATTTCCTCAGACTCAGCCTTGAGCCATGGATGCTGATAATGACTCTCCTTCCCCCAGTGAAGTTGAGTGAGGAGGTCTACCACTCCGCCGTGCCATGTTTATACTAATAGTCATCCTGCACTGGCAGCGGGTTTCTAGAAGCCTTCTGGTATTGAGTCTGGGTCAGAAAGCAGCTTCTACTTCACCTCTCTGTTTGCACCAAGTAAGGGTCCTCAGGGGAGCAACAGCTAAGCACAGAGCTGCTAACCAAGGCCTGGCTGCACTGCCCCACCCAGCTATTCCTTGGGAAGAAGACCTGGTGAGGCGATTTCCTATGAAGATTGCAGCCTGGGAATGGACCACGTGGCTTGAACCCTCTGAGCGTGATGAGGTTACTGCCCTGCAAACTCGGCCTCCTCTTCCCTTCACATTTATATGACACTCTGCCATGAAGGTCAAATGAAATGAGACGGTGAGCTGGCAGCTTGTCACCTGTACGTAATGGGCTCTTGCCCTCTGGAAATGGCAGATGACTAGTCACACAGTGCTACACAGTTTTCTGGTATGGGGGCTTCTTCTCAGAGCACGCTCTCTCGTGCCCACTTCAGAAACCCCCTCTTCCTTCCTCTCTGTCTATCTCTCTCCTTTTTCTCTTCTGGATGCAGCGCCTTTGCCAGCTGAGCACGAGCATTTCTATCAGAAGGTCACACATCTTGGCATCGGAAAGCTTGGGTTACATTTATAGTCAGGAAATTAATGGAATGCATGAATTGCGCCGAACCCCAAACCAGCAAATGGAACTAAAAATAATTGCCAGGCCTTTGGATTTATTGATAGAGCTGAAAGAACGCCGGGCTGCTTTTAGCAGAGCCTTCATTGAGCTGTGCAGAATTATATTAATAGGCAATATCAGCGCTATCTAAAATAGAGAGCAGTGAGCGAGCGCAGCGCTGTCTCGGAAGAAAATAATAACTGCATCCCCCATGTGCTGTGTTGGTGCACAAATCCCCGACCCTGGACTTTAGATCAACTCCGTGCTCTTTCTGGGCCTCAGTGGCAGCCAGTGTCCTGCGTTAACCGCAGTCCCAGGAGGACAAACACGTGGAAGGTGGGCAGGAGGGGAAAGTGATCAAGCGCCCGCTGCGGGCCAGGCCTGGTGCTGGGGGTTTATGTGCCTGAGTTAAGATCATCCTCACCACCAACGAACCAGCTAACTCACCAAGCAGCTGCCATCCCGTGGCTCCGGACTCGTGTCAAACTGTGCCCCAGAGGGCGTCAGAGTTGAACCGTGTCCAGAGTCAGACTGTACTGGATGGCGGGTTGGTTTTTGTCACCTGGGAGCAGGCTGCCAGGCCTTTCTTTTGAGGCACCTGTGTCCAGGGGGCTTGGGCCACCAGCCTTTCAGTGAGAGGGCAAGTGTGTTCGCTGCAGCCCCCACAGGAAACATGTAGGCATATTGAATATCGGCTAAGCAGTGACCGTGCAGAAAGGGCTTACCTTTCCGGCATCAGGAGCCCTTAGGTGGTGGGCCGCTCACCACAGGTCTGCAGCTCAAATTCCCCAGCGGCTCTGGGAGAAGCAGTTCTCTCCTGTCCTCTAGGGGCGCTGTGAGTCGGAATGGACCCGATGGCTGGGAGTTGACCCTATTGGACATGACTGACTCTTTCTAGCCTCTGAGGAGCATCCGGCCCAGACTTCTTCTAAGGCAGATCTGTTTGTGCTTCTGGCAGTCCACGGTCCTGAGAATGCTCTTCTCCAGCGCCACCATTCAAACGCACCCATTCCTCTCCGTCTGCCTTATTCAATGCCTCGTTATGGGTGGAGGGGGAGAGCCGCTTGATAGGATAAGCAAACGGCTTTGGGTTGCCTCAGGAAGAAGTGCAGTCTGGAATTGAGTAAGCAGATCAAAGGTGAGAAGATCAAGTGGGAGGAAGCCGGGGACCAGTGGTGAAGTGCCATTGGAGAAGAGACCTGAGCGAGAATAGCTGAGTGGACGCCCTGCAGGTTGTCCACCCTTAAAACCACGACGGCAAGCGGTCTGAGTGACACTCAGACTGGCGTACGAGTGACTGAAGTGCGCTGGGTGGTCCTTGGAGAGAAGGGCAGAAAGCTGACCTCTACTTCCACACAAAGCCGGACAGGAATGAATGAGGCCAACCTCAGGATGCGGTCAGTGTGATGGTACTGATTCCAGTGACATAGGAGAGGAGCCATACCAGCCGTAGATGGCTGGAACCACCAATACCGCCCCTTCCCAAGTGTCGGGTATGCCTCCTGGTGGTGGAGTGGTTATATAGTGGACTGCTAACTGTAAAGTCAGAAGTTCAAAACCACCTGCCGCTTCATGGGACAAAGATGGGGCTTTCTACTACCATAATAAGACTTATAGAAACTCACAGGGCTAGTTCTATCCTGTGCTAGAAGGTCACTGTGAGTCAGCATTGACTCAACGGCAGTGAGTTTTGAGGGGTTATAGTGTGTGTGTGTGGGGGGGGGCATAAATCATGAAGGGGCCAGGCCTCATGACAATTTAAATGCAGATGTCACCAGTTCAACCTGACAGCCAAGGGTTCCTATACCCTTGTCCCCATGAGCCCAGTTAGTCCTTGTTCTTTCCTGCCCTGTGGGATGGGGGTGAACCACCCAATTGGGGCAACTTTCTCGGATAAATGTGTCCTGCAGGCTCTGCTTTCAGGCTTCTGCTCCTCTAGAAAGTTCTCCTTTCAGCTGTCCCCGATGCTTTGCAGACAGCTCCCCTCCATCGACACCCTTTCATAATCCCTTCCCGCTCGCACCAAACTTGCTCCCCAGCCTGCCCTGCGTTTTACTGGGAACTTTCTGCTTCAACACCCACCCTTTTTTATTCTATTTAATAGACGATGCCAAGTGCATTTTATTTCATCTCGCCTACTGATGGATAGACCCCTGCCAGACAGAGACTTAGAGCAGAGGATGGCAGACGTGTCAAACAAAGGGGGTTTCTGTCTGGGTTACGCATTGGGCTGCTGACCTCAAGGTCAGCAGTTTGAAACCATCACCAGCCCGACAGGAGAAAGACGAGGCGTTCTACTGAAGGTGGTGACTTGTCACAGTGGCTGCGGCGATGGGCTCAGGCCGGGGAACAGTTGTGAGGATGGCGCAGGACCGGGCAGTGTTTCGTTCTGTTGTGTGTAGCGTCACTCTGGGCTTCAACCAACTCCATGGCACCCCACAACAACAACAACAACAACAACAACAACAACAACAGTGAAAGGTCTTAGGAACAAGGGCAGCCCCACCCTCCTCTAGAGGGTCGCGTGAGTCAGAACAGACTCCACAGCAGTGGGCTTGGAGTTTTGGGAGTAGGGACCCCAGCGAACAGAATAGAAGGTTTTCTAACCTGTTACTTTCATGGTAGCAGATCGCCAGATCTTGCTCCCGCCGAGCCACTGGCTGAGTAGTAGCCAAACTCTTAAGCACCGAACCACTGGGGTTCCTGATGCAACAGGTGAGATGGGGACCGGTTTAGGCTGTCACCATGGCAGGTATTCAACTCTGCTAATTTGCAGGGAAACCAACCCCAGACACTCCAGAGGTGAACACATGTGGCAGTGTGCCACCGAAACTTGTCTACAGACGCTGAAGCCCCAGTTTCATAGCATCTTCACATCTACCCCCTCGCCCGCCCCCGTGGTATACTTCCCCCACCATGTGAAAATGCGAAGCCCGTTCTTAGCCCGTTTGTTGTTGATGTTCGGTGCCCTGCAGTCGGTCCCCACCAATGGCGTCTCTCTGGATAGCAGAGCATCGCCTGGTTTCTTAGCTCATGGACTGCACCGAAAAGGTTGGCCCTTGGACTGTGGCATACAGACCTCCGCCTTCCCACCCCGTTAGTCCCCCTTAGAGTCTATCTGTCATGCTGTATCTCCAGGGCTGGATCAGCTTAGGACATAGTAGTCACTCAGCAAACAGTCTGAAATAGAGGAATGGGCTCACGATGAGTACCATGAGCCTGTGGGAAGCACTCATTATCCATTCATGGTGCCCCACTGGGCCGTGCTTCCTCCTATCATATGCAGGGTCTGCATGAGTCTGAATTGACTGGGCAGCCACTAGCCCAGCAACGACCTGGCCTCTGTTCCTCAGACTTGAGCCTGGGTCTCCTTGCAGACGGCTGTGTTTCTCTGTGTCGTTCAGCAGGGAGAGCAGAGCTGGGGAGTGCCTGCTTGGTTACCAGGCTTCCCGTTCCATTCCAGCCACTCCATGGGACTCGGGAGTGGTTGATTAATGTCCAGGATTGGGGATAATTGGTTTAAAGGAAATGGAATTGACTGCAGAGGGTTACTTAGGCGTCGTTTGCTCAAATAGCCAATCTCATCTGGACCCTCTTCCCTCTACCCACCCTCCCACCACCTCCTAATAATCATGCCACTGAGAGTGGGCAGAAGCTGTGGCTAAGCTTATTACTGTTTCCCCACCATTAAATCTTCTGTTGGCTTTAGCATTTCAAAGGATTCTCTCCCCGGAATAATTTAGGACTCAGACAAACCTGGAAGCAAACAAAGAAGAGAAAGCAGAGTAGTCTGGGGCCAGAGCCGAGCAAAGGAACAGGACTGTCCAAAGGCCACCTTCTCTCTGGGGAGGAGCGTGTTTCTGATCGCGGAGCCTCCCAGCCACAGCTGACCGCCTGGCCCCTGAGCACCGGCGTTGGTTTGCACCGTCACATCACATGCGGGGCCTCAGGCACCAACCCCAGCTCACCCTTTCATCTGGAAGGCGGAAGCCGTCCATCTCCAGGTTTAAATGTTCCATTCTGCCCCAGATACAGAAGAACACATGCCCAGCAGAGACCTGACACCAAGTTCCCAGCCCATCGGCTCACATAATCCACTAACTTCTCATGGGTGAGGGGATGAAATGCTTTCGACTGATCGATACCCCCAGGCCCCATAACCTTATTTTAAAACCCTGCCGGCCCTGGCAGCGGGCTTTGCTCAGAGTGTTCAGGGCTGCGGTCCAAATGGCACTGGCTGTTTTACATAATGCTGAGTGACTCAATCCTGCTCAGCCCCTGGGCAGGGAGCCCCTTCCAGCCAGACACAGCAGGCTAAAGCCACATAGGCCCCTGATGTGCTCAGATAAGCTCAGCCACAAAGGCTCCAGCTTTCAAGGTTTTCACTTTAAAAACGTGTCTGTAGTTGCCACGGAGTGAGAGGCAGTGGAGCATGCTCATCCTTATCATTCTTTCCCAGCAGAGAAGAGAGAGGAGCCTTGGCGGCAGGGTGGCTTATGAGTTGGACTGCTCACCGCAAGGTCAGCAGTTCAAACCCACCTGTGGCTCCAAGGGAGAAAGCTGAGGCTGTCTGTTCCTGTAGAGATGTACATCCTCAGAAACTCTCAGAAGCAGTTCTACTCTGTCATGGGGCTGCCACGGGTCAGAATCCACTCGATGAGAGTGAGTTTGGATAGGGAGGGGGGCGGGGTTTGTTGGTGCAATGACCAAGGGCGTGGTTGGCACCAGGGGCAACGCTGCCCCAGTTTGCTTTCATTCAAACTCTGGTCTTGGAGACCCAATAGACAGTGCCCCTCTGCCCTAGAAGGTCCATCCCTGGGAGTCGGAATGAACTTGATGGCGGTGCACTTGGGGTTTAGGGAGTTTCGCGATAGAATTGATGACCCTGGCCAATCAAAGTCCCTCTCAAGCTTTCCGCCCAGCATCATTGCGCGTCTCTTGACCATGTGCTAACTCTTACTGGCACCCCTGCAGTGGGATGAAAGCTGCCCAATAGCAAGCCAGTAAACATGCAGTGCCCCACCCCCTAACCCCAATGGCATTTCATTTATCTTAGAATTGGGAGCTACCCTGATCTTGTAAATGTGCCCAGAAAAAAAAGAAGAAGAAACAGTACATGAGGGGGTCCTAACCACCTTCCCTGCTTTTCTAAATGGAGAGGCAGTGCAAAGTAGTGGTGGTTACCATGATCTTGTTCTCGGGGAGAGAGTTGGGCCAATTTCCCGCACCGGCAGCACCGTTTATCCCTGCTTCCATGTGCCAGTTTCTGTGGCTGCCCCATTTTCCTTCCCTTCTCCTCCGGGACTGCTTTGCCGACCAACGTGCCTTGCGGTCTTCACCTGTAATGTTGCCCTTTCCGAAGTTCAGCCCGCTTCGTGGTAGGGGCTCTGGAATAAAGAGGTGGCCTTGTCAACTGCATCATGCCATTGTGGCCGTCAGCATCTCAAGTCCCTTTGGAGGCCCCTTACATAATGAAGGGAGATGACCAAGGTGAAGTCTAGTCAGCGGTTAGAGCCTTAATTACATTCTGCTTGGTTGAAATCCGCAAATGCCCTAATTGCCACACAGTTCACATCTCATGGGTAGCTCCCCCCCCACACACACAGAATTAGGGGAATCGCCTTTTGAATGCCCGTGGTAGTGGTGGAATTCAGGTGCAAGGCTGGGAGGGAGGACTCTGAGCCCCTCGGCTGTGAAAGGTATGTTCTATGGTGGAATCCAAGGACCTTAGGAGAATCAACTCATGGGAAAGTGATGGGGAAGTGAAAATGTCCTACATGAATGAGCGCCACAGTGCCAATGCTAGCTGTTCGAGCCCGTCTTCTGATGGCGCTGTTGTGAGGTGCCATCGAGTCGGTCCCGACTCTTAGAGACCCCAAGTACAGCAGAATGAGACACCACCGGGGCTGGGGCCATCTTCACAGTTGTTTCCTTTGAGCCCATTGTGGCAGCCACTGTCTCAGTTCCTCTCTTTGAGAGCCTTCCTCTTGCTCACTGCCCCTCCACTTGACCAAGCATGATGCTCTTCTCCAGGAGCGGAGAACATGTTCAAAATATGTTAGACGAAGTCTCACCATCTTTGCCTCTAAGAATACTTCCAAGACAGATGTTTGTTCTTCTGACAGTGCATGATACTTTCAGTATTCTTTGCCAATACCGTGGTTCAAATGCTTTGACTTTTCTGATAGCCACCAATACCCCTGCCACCGCTAGCAAAAGGAAAAAGACCTCAATGGTAGAATTTTTATCTTCCATGCAAGAGACTCAAGTTTGATTTCTAGCCAGTGCACCTCATGTGCAGCCACCAGCTCTATGTCAGTGGAAGTTTCTGTGCTTAGGGGGCCAGGATTCTCAATGGTTTGGTAGTTCATGCCTAGTAATTCCCCCATAATGAGATTTATCCAAGGGTGTGGCCTGCTTTCAATATAAGCGGATGCTGTGGGAAAGCTTGCTTACATTTTTGTTGGACCTGGATCTTGCATCTGGCTCCTGCTTTGGATTTGAGCCAGCATCCTGACATCTTACTTGCCAGCCTTAAATTCCTTTGCTTCTGCAGTCAGTAGCCTGGCATGTGACATGCTCACCTTCGGTTCATTGGCCACCGTAACTATATGAATCAGGTGGCACCTCCAGCCAGACATTTGACCCACGGACTTGGAACTTGGCCACCTCTACAACTGTGTGAGCCATTATATATATGAGCTGCTGGTTTTCTTTCTCTAGAGAACTCAACCTATGAGTGCAGAATAGGTTTCAGCTGAGCTTCCAGACTAATGTAGAGAGAAAGAAAGGCCTGGTGATCTAACTTTTGAAAATTGGTGAAAACACTATGAATCTTAACAGTCCACTCGTTAGCCAGCCTTGAGGACGGCCCAACACTGGGAAGAGTGTTTTGCTTCATGGTGCGTGGGTTCACCATATGGCTGCGAGTAACAAGTCCTCTATAGATACACACTGGTACAGAGAACACACAGAAGCAAAAAACATGGTGATCTACTTCTGCAAATGGACCTATGAAAACCTTGGGAATCAAAGCACTTCCATCTCCATGAGCTGAGCGCCAACTGGTTGGCAACTAACATAAACGAAGGGATGGAAGAGATGTATTGGGACCCAGATACAAATGGTCCAACACCCTAGCCCTTTTCACTGTAAGCTGCTGATTGCCTTTTTTCTAATTGGTCCGCACAATCATTTCTCCACACAGTGACCCATTCAGGTTTGCCTTCATATATCCCAAAGCAAATATGACGGTACTCCTAGGAGTACTGAGTAGTGGCGATGTCCCCAGGCTCTGACATCGGATGGCCTGGGCTCAGATTCCAATTCCTCTTCCTAGCTGTTTGAGCTCAGACAAGTCACCTCACCTCTCAGTTTCCCCACTTCTCCATCTGCACAATGGAGGTAGTGGTGCCTTTTTCCTTATCCGGTTGTCAGAGTGAAATGAGCAAATGCATGTCGGGTGATCCCCATGCCTCAGTAAGTGCCAGTTATTAGACTCATTAATTATTCACTAATTATTATCTCAGCCCATAGAGGACTGACTGATGCAGAAGTTACACAGTGGGCTCCCAGGAGCCTATTCAGAGCATGAATTAGTTGTTATGAGCAAGCTCCTTTGTTGTTTTTGCTGATTTTTCAAGCCTCTAATATTGCATGGCTCCAAGCCGGACTCAGAGAAGAGGAAGAAAACACCATTAACTGGTTAGCTAATTACAGGGAGCACATCACTTTTAAGGGTACACAAAGAATTAAAAGGAAGCCAAAGAAATGTACAGCCCTTCTGTTGATGCCCAGGGACCTGGGAGCTGGAAGATAATCAGAGCATTGGTCAAGAAAAATGGTAGCCTGTGGTTCCAAAGACCCTCCTCTTGAAAGTTGAGGTTGAACAAGACTGAGCTCGCCTGCTCTTGGCTGAGTGTCCGGAGAATAGGTGCAAAGGTGGGAGTGGCTTATGGGCTGGAAACACAGTTCTGTGAATTGTCAGATCGGTACTGGGTTCAAAGATTGCTGACACTGTTATCCATAAAGCTATTAGATTGCCCAAAGAGCAGTTATTATCGGAGGGGGGAAAAAAATCAACTGCTCCAATGTGAACTGTGTAACAATTAGGCAATTCTGAAATTTTAACTGAGAGGAATTTAATTAAGGCTCGAATAGCTGATTAAACTCATTTAGATCTGCTGGCAATTGCCAGTGGTTCCGTAAGGAATCCAGGAAGAAGATTTCCGGCTTTTTCTTGTGTGGTATTTAATCCTGCTGGCAGTCACAAGCATGGAACTCTAGGTGTCTTTCAACTCGTGGCCCTTAAACTACCGAGAACGGGATGTAGTAAAGACATCCCAGGCATCATCCTGAACCTGCTGGCTTGGACCCACGAATGGTTCAGAAATCTCCATTCTTCATCAGCCAAGAACCAAGGAGAAGGTCTCATCCATACTCAAGTTTCATTCTTCACCACCTTCTATTGTTGCATTTGCATAGTGCATCTGAAGGAAGTAAACATCCCGCCTACATATAAGCATATGGCTGTCTCAGCAAAACTAGTGAAGCCCACATTAATACGTACATACCCAGAGAGATTAGTGGTGGAGACTGGCAAATTCCATGGCTGGAGACTTCTGTAGACTGGAGTAGCTGCAGTCGCCCAAGGTTAACAGGTCAGATGGCAGGTGGCTGGGTGCAGAGGCAAATGAATCTTAGGATGGCGAGTAAGAGGGTAAGCTGTTGACAGCTCCCATGCTGGCTCAAGTCCAAAGACCTGGGGGTCAAACAATGGGCCAGACATGGGACCCAACAACCAGCAAGCACATTGTGCCAGAATGTCCACGTATCTTGAACGCAGGTCACGTCCGGCTTTCTGTTTGGTTGGTTGCTCCCAGCAGATCTCACCGTGGGGGGTGACGTAATCCTCCCTACCAAATCGCTGAAAAGGCAGGCTCAGCCAAGTTGACACCCAACTTTAACCATCACAACATCTTAAGAGCAGGCCTTAGTGTCACCTGAAGGCCTCATCCCATTCAAGGTCAGGGTAGTTTTGGCCCTGCTTTCCAGCGGTGTCTAGGTCGAAGCTTGATAGCATATACCATACACTGGAGAACTAGGTTCCCATGTGATATTTCTCTGGACTTCAACAGAGTCTACCTTCATGGATGAACTTTAGCCTAAGTACTGGCTGAAAAGGGCGCCTTGGGCAGTGCAAAGGCTATGGGTTCGGCTAGTAGCCGAAAGGCCGGAGCTTTAGCCACACCTGGAGGTGCCTTCAGAGAAGGGCCTGCCAACCGAACTCCAAAAGATCACAGCCATTGAAAACAAGGTAGAGGGCGGTTCTGCTGCCACATCGACTGAACAGCGGTGGTTTTTATCTTGTTGGATTGCTTCGGCAAAAAGCGCTGACCTGGATGCCCTACTTCTCCGCAGAGGGCGCGTTTCAATGTAACCCCACCCCCCAACAAGGGCACGGCAACTTTGTCATACTTTCTGGACCAGTCCGATTCTCGGTCTGCTCCAGGTTTCCGGCAGCGGTCCCAGACACAGAATGACTTGCATGTCAACCCACTCTGGGTGTGTATGTGTACACGTTAGATTCACATGCAGAGGCAGGGGATGGGGGATGCAAATCGATGGTGCTCAGTGTGCACCTGAAATGCTGTTTAGATTTCCTTCCCAGGCCTCCTTTCCTGTCCCCTGGGAGATTTTCTGTTTGTGGGTGGAGAGATATTGGCCTCCCGTTTGCTTCATTTTCTTTTCTCCTTAAACTCGTCTTGCTGAAGAGTTCATCGCTCAGACTCCCTCCAGCCCGGGAGCCAGTATACCAGCGCTTATTATCGAGGGTGCAATGAACGGGCGCCTGTGTTTCATATACACCGAGTGTTGGTTTAAGGCCGGGAGCCCACAGGCCAGACTCCTCCAGCTGGAGCCTGGGCAGCAGGAACTCAGCTTTCTCTGTCGGTTTTAATAAATGTCCTCACTGAGTTTTAATTTCGCGGTCCCCACTGTCTCGTTTTGCAGAAGAGCTGAGCAACAGGCTACGTACGTCCCGCGTTTCTTTCCCTTTGAATGCTGAGCAGCATCGAGCGCCGTATGCTGCAGTCGGAACGGTGGGGTTCGTGGGACGCTTATTGAACTGGCCTGCAGGAAGCATTGCCCTCCATTCTCTGTGAGGTGCC
>NW_022103901.1:38426565-38432838 GCF_000313985.2 Echinops telfairi | reverse complement strand
GTGCCGGGCTGCAAATTACACAGACTAGGACCTTGGGGACACCAGACCCTCACTGTACACACACACACACACACACACACACACACACACACACACACAGTCAGCCTCCAAGTCTGATTTATTCTCATGTATCAGCAGCTGGAGTTGAGGGCTGCCTCACTACCCCGGTCCTCTGGTCAGGCAACCAGGCTCTTTCCTCCAAAGGAATGTATCTGTCCTCCCCCTTCAGCCTCTGTCAACCGCAAGCCCTTTCTCTGCCTTCCAGGGGAAAGAAGGGTTAGAATACATCTGACCTCTCCACTCGGCTGCAGATAAAGAAGCTTCTGCCCCACCCCCCACCCCCACACACAACAGTTGCCCCCAGAATGAAGTCAAAGCCCCTTAGCATGACACTCCCTCTTGCTCAGGGTGCAGAGCCTCATGGGAGCCAGGTCCCGCGGGAAGTGTCTTTGGATCCATCCCTCGTAAGCTTGTGTTGGCATTTGCACCCTGTGCCAAGCGTTTGTCTGGAGTCACTGCTATTGAGCCCTGACTTCTGCTTTCTAACCTCAGGAGGCTTCCTGAGGGGAGGAGAGCCACTGAGTCCAGATTGGCCCCGTTGGTGGCCCGGGCCTGCCACCATGCAGAGCACCCTGCTTGTGGGGTTCATCAACCAGCAAGGGAGAGAATTAAAGGGAAAGAGAACAGGCCGGAGGCTCTGGCAGTGTGAAGATGAATCCCAGCAGGAGAAGCGGGCTTCCTGGAGAAGGGGCCTGGGGGGTGAAAAATGAATGGGAGCTCAGCAGGCGGTCTTGATTGGAAGGGGGCTTCTAGGAAGGAGATTGATGTAGGCCAGGCCAGGAAACTCGAGTGTTCAGGGGGTGTTGGGGGTAAGTGTCTGCATCATTACATGTGAGTGGTGTGTGTGCTTGCACTTAGATGGGCACACACATGCCTGTATACATGGTCCATGTGTGTGGAGGTGTGAGAGTACCTGTGTGTATTAAATAGGTGGGTGTGAGTGTGTGTGTGTGTGTGTGTGTGTGCCGTTTATGTTTGTGCCTATGTTCATGTGAGAATGTGTATGTGTGAGCATGGGTAGGTATTACTATTAATATGTACATTTCCTGTGTACATTGTAGGTGTCTATATGTCATATATGTTAACATATATATGTTAAAGGTGGGTGTGTCTGTGTAGTTACAAGTGTGTGTAAGCATAGCTGTATTGATGTGTGAAGGTGTGTGTGTGTGTGGTGTGGTGTTAATATGTTCAGGATGAAGAAGAGCAGAGAGATAGAACATGAATAGATTGAAATTGTTTAAAGCACAGGTTCCCGAACTTATTAGACCTACTGCCTCTTGTCAGTGCCCTTCTGGCCATTAAAAACATTTCTATTCTAGCCCATTGTCCAGGATAAAGTGTAGGTATTCGCTTTTCCCAGCCCCTTTTGGATTGTCCCAGGGCCCCCCCAGAGGCAGTCTCTCTCACCCACTTTGGGAAACACGGTTTGGAGCTCCTGTGCATGGCTGCCTGTCTCATGAAAGGGAGCCTGGCGTTGGGTCTAGGGCCTGTCTGAGTGGTCAAACATTTAAACCCAGGTCGGTTGAGGACAAGGAGCCCTGTGGCACAGTGGTTCAGCCCTCCATTGCTAACCAAAAGGTCAGAGGTTCAAACCCACAGGAGAAAAGATCTGTGGACCTGCCCCTGTACTGATACTGCCTCAAAGCCCCCCACGGGGGGTTTGCTTCTGCCCCCAAAGGCTGCACAGGCTCAGAACACACACCGCCACCAGGTCTACAAGTAGGTGCTTTGATGTTTTTTGTTTTTTTCCGGGAGTGGCTCCAGGGCTCAGGAGACCAGTTATGAAAGGGTCTTCAGTGTCTTCCATAAGCATTTCAGAAGTAGAGCAATGTGCTCGGCTCAGACCCCTTTGAAAGGCGAGCCGCGATCTATTAACCTACTTTCTCCCCACCATCCGCAGCCGCCCTGACAGCCCAGACTGCAAGAGGTGAATGTGAACTTGAACCTGACCATTTCTGGGGATGGAATTATTTCTGCTCAGGGGAAATATTGGCTGAGCATCTTGATAAGCAATCGCTGCCCCTTCACAAAATGCTTTTCAGGAGCTAAAGAGCAATTAGCTTCCAAAAGGCATGCTCCTCACATTTTTACTAATAAGAATGGAAGGAGAGGGAGAGAGAAAAAAACATCACGGCAAAGTTAATTTCCTCCTTTAATATTTCTTTTTGCAAAATCACTTTTCTCCATCAGAGGTCAATTATTTTTTCTCTTTATCCTCAAAACTTCAAGATGCTTGCCGAAACACTCCACGGCATGGTTCATCACCCAAATGCGGTTTATTTGAGAGGGAAAGGTTTTTTTTCCCCTTTTTTTCTCTTTTCCCCTCCCACACAGCCTATTTGGGTTAACTTGGGATGGCTTTCAAGTACAAACAAAACCCTCTGCCCACCCCTTTTTCTTGTGCACAGGCTGTTTTTGAAGATGAAAGCGATGGTGCTAGGGAATGTGCTGACGGAATCCTGGTGGCGCTGTGGGATATGCGTTGGACTGCTTGCCTCAGGGTTGATGGTTCAAGCCCATCAGCTGCTCCCTGGGAGAGAGTTGAGGCCATTGGCTCGTGTAAAGGTGTACAGCCTCAGAAATCAGACATGGAGTCGCTGTTGGGTCACCTCGGTCGGCTTTGACTTCATGGCAGTGAGTTGGTCTGAGTCTTAAGGAGTCCTGGTGGCATAGTGGTTACTCATTGGGCTGCCCACTGCAAGCTCAGCAGTTCAAACCCACCAGCCACTCCAAGGGAGAAAGATGAGACTTTTTATTCCTGTAAAGAGTTACAGTCTCAACAACCCACAGAGGCAGTTCTACGCTGTCCTGTCAAGTCACTAGAAGTTGCGATTGGCTTGACTGCAGTGAGGTAGATTCACGAGTCGTGATCCCCTCGATGGCAGTGGATTTGAGCTTTTGAGGGAAGGGGGTGCCCAATACATTGTAAGTGTCCAGTAACTGTCAACTGCTGTTGTTATATAAGCTCAAGCATTCGTATCAGGGATCTAGCTCACTGTTCTCTGTGTCTCATGGGTCAGTACTCATTCTCAGGTAGCTTCTCCGGCCAGAGCCACCCCCTTCCCAATAGGCCCAGCAGAAGTCCCAGGGAAAACTCCCATTGGCTCGGCATGGGTCAGATGCCCATTTCTGAGCCAATCGCTAGGGCCCAGGCAGCAGGCCATGAGACCCTTTAAAATAAAATCGATATACTGTAACTGCAAATAGACGCTGGGTAAGCAAAAGCAACAGTGCGCTATTTACAGAACCCTGCGAGGAAATGTGGGAGAAAGCCTGATCTGTGGTTAAGATTACTGAGGTGAGAAACAAACTAAAGTTGGTAACAAAAATGCTCTTAGGGTGTTAAAACAGGAGAGAAGATCAACTCTTCCATTAAAGCTTCTTGTATTGATTTAAAGGACGACAAAAAGCAATAAACGTTACGCTGTGCTGGACAGTCCTCCGTGTGCTTTACAGGTGTATTGGCTAAGTCAGTCCTTCCGGCCAGCCTGGGAGTTAGTTGTCCCTTGGTCATCGTCCCTTCTTCAGATGAGGAAACTGAGGCAGGGAGCCATGAATCGGCTTACCCAGTTCTTGGTGGTGTCTGAAGACAGATGGGTGGGCTCCATCAGAGCCCACGTTCTTCATAATTCCGCTAGCCAGCCTCTCTGAGAACATGCCAACTCTCTTGCAAGATGAACTCTTTTGAATGCAGGAAAACTTAAAAACCAAATCAACTGTGTTGTTGTTGTTAGATGCCTCTGAATTGCTTCTGACCCACGCACAACAGAACGAAACGGTGCCCGGCCTGGCACCATTCTCACCATTGTCTTTCTGTTGCAGCCACCATGGCAATCCATCTCCTTGAGGGCCCTCCTGTTTTTCTCCCAACCATGGTGTCCTTCTCCAGGGAATGGTCTCTCAAGACAACATGTCCAAAGTTGAGATGATGTCTTGCCCTCCTGTCCTCTGAGCTGAACTCTGACCATACTGCTTCCCGCACAGATTTGTTACTCCCTTTAGCAGCCATGGTACTTTGAGTACTTTTCTCCAGCACCACAATTCATGTGCATCAATTCTTCTTATGTCTTCCTGATTCGATGGCCAACTTTCACAGGCCTATGAGGCAATTGAAAATACCGTGGCTAGGGTCAAGCGCACATTGGTCCTCAAAGTAACATCTTTGCTTTTCAACATTTTAAACAAGTCTTCTGCAGCAGCTTTACCCAAAGCAATCTGTTGTTTGGTACCTTGACTGCTGCTTCCATGAGCATTGACTGTCAATCCAAGCAAGAAGAGATCCTTGACAACTTCATCCCTTTCCCTGTTGATCAAGATGCTATCTGCTGGTCTACCTGTGAGGTATGGTGAGGATTGGTTCTTGACCAATCCATACTGAAGGATGCAGTCCTTGACCTTCATGAGCAAGTGCCTCAAGTCCTCCTCACTTTCAGCAAGCAAGGCTGTGCCATCTGCACCCTGCAGGTTGTGAATAAGCCGCCCTCCGATCCAGATGCTGCATTTTTCTTAATATTATCCCGTTTCTCTGTTGATTTTCCCAGCATACAGACATAACCCTGACACGCACCTTTCTTGATTCTAAACCATGCGATATTCCTCCATTCTGTTCCCACAACTGCCTCTTGATCCACGTACAAGGTTTGTGAGCACAATGAAGTGTTCTGGAATTTCCATTCTTCTCAAGACTATTCATAGTTTACTGTGATCCACACAGTCGAATGCCTTTTCATAGTCAGTGAAGCTCAGGAGCTGAAGGAAATGCAGCACAAGATGCAACATCATACAGGAGACCAGGCATGTTGGTCTGACAAAGACTCAAGGGACAGCCCACCCCAAGAGAGTATGGCCCTTCGTCACCCTTCATGTCTGGAACTGATCTCACCTTGTGGTAGAAGAATGAAGCCTTTGGGAGCAAAGAAGGCAGCATTGACAACAGGCCCAAGTTCAGAGAGTCCGAAAAGGAGGGACGCTAACAAGGTAACTTGGGGTGGAAGTGAGATACAGGATGGTCCCTTGAGGGGCTTGCAGTGGATGAGTTGGCATCAAATGGGTGCAGATTGTTGAACATAAAACTGGCCCTCTGCTGTGTAAACCCCCACCCAACTCTCAGTAAGAAGTTAAATATATGCTCACTGCCGTTGAGTTGATTCCAACTCATAGCGACCCGATAGGACAGGGATCCTGCTCCTGTGAGTTTCTAAGAATCACTCTGAACAGGAGTAAAAAGACTCATCTTTTTCCCACAGAGCAGCTGGTGGTTTTGAATGGCTGACCTTGTGGTTAGCAGCCCAGCGTGTAGCCCCCTGAGGCTCCAATGAGACGTTAAAAAGCCTGTATTTTTAATGACGTTTGTAGATTTACAGAACAATGTACAGGCAGTGCAGCCAGGCCCCGTCTTATTGGGCTATAGGTCGCTGCGCTTCCCAGATTTCCAGATATGCAAGGTCTGGGGCCACGCTGTGCCCAGCAAGCCCGTCACGGTGGTCGTTTTCCCAACAGCGTGTGCTCGCTTCCTGTCCCTGGACCCTTCTTTGCTCATCCTCACGCTATGTCCAGCTTCGTCATCATGCCAGTGCACCTCTCACACATGGGCATCAGGGTTTTAATCTGCACCGGGGAGCCAGCCTCTAGCCGCCCTCAGGATTAAGAAGGGGCTTTCAACTCTGGTACAGAGCAGTGGCCTCACCTCAGAGACCCCGTCCTGAAGAATTGCTATGTGTCAGAATCGACCCTGTCGCAGTGATTTTGGGTTTTGCGGAGAGAGCCGCGCTGTTCTCGGGTCTGACTTTGCTGCCCTGTGAGGCTTTGCCACAGTGGGCTCGAACCGAGCCCTCGGTGTCCCTGCGGTCTGCTGCCCGCTGAGTTCGCACGTACTACCAGCTCCCAACCCCACCTGCCATCAATGTCTTCCAGGAGTGTGTGCTTCCGTGGAGATTGGGATGGCTGTGAGTTGCCCTTGGCTCTGCTTGGTGGTTACCCAGCCCTTCTGCACCATGTTCAAGGTCATGTCTCCTTCTTGTGGCTGTTGTCCACCTTCTGAAGGGTTTGCCTTCTATTCACGGACCCTCTGCTTCACCGAACACCGTGTCCGGGGCACACCTAGCCAGTGTTCCTACAGTACTGTGAACTAAAGCCCCGGAGTCAAGCCCACTGCCCTGGCGTCAATTCAGACTCATGTGACCCGGTAACCCAGCGTGGAAGTACCCTTTC
>NW_022103901.1:38403393-38425705 GCF_000313985.2 Echinops telfairi | reverse complement strand
ATTTTATGGCTGGGGGTCACCACAACTGTATGAAAGGGTGGCGGCATGAGGAAGGTTGAGAACCACTGCTCTGGGCTGTGAATCTTCCAGAAGCAGACGGCCTCATGTAGTGAGCGGCTGGTGGGCCTCAGGGCCAGTGCTGGAACCCCGTGCCACCAGCACTTCATCTGTCAACTGCGGTCACACTTGACCCCAGTGGCCTTGCTTTACCTGGTGTCCTGCCTCTGCCCAATCCTGGCACCACACTGACACGTGGTCATGATGGTGCCCCGGCTCTGCTTGGCTGCTTCTCAGACTGGGTCCCCGGTGACCTTGGCGGTGTGGAGGGGAGCTGGGAAGGCATTGGTCGACTGCCTCTCAAGTAGCCTGGGTCTGGGCTGCATAGTGTTTGCGTCTCCTTGGCCTGATGAGGTGTAGATCGAGGGTCTGAGTGTTTGGGCAGAGACCACAGGGGCACAGACACTCTTTGCCCTTTACATCCAGGTGCATGTGACCAAAGTGACTCTTCCCTGTGGTGATGGAACTTGATCATCTGGCCGAGGTGATATTTATTGTATATATTACCCGTCTTTTTTCCCTCGCACCCCAACCCTCCACGGAAACCACTGTTGCTTTTCTTCACTGATTTGAAAACACGTCCGGGAGTTAAATCTCAATCTGCCCTTCTCGGCCCATGAGGACGCAGGCACAAGGCTTAGAGCTCTGTGCCTCAGTTTCCCCATCTATGAAACAGAGGTGATAACAGGAAGGGTGGGGTGGTCTTAAAATTCTCTGGATCAACGTGTAAAACACTTAGAAGCAACAGCACAGAAGCACGTTGTCTCTCGGGCCTTGTCGTCATCGCCTTTGCCTGTGAGAAGGACAGAGCTTTTCTCTGTGAAATGTGCAGGAATGGCGTTTTCAACAGGGAATCCTGGTGGCTAAGCACTGTGCTGCTGTCAGAACGGTCAGCAGTTCTAACCCACCAGCTGACTCCTGGGGGAAAGATGAGGCAATCTGCTCCTGTAAAGGTTTGTTTACAGCCTCGGAGCCCTATCGGGCGGTCTGCTCTGCCCTAGGGGGAACTCTGAATTAAGGTTGACTCGATGGCAGTGGGTGGGTGGGTGGTATGCCGGAGCCATCAGGGTGATTATCTGACTCTGGTCTGATGTCATAGCTGTGTTGTTGTTAGGTGTGGTTGGGTGGGTTGTGAGTCGTAGTGACCGAGTGCCACAGAACAAAACGCTGCCCGGCCCTCCCCCATGTCCGTGGGCTTGAGCCCATGTGGCAGCCACTGTGTCCATCCATTCCTTTGAGGGCCTTGCTCTTGTGTGCTGCCCTTCTACTTTACCAAGCCTGATGTCCTTCTCCCAGGACTGGTCTCTCCTGGCAACATGTGGTTAGGTGCCACCAAGTAAAGGCTCGACTCGCAGAGAGCCTTTGGTCACTTTGGTGACACAGGCGAAGTGCCCTGTGGGCCTCCTAGTCTCTCATCTGTACAGAAGCAGAGGGTCAGGCCTTTCTTCCCCAGCACAGCTGGGTGGGTTTGAACCACCAGCCTTTTGGTGAGTAGCCAAGTGCTTCACTGGTGTGCCACCAGGGCTTCTGTAGGATTGAAAGCCCATGAGTCAGAACTTGGTTCCTTGCACTCTCCTTGGTGGCCAGCTCATCTCCACTCAATAAATATTTGTGGAATGAATCCTGAACATGTTTGTTTATCGATTAAATATGTCTACAAGCCTGAGCTCGTTCATAGTCGCTGTAAATAGGGAATTAGAATGAGAATGTGGAGAATGCCTGTTCTCCCTGTCTTTGGCCTTGGGATTTGGGGGCGTCTGAAATGAGGTACTAAGGTGCATGCTCATTACCTAGGGGCCTCTTAGAGGAGGAGGTAAGGGCTCTTGGGATCTAGGGTAGTGACTAGACCAGCAGCCCAGCACCTGAGCACGTCCTGTACACCGCCCCCCGCCCCCACTGGAGGACCTGTGGGCATGTTGGGAAGAGGAGAGAGAAACTGTAGATCTGGAAAGCGGCTGTACTGGGAGAGCTTACAAAGCTTTGCAGGATCTTTGTTTGTCTTCACCGGATTCCCGCGGCGTGGTGTATGTGATATAGTCAATGGCGTCACTCACTAGGGATTCTGCCACTTAAATGGTCTCTGCCTTGCTTCGTGGTACATTGGGAGGAATCCTGTCAGGAAGGAAGGAAGGAAGGAAGGAAGGAAGGAAGGAAGGAAGGAAGGAAGGAAGGAAGGGGCTTGAGTCAATGCTGAGGCTTTTACCAGGTGTTGGTCTCTGACTTGTGGCAACTGTTGGTGCAAGGAGACAAAACGTTCCCTGGTCCTGCTCCATCCTCTGGGTGGTCCTGGTGGGGCCGTTGTGATACAGAGGGTTTTCATTGCCTGGTTTCAGAAGTGGATCCCCAGGCCTTTTTTCTAGTCTGAACTTGTTTCGCCTGGAAGCTTCACGGAAACTTTTAGCAACACTTGAGCCTCAGCTCATCTGTCAGTGGAGACTTAAGATGAGGTGTAATGGCCAGTGTGTGAGGCCAGGTTGGCTAGAGAAACAAATCCAGTGACACTCTAAGACAGAGCTTTAGATCAAGGAGTAATTACATATCTATCAAGTACATATCCCAGCCCAGTCCAGATCAAGTCCATAAGTCTGCTACTAGTCCGTAAGTCCCTCTTCAGACCACACAGCCACCTGCAACGATGCAGGGAGAGCACAGGCTGGTGGGTGAAGAGTTGTGTGGATCCAATGGCGGTGGCCGCGTCACAGGGCTCGCACAGTCTCAGCGGGACTTGTCGACAGGAAGGTGAAGGGAGAGAGAGAGGGTGGTCCACCTCTAGAGAGCCACTTATCTCGGTGGGACCTCCAAATGCAGTCACCCAGCTGCGACCTGATTGACAGGCTAAACTCCATCCATCCATACAGTTGCCATGTTGTCACACAAAGAAACCGATCACATCCCAAAATTGAATCAAGATCTTTGGAATGGAAGCAAATGTTCTACCAGTGTCCCCGCTGGTGACGTCATTGGTGTTGTGAGGTATCGTGGGGTCCATTCTGACACACAGCTAGCCCACGTGACAGGCTAGAGCTGACCCAGAGGGTTTTCTAAGTTATAGTCTGCATGGAAGCCAATCCCCAGGCCTTCTTCCACAGAGAGGTTGGGGGCGTTGAACCTCCTCCATCTGGGTAGGCAGCCTAGGGCTTAACGGTTGCACCACCAGAGAGCCAGTTAATATGGTCATACTCACTCACTGCCACCGAGTCAATGCAGAGTCATAGCGACTCTCTGTGGGTTTCTGAGACTGTAACTGTTTATGGGAGTAGAAAGCCCAGTCTTTCTCCTGGGTACTGCTGGTGGCTTTGAACTGCCCACCCTGTGGATCACAGTCCAATGTGTAACCATTTCCACAGATTAAATAATAGCAGCACCAAATACTTAGTGGCGGGCACTTTGGGTCAGGCAGCCCCATAGTATAACCCTGGGTGTGTCCAGAGTCATGCCATCACCTCTCTGCACTTGGGTTCCCTGGAACAGAGTTAGGATAATGATCTTAGCAGGAGGGATGTGTGGGGATTCAAGCAATGAGGACATTGGCATGTTTCCTCACTACATAGAAGTACACAAGGTGGCCTTGTTACCATGCTGGCATCGTCTATGATGGAGGGAGGTGCGACACCTTATCTCGTGAGAGGAAGCAGGGATCATGCCACAGACATGGTGGCATGGGACCTGTGTCTTCCGTGCTGACAACGGAAGAATGGCGGCTGTCTGGTAGCTATTGATTCGTGAAGTCCGTGCTCACTGCTCTCTGTGCATGGTCTACTCGGTCGCACACAGGGAGGACAGGAACCTCGGAGAGGTTAAGCATCCAGCAATTGAGAGCAGCCAGCATGAATAGCTAGCTCTTGTTGACTTCAAAAGCCAAACTCTTGTCAACAGCAAAAACGAAAATGAACACGAACAAAAGCCCAACCTTGACATCTTTGCTGGCTGATGACACAGGGCCAGAGGATGAATAGTCTAAGGGGGATGGCTCCTTCCACATGAGGTGTGGATACAGGGAGACAGAGGCTGTCTCTGAAGTTGGTTTTTCTCAGAGATGTTAGCCTTTTGAACTAAGAGGGCGCAGGAAGAAGAAATGAGGTCTAGGAGTTGGAGCCATGACAACCCAAACCCCAAACCCAAACTCACTGCCTGGCCTGAAGGGAACTGCCCCGCCATGTTTCTGAGACTGTGAATCCATCAGGAGCAGCTGCCTCATGTTTCTCCTGCAGAACAGTAAGCACATTTGAACTGCAGGCCTTTGGGTTGGCAGCCCAATGCTTTACCACGGAGCCACCAGGGTTCCTGCTGACATCATGCCTATGTGTCATGATTTGAGTCTCACGATGAAAAGAATGATAAGGCTGATGTTAGAATGACCCTAAAAATTAATAGTGACCGAATGCTTTGGGGACCGTAGGATGAGAATGGTTGTAGAGCTTGGGAATATAGTCAGAGCCACTGAACCACACGATTGAAATCGCAGAGTTGGCGTATGTTTGGTTATGCTTGCCACAATCAGAAAGGAAAATAATGATCATCTCTCTGTTAAAAGAGAGAGAGAGAGAGAAGAAACACCCACTCTCTTAGTTTTTGCGTTCTCTAGCCTCTCTTGAAAGTTGTGTTTGAGCTTTCCAAGTGAAACAGAAGGAAGGAGGTGGACACAACACCCCCTCCCCCCAAAGGAGAAGCGTGCCTGTCATCCATGTAATGACTTGTTATTACTGGTTTGGTGCATGGCCCTCGTCAGACAGTCAGCTCCAAGGAGGCAGGAGTCCCATAAACCTATGCTGCAGAAATGGAGACTCTGATGGACCCCACATTCTTCCCAGCCCGCCCGACAGATCCCCGTATGAGGCGGTGGACATGGTTGGCTTAACCAAATGGCGCAGGTGCCCTTCCTACCTGGTAAAGGAAGCCGTGTGCAACATTGGACAATTCTGGCCCCATGGGGAATTTTCCAGCCTGGAGGATGAGGTCACCCTAGAGAACTGAGTGCCTTCCCCGCCCCCTTGGCCCTCCCCATGTCCAGCAAGTCTGACTTCTCCTTAGGAGCCTGCGCTTCATCTGTAATGATATGTGTGTTACAGGAGGAGAGGTGAGTGAGTCCTAGCAACAGACAAATCCCTACCCTGCCCTGAGCTCTGCAGATGCTGCCTTTCCTGCTGGTCAGTGTAACAAATCAGACGCTGACCCGTCGGGGGGTGGGGGGTCACTGCCATGGCATCTGCGAGCAGGGGAGGAAGGAGCAAGCCGGTGCTGGGGGCAGCTCTCCCTCTCCCAGAGCGCATGTGAGCAGTGCCAATAAGCTGCCAAATGAAATCAGAGTTCAAAACATACAGCCTTCAATTTGATTCTGGTAAGGCGCCGGCCGCTGCTCGGAGGAAATGCAATCGATTGTGTTTTGACAGCTCTTGATGTTCGCTAAGCAGTGACAGTCTCTGCTCTTCAGGATCAATCAGAGCTCACCTTCACTTGCAGCTTCCAGTGAACTTCTCAGAGATCAAGTGGTCCTGTCTAAGTCTCCTCACCTGCCCTGCCCCCGCCCCCGCCCGCTCTCTCCCCCAGCCCTCGGATGGCTTCCCTCAGCTCCATCCTCTCGGTCCTCATCCTCAGCTTTCTCTGCCCTTCCCTCCTCCCTTTTTCCTCCCCATCTTTCCAAATCCCTCCTTCCCGTTTTCCCCTGTGCGCTTTACTGGCAAGAAACACTGCATGCCGTCCAGTCAATTCTGACTCCCTCGGCCTGAGATGACAGGGTAGAACTGCCCCGTGGGGCGTTTCTAGGCCCTTCATCGTTTGGAAAGCAAATCCATGTCTTCTGTCTCACCGAGCGGCTCGACCAGTGCCAACCACCAACCTGTAGGTTTGTGGCTGAGTGTCCAGCCTCTACGCCACCAGAGCTCCTAAAGAAAACGATGGTGTCCCGACAATCTGCCAGTAGGAGTCCGCTGTAGTAGTGGTTACACATTGGGCTGCTTTGGTCAGCAGTTCAAAACCACCAGCCGCTCTGAGGGAGCAAGAGGAGACGTTTGCTCACGCAGAGTTAGCCTCAGAAACCCACAGGGGCAGTTCCACTCTGTCCTATAGCATCGCTATGAATCAGAATGGACTCAATGGTGGTGAGAGAGAGACGACCTGCCTTACTGGGTGCCCCCAGCCTCCTCCTGAAACAGACAGGACCCTGTCTGTGTGACGCATGAGGGTGCAGAGGCTCCTGCTGGCTAAGAGCTTGCCCCACCTGTAAATGGCAGAGTTGTGCATTTAAACAACCCAGATTCCAAAAGCGGTGTTGTCTCCAGGACAACAGAGGGACCTCAGGCTGGACACCAGGTTGTTCTAGGGAGCTCTCATCTAGGGAGGGGCCTGGCCACTCCTCTGCCCTCCTAGGTCTCTTAGAACCCAGCAGATGTCCCGTAACTTGCTGCACTGTGGTCCCCCTGGAGCTGGCCCCCGTGGGTGGTGCCAGCCCGCCCACAGGTGTCTGTGTCTCTGTTGCAGGTGGGCAAGTGGGAGAACCAGACGCTGAGCCTGAGGCACGCCGTGTGGCCGCGATACAAGTCCTTCTCCGACTGTGAGCCGGACGACAACCATCTGAGCATCGTCACCCTGGAGGAGGCGCCCTTTGTCATCGTGGAAGACATCGACCCGTTGACTGAGTCATGCGTGAGGAACACGGTGCCCTGCCGCAAGTTCGTCAGAATCAAGTGAGTGTGCCCACCTGGTGAGACACATGGTGTGTGGACACTGGTGTCTACCCTGCCATAGGTTGGGTATGCCATGAGGTTAAGTATTCAGTGACTAGAAGGTTGGAGGTTCAGACCCTGGTCTGACTCCCAAGGCACTTCCTTCAATAATTATTTCTTATCTGTGCGTTGATTGTTTGCCTGCCCCTTCCCCAAGCTTGCCACCTCCCCCTTCGTTCTTTCTCTTGGTCTAAACTTTTCAAAATTCAAAAAGCGCCCCTCCATTTAAGGATCTTCTCACACCTAAGACCCAAAACAAACAAACTGTACTGCCATTGAATCAATTCCAACTCATAAGGAGCAACCCTACAGGGCAGGGTAGCACTGCCCTTTGGGTTTCTGAGGCTGCAAATCTTTACAGGGGCAAAATGCCTCATCTTTCTCCTGTGGAGTGGGTGATGGGTTCGAACTGCTGCCCTGCATTCAGTAGTGCAGGGCATACCCCATCCAGGGCTCCTGGCATCCGTTCCCTTTCATTACTAATTGCTGTGATGAAGGCCCTGGTGGTGTGGTGGTTACAAGTTGGGCTACTAACCCCAAGGTTAACAGTTCAAAACCACCAGACACTCCACAAGAGAAAGATGAGGCTCCTGTAAAGAGTTCCCTCTCAGAAACCCATTGGGACAGCCCTCCCCTGCCCTGGAGGGCCGCTGTGAGTTGGCATCTACTTGATGGCTGTGAGTCTTTTTGAGTTGAGTGACTAAGGTGGACCTTGTCTGTTGACTGACCCTGCCCACGTGGCACAGACGGTTGGTGGTTTCCGTTCCCTCAGAGGCTCCTGGCAGTGTGTCTCCAAAGACTTAGCCCTTGAGAGCCCATGGAGTGGCCTCCTCTCTGCGTCACCCACTGGGCCTTCCCCTGAGTTGGAAACGACTGGACAACAAGCCGAGCTTTGTGTTTTCAATGACCTGCTAGCTTCCTTGTTTATTGACCGCAGCACGCATGGATCGAAGCTCTTCCCTTCTCTCAGTCTCCAAGTGAAGGCTGAGCCCCAGGTCCGTTAAAAAGACAGACAGAGCAACCAGACTCACTGCCATCTGGTCGATGCTGACTCACAGTGACCCTATGGGGCAGGGTAGAACCACCCTGTGACTGTCTGAGATGGTAACTCTTTGGCGGAGTAGAAAGCCCTGTCTTTCTCCTTCAGAGCAGCTGTTGCTTTTGGACTACTAACCTGGTGATTAGCAGCCCAAGGCATAGCCACTATGCCCCAGGGTTCCTCTGGGGAAGCATAAAGCTCCAGGCCCAGTTCAGGGTCTTTCCTATTGCAAACACACACAGAGATAGTCCCCGCGGGGCATTCAGGGGCACTGATGGTGCAGCGGGTATGCACACAGCTGCTAACCCCAAAGCTAAGAAGTTCAAACCCACTGGCCACTCCGCAGTCTGCGTCTGAGCTGTCCTACAGGGTCACTGTGGGTTAGAATTGACTGGACAGCATCAGGGACAGGTGGAACGGTAACAAAAAACAAAGCCTCCTGTTGGATGGAAATGTACCTTTTTATAACAGAAAGGGGCTTTTCTGACCATTTTCTTTCCCCTGGATAAATCAGGTGTCCTTTAAGCCATTGAGTCCTCGGTTTGGATGAATTTACCTCCTTCTACTAGATTCTCTCTCTCTCTGTCTCTGCCTTTCTCACCCCTTCTCGGGTTTTCAATTTGCCAGTGTTTCCCCCTAGACTGTGAGCTGCCTAAACCCTGGGGTGTGGTTTGTCCCTTCAGTCTTTGTACCCCCATGACCAGGCACAGCACACGTGCTTATAGCCCTAGGAGTGTAGTGGTTACATGCTGCACTGTCAGTAGTTCACAAGCACCAGCTCTCTATGCAGGAGGAAAGACAGGACTTTCTACTTCTGTAAAAAGTTGCAGTCTCAGAAACGCACAGGGGCGAATCTACCCTGTCCCACAGTGCCGCTGTGAGTTTGTTGGGTTGTGGTTGTTTGTTGAGATGAGATGTTCTTACCCCCACATTTCAATCTCCAGCCCAATCTTTTGCTAAAACTTGAAATAAAGTATTGGGAATTGCCTGTTTCAGTTTTCTATTCAATATGTTTATTTATCTATTTTGTGTACATGTGGAAATAGAGATGGGAAAGGCTACCAGAATTGTTTTGATTATCTTTGGGGGGATGTTTGTGAAGGTGCATTTTCACTCAGCAATTAAAAAAATTGACAAGGTCATTAATATGCACCTCTTTGACATTGAAGTTATGAACAGACCAGCTCTGATGAATGTAAGCGAGCACTGAGTCGAGACTATGTGGTGGGTGCTGGTCCTGGGGCAGATGAGGACCTTGCACCAAGCCACACAGCAAACATTTCAAAGAATAACTCTCCAGGGAAGGGTCTGGGCAGCCCCAGGCCGTGTCAACCTGTGAAGGAAAGGAGTGAACGAGGAGGTGTGGCAGAGAGTGGTGTCAGGTGTAGGGGGCTCCTTTTGCCACCCCAGCAAGATTCAAGGTGATCCAGAGAATGAGAAGGGCCAGGCAGAAGAACTTGGGGACGAGCCTTCCAGCAGCAGGTGAGAAACTAGGAAGTCACATGCGATGCTCAGTTGAAGGGAGGAGGTTTGGAGGGAACCGTGTGGGTAAATGGTCACAGGGGGCCCTGGCTTGGCGAGGAGGAGCGGTTCTTAAAGCAGAGCCTCATAAAATGGACGATGCTGGGTGACCAACGCCCATCAGAGAGTAGACCCTTGGCTGTTCCTGTGGTCAGTGCAGTCCAGTCGGTCCCTGCTCATTATGGCCTGTGCATCATAGACCAAAACACGACCCAGGTCTGCAGACCCATTTCTGTGTTTGAGGTGCAGCCTCAATACGGCACCTCCTTTCCCGTGGTCATGCCGCTTCCAACTCAGGGCAGACCCACAGGTGTCGGAAGCGACCTGTGCGCCATATGGCTTTCAATGGCCAATTGGGGGCGGGGAGCAGATTGCCAGACCTCTATTTCAAACCCCTCTGGGTTGGCTTAGACTGCCAACCATTTGGTCTCATGCCCAGCGGTACTGCTCTTTACATGTCTATGTTGTTGTGGGGTGCCGTCCAGTGGTTCCCTCTCCTCGCGGCCCTGGAGGGCGGGGCCGAACTGGCGCAGAGGGTCTCCTAGGTTGGTGATCTGGCCAGGAACAGACCCTCACTAGATCTTCTCTTCCGTGGGGCCCTTCCTGTGCTGAAATACCTCCCACCCAGCGCTCCACCGCTGCGCCACCAGGACGCCTGCTTCTGCTTCTAAGGGCCGACCAAGGAGGGCCTCGGAGATTTGACAACCACTGCTAGTTGCTCCCAGGTCTTGAAAAGCAGAAGCCTTCCGCAGAAGACAGAGAGATCATCGGTCTAGAGGCTGGTCTGTCAGAAGAAAGTGAGCCCACGTGCGCCGGTTTCTATAACAACAGCCCTGACTCCTCAAAGATCAACAGCTGATGGGCTCAGAGTGGCGAGACGGAGCCTGCAGTCCCCCTTTTTTATATTTGGGAACATGAGATGTTGATTCCATCGCCTGAGTCTGTGACTCCCCCGGGAGCCGTGGGATTCTTAGGCTCTCTGGGCTCCAGGATTAGTATACAGTAGCTGTCTGTCCTGAGAGCAACATCTCTGGGGCAGCTTGATGTCTGCGGGCCAAGGTGATGGTTTTTGTGGGGTTTTCGGTGATGTTCTCCCAGGAAAATACTGGGTCTCTGGTGCTAGGAAATGGAGGAGCGTTGAGAGGGCACCTCCAGTCTTCTGATTACACCCACCAAAACTCAATCCCACTGCCATTGAGTCAGTGCTGACACATGGTGACACTATGTCACGGGGAAGAACTGCCCCTTAGTGTCCAGGACTGTAACTCTGAAAGCCCTGCCCTGTTCCCTGGGAGCTGCTGCAGGTTGTGAACTGCTGACCTCGCATTTTTGCAGCCCAACGCGTCGCCAGGAAGCTACCAGAAATGGCAATTGAGCTGAGAAAGCAGACTTCTGAACAGGGAGTTGGGTCTTGAAACATGGAGAGAAAGCTCAGGAAATATCGGTTGGGCTGAGACGTGGGCAGAAAGTGCCAGGCTATCTATCAAATCAGACCCGAGCTGTCACACTGTGGTGGAATGAGAGGACTAGCATTTGTAAGCACTTACATGACAGGTGATGCTCCTGGCTCTGCTTCACCTTCCCGACTGCCGACCAGGGGAGTGTCAACCCTCTCTGCTAACACTCAAAACTCAGTGAGCGAGGAAGTGCTGCCTGAGACCCCCTGCTGTCAGTGCAGATCTGGGATTTGAACTGGCTCTGTGTGACTTGTGGACACACTCTCATGCACTGGTACCTTGAGGAAGTCCTGGGTCCAGTGATCTGTGTGACTTTGGGGGTACCTCTTCCCCTGTTTGTTTTTGTGAGTCTCCCTTTCTTTGGAGAGATGGGAGGGGAGCTAAGGAAGGGTACATGTGGTCATCTACAGATGTCTGTGTGGTAAGGGGGCCCTATCCTCAAGTGCCTGGCTGCTAGCCAAGAGGTCAATGGCCCAAACCCACCAGCCACTCTGTGATAATATTAATGGTCACATCTCCCCCATCTCTCCTCATCTCTCTGTCCCCAGGGCCTCTTTCCATGGCTCACACAATGTAGGCTCTCAAACACCAAACACCAAACTCACTACCATGGAGCTGATTAAGACTCCTAGCCACCCTACAGGAGAGGGTAGAACTGCCCCCTGTGAGTTTCCGAGACTGTAACTCATTACGGGAGTAGAAAGTCCTGTCTTTCTCTGGAGGAGCAGCTAGTAGTTTCGAACGGCTGACCTTGAGAATCAAAGCCCAGTGGGTAACGCTATACCACCAGGGCTCCTCATGTAGGCCCTCAGCGGCCGTTTGTCAGGTGAAAATGCATCAGTGGTCATTTGCATCCAAAATACTCATGTCCAGGAGGCCAGCAAACGGTCTGCATGACTTTGACCCAAGGAGACTGTGTTGGGAGCAGAGGCGACAGGACAGAGGAAGGGAGGGATGGGTGGACCAGGGGGAAGTGACACCCCTGTCTTTACCACTGCAGCCCTCCTCACCTGCCGTGACCACTGCTTGCCCACCCTAAGGCTATGACGAGGACCACCGTAGAGCTTGGACATTGACTCTGAGCTAGCCACCCTCGGCTTGGGGAGTGTGGGAGGCCACTTCAGTCTGTGCTTGCCCCTCAGTGATTGGTGGCTCTTAACTATGGTATAAAGACTGTACTGCCTTATCCCCACCCCTACCAGTCTGTGTGGACTGGTCAGGCTGGAATTTACAACCATCATAGACATTGGATAAAGAGGGGGGTGGGTTGTGTGGGTGAAGGTAAGTGATAAGTCAGTCTTAGCAGCCCCATGATAAGATAAGGATATATATAACTGTACAAATACTGACAGCTTCTAAGGCTGGAGCTTAAAGCACTTATCAGAGTCCCCAGCAAATAATAGTTACTCAGGAAACATTCACTATGGTCATGATTACTGGGGTAATTAAGAACACTTTCTACGTGTGCTTGCATGAACCCACTGCAGGTCTTTAGAAAAACGCTTTCCTTCCTTCCTTATTCATTCATTCATTCTTGTACCCACCCCCACCCCCCATGCCACATCTGCAAACTACCCTGTTTCCCCAAAAATAAGACAGTGTCTTATATTAATTTTTGCTCCCAAAGGTGCGCTAGGTCTTATTTTCAAGGGATGTCTTATTTTTCTATGAAGAAGAATACAGTACACATTTATTGTTTTATTAAAAGAGACCTTGCACTTCCTGTCTGCTCCGGCTGCGCTGCAGCCAACAGTGAGCTGTGTGGCGGAGCCCACTGCTACAGTCCAGAGTACAGAGTTATGGTAGCTTCGGGGGGGCCTTATTTTCAGGGAGGTCTTATTTTCGGGAGGATGCCTTATATTTCAGCGACAGGCAAAACTGTAAGTAGATCTTATTTTCGGGGGATGTCTTTCGGGGAAACAGGGTAGTGACGTAATATAGCTAAAGAATGTGCATACATCTCCCAGAGCTAACCTTGCGTGGTCCTGGGGTTTTGCCCGCAGCAATTCCACCAACGAGGGGATGAATGTTAAAAAGTGCTGCAAGGGCTTCTGCATCGATATCCTTAAGAAGCTCTCCAGGACGGTGAAGTTCACCTACGACCTCTACCTCGTGACCAACGGGAAGCACGGCAAGAAGGTCAACAATGTGTGGAATGGGATGATCGGTGAGGTGAGTCACCCTTTCAGCGCGCGCGCTCTAGTCCAGACCTGGGGCCTGAAGCCCCCTGGGGAGGGCAGGGGGCTAAGCAGTAAGGCTGTGTTTTTTCTCACCTTGCGTCCAGGTGGTCTACCAGCGGGCGGTCATGGCGGTGGGCTCGCTCACCATCAACGAGGAGCGGTCGGAAGTGGTGGACTTCTCAGTGCCCTTCGTGGAGACGGGAATCAGTGTCATGGTTTCCAGGAGCAATGGCACCGTCTCCCCTTCGGCTTTCCTAGGTAGGCACATGTCCTGGGTTCCCTCGCCTTCCTGTGTGCAGTCTGAGATTCTGAGCCTTTCATCCAACAGTGGCGGCAAGCAGGCTGAACCCACCAGCATGTGCCAGGGCATGCTGCATTTCAATGACCCCGGCCCACCTCTGTCCCCTTGGGACCGAGTGCAGCTGTAATCACGGGAGCTAATCACCAGGTCCTTTCTCCCTGGGTGGGTTTGAATCACCAGCCATTTGGTTAGTAGCTGAGTGCTTAATCTTTGCACCATGAGGGACCGTGCACATTCACATCCTGGCCTGTAGTGCATAGAATGCAGACTAGCAGCTGTATGGCTTAAAGCCTGCAACACGTGATCCTAAGCCTCTTTGTCCACAGCTCATGACAACCTGCTCAGACTCCTTCCTTTCTTATATATCAGCCCACCCCAGGGGCTCCTTCTGCCTAGAATGACAGGCGTTTCTTTCCTGGGAGAAAGGGTGAAAATAGCAAAGCCTACCCAAGGATTTATGCTAACCTGTGAGCGCCTCTGTTGGTGTAGTGGTTCCGAATTTGATGCGATTCCAAAGGTCAGCGGTTCAAAAGCACCATCTGCTCTGAGGGAAAGGGATGAGGCTTTCTACTTCCTTTACTCCCATGAAGAGTTAGAGTCTCGGAAACCCACAGGGCCAGTTCTACCCTGTCCTATAGGGGCACGATGAGTCAGCGTGGACTTGTTGGCCGTGAGTGTGTTTGTTCGATTCTGATAAGCAAAACAGAAGGGACTGGAACTGCACCTATGCACCACCTTAAAATGAATCGAATCCTATTTTAAATGTGCTCAGGTGTTTATCCCGTAAGCTGACGGGTTGGTATCGAGAGGGGATTCTTCTTTGAACCGTTTCATAACCCGATGCTTTTGCCTAAGAAGCGTTTTACAGTAAGGTCAGCCTAGGTTTCCGATGGTCTGGTTTTCCACAGCACTGTCACAGTGTATTGACTGCGTTCAGTAGCTAGACTAGCTGAAACGGCACCTGACAGCATCAAGCATGATTTGCTCTTTTCTTTAAAACACAGGGTGTGTTTCAAGGTTTGCTGCTAGAAGTGGCTTTTGGGAGTGGCCGTTTGAAGATCCACGGTCCCCAGGGGTACCAGGTTCAGCAATTAGCTCCCAGCCACTGCAGCTAGAACCCACCCAGTGATTTGGCAGTAGGAAGCCCTGGTGGCCTGTGCAGGTCACAGCCCAAGGAATCTGCTGGGCCAGTCCTGATCTTTCCCACGGGGCACGAGGAATGAAATGGGCTCGGGGCAGCCAGGCACAACAGCAGCATTTGAAGGTCCTGGAACGTCGATGTCTAGCTCTCCATTTATCCCTCTGTAAGGAGTGAGTTTGCTTCAAGATTTGGAAGATGACCCTACTTCCAAGATTTTTCCCCCTAGTAATTTGAGATCATGTCAGACTCGAGTCAATTTGTGGATCGATCCTAAGCCCCCAGCCCTGTCTGTCCACTGTGTTCATTTATGTCGTCTTTGCAAACAGGCTAACTTTTGATGCCCCGTTCTCCTGAGGGACATGTTGACTAACAGGATTTGGGATACTTGCTTTACTCACAGAGACATATGGATTTACTATTTTCATTTTTGATAATCCAGTTAAGCCCTCGAAATCCTTGCCACTCACTGGATTTGATTTTTCACTCTCTGCTTTCCTTTTTTTTTTTTATGCAACTTTTGTGGGGGCAGCACCGACCTTGACAGATACACACTTTCGTTCATCTTGGCTCCTTTGTCCCACTGTCTGAGGGAGAGAAGGGACCCACAGCTGAGAAGAGGGCCTTGCTGTGCGACAGAAAAGAAACACAGCAGACTGATGGTGACAGCAGGCTGAGACCCTCGATGACTGTTGATCCGCCACTCCCTCCTCAAAATGTTTCTGAAGGGCCCTGCGAATGGTTTGCATTCCACAAGTTGATGGTTCAAACCCACCCTGCAGGTCCATGGAAGACAGGCCTGGCAATGTGCCTCACCACGTTCACACCTGCAGACATCCTGGTGACACACGGGGTCGCCGTGAATCAGACTCCACTTGAAGACCTTGAGTTTGTTTTTTCTTTTTTCCCATTTTTTTGGTTGAGCTGATTGTTTTTTCTCCTCATTTCCTTAAATAGGAAGCCTCCTCTCTGGAGAATAGGCAAGGGTTAGGGCAACTGGGCTTATGGGAACAAGGAAGAAGCAGAGCCATCTGTTTCCTCTTTCCAGGTTGTCCACACATCTCCTTAGTGAGGTTGAGAGGACTTTTCCCCAGTTCATGGAGAGAGAGAGAGAGAAATACCTGTTGACCTGTCTCCTTAAAAATAGGTCGCTGGTATTGAATCTGGTCTCCACCCAGTTTCTCCAGATTTTTAAACTTACCTGCACCACTGGTACCTTTCCACAAAAAATCAAGTCTTTCTGGTAAATTTAGCCAACCCAACCCCAGCCCTACCGTGCTGTATCCATATGTGTTTCAACTGGATTTGTTTTTACTAACTTAGCCAATTACAAATCCAATTACAAATACGGTTCCTTTTAACACTGATCTGAAAACATCACTGCCTAAATGGAGACGGCGTGCCAGTCATCCGGGCTGTTTCTGTGCTGTACCCTTCAAGGAAAAGAAGCCAAAGCGAGGCTGGGGGACAGTGTCCTGCAGCCTGTTTTCACCCAGCAAGCTTCTTTTTTCCCCCTAGTCATTAAATTACATGCCAGCTCGGTGGGCTGGGGCCCCCACCGTCTGCATAGGCATTATCTGAAGATTTTGCAAGCCATAATGAACCATGCTAAGCTGCATTTTTCCATTCGCTGGCTCAGTCATCTGGAAGAGCCCAAACAGAGGCAATCTGATGGCCCCACACTTCATTATTTCCGACCCCCTCTCCTCCGCAAATCCCATTAACTTCCATCGGAAACACTTGCAGGTAAAACCTCTCAGCTTTTGTGTCAAATCTGTAACCAGTGACTCTTCAAGGACAGAAATGACATCTCTGGCAATTTTTCCATTCAGTTCTTTCTAAAGACTTTCCAAGTAGGTTGTATTTTATTTATTTATTTTTAATCCAAAGAAACGCTGACCAGGATTCTCTTAGATTGAAGTTTCTCCCTGGACAGTTGTGGTATGTTTGGAGCTATCAGGAGATGCAGTCCACAGCTATTTAGAGATATTTCTGGATCATTCCATAGATGCCGTGGACCGTGATCCGCCATTGTTTTGATGCTTCTCTCCCCGCTGGTGTGTGCGTGTTTGTCTGGACAAAAGTCCACTGAATACTGAAACCAGAATACTGCAACTGCAGACATTTATGTCATGCCGTGTGACCAGAAGCTCGAGGGTGCAGGTGGCACCCAACTTACAAGGACAGATGCTGACAGTTGCAAGTGAGAAATATCTTGGGTCAAGTCTTATCCCTCCCCACCACTTCCTACCTATGAGCTAGGATGCATAAGAAGCCCCATTCCCCCCAACCCCCCGGCCGGGTTAAACATGCTGACATGTGAGGAGAAGAATACAGTTAGGGTTCCCCTGACATGTCTTTGTGATCTAATCATTACAACCTGCAGTGGAAGGGCTATCCCAGCCTCTCAACAGGATGCCTTGTTCAGGACACTGGACAGCGCCCTGGTCCTGCCTTTAATCTTACCCCTCAACCCAATCAAAACTCACGGCCATCCAGTCAATTCTGGCTCCTAGCAACCCTATAGGACAGGGTAGAACTGCCCCTGTGGGTTTGCAAGACTAACTCTTTACAGGATTCCTGAGAGTGTCATGGTTGCCAGTTCAGAACCACCAGCAATTCCTAGGCTGAAAGACTGGGCTTTCTACTCCCGTTAGCAGTTACAGTCTTGGAAACCCGCATGGGGGTTGCAATGAGCCCACGTTTACTCAATAGCAGTGAGTTGGTTTTTGGGTAACTCTTTACAGAAGTAGAAAGCCTCCTCTTTTCCCGTGGAGGGGTTGATGGTTTGAAACTGCTGCCTTTGTGGTTAGCAGGCCAAAGTGTGGCCACTACACAACCAAAGCTCTCTTGGTAGTCCTGGCTGGTAGTCCGTCCAGCTTGGAGAATAATGCCTCTATTCCTGAGGATTCAGTCATTTTTAACTTCCTAATTATCACTTATTTTTCCTCTGGTGGATACACCTCATTACCAAATTACTATGATTTGAGGGGCATAGTATTATTTATTACTTGACTAAATTTAACAAAGATAAATGTCAGCCATAGACTCATTAACTTCTTGGCACTCATCCTGTGTAATTTAATACAAGTAAATTGTGCCATTACTTGTTGCTTTTGAATAAGTTTTGCACAGCCCAAACTCCACCCCACAAACTGTTCCTCCCATTTATCAATCTGCAGGTACAGAGATAACCCCCAAGTTACAAAGTACTCAAGTTATGACAAAGAGCTAATGACCATCTATTTTATAACGATGCTGATAAGAAAAGGCAATAAGAATAAAAAGTAGAAGAAAAACAGTGAGGTATTTGCCTTTACATCAGAACCAATGTATGATGCCGTTTCAGACAGAAGCTCATCACGACCCTGGGACTCACATATCCTCCTTGTTATACATTAAGTTCATTAAAATGGAATTTGTGGTGACCGCTCATTGTGTTATGTACTCACAGACTTTAATGAGAAGCTGGATGCTATTGGCCTGGTTCTGTATGAGTCTTACCAATTTTATCAGAACTAAGAAATTTAAAAATAAGAAATTTCTACTGTTCCTGAGGTATTGTTGGCCTGCCCATAGTTCACGCTTAGAAAGTGATCGTTTTTAATCCAAGCGAACGTAGAATATAAGGGAAACTAGAACAAATTTAAAATGCCAAAATGTTAAGTTTAAACCTCATTATATCTGCAGTAGTGCATTCTGTCTAAGGGCAAGACTATTCACAGTCTGGTCAGTGGTCCAAGGGAATTCAATGGAGAATTAATCCAAGTGGAAACTCTGAAAAAGGATTCTTGTCTTTCCCTGTCAAACTAACCGTGTACTCAGAATTTAAGTCACAATACCATTCCCTCCTCTGATCTTGGACTTTATTACTTGCAATCCTTGGATCACTGGTGTACTTCTTTTGTGTGGACTTAGCTGACACCACACTTAAACAATTGCTTGTTTTAAGACAAGCCTTTAAGATTCAGGGTCTAATTTTGTTCCTCTTCGACTTTGCCCCCCAGGATGCCTCTGATTATGTAGGATCTCGTTGGCCTTGCTATCTGCATTCTAGTATTCTCCCTGGGTCTTAGATATTCCTGCTCGAGGTATAGTATCCCTTTGTAAACTTTTCCACTCTCTTCTCTCTTTCCTTCATGTTCTGTGAAGTCTCACAAATGACTCGCTTTTGTTGGATGATTCAATTCACACAGGGAAAACTTCTTCTCTGAGAACCGGTCGGTGGACGCCTGAGGGTCCCATGGGCGCCAGGTGAGCTGAAGAGCGGGCTGACCTTGTTTCCTTTCCCTCCCACAGAGCCTTTCAGTGCCTCCGTCTGGGTGATGATGTTTGTCATGCTGCTCATCGTCTCGGCCATCGCTGTCTTCGTCTTTGAGTACTTCAGCCCCGTGGGGTACAACAGAAACTTAGCCAAAGGGAAAGGTGAGGACACTTTCAGGAGTCCAGTCCCCCTTCAGTGAAGATCTCCACTTCAGAATGCATTGTCCCATGTCCCCTCGGTCTATCAGTATGTGAACAGTGCAGGCTCACTGGCACTCCATGCCTTACAAGTAGGACAAGGGTGACTCAAAAGAAAGCATTTGAATTGTTGTTGCAATGTGGAGCCTGTTGTTAAGGGAAAACTATCGATATTTTAATTTGCCTGGAAAGCTGGCTTTTGGGGGAGTGGGGAACATGTAATTTTAAAAGAGCTGTTAAAATTATAGTGAGTCACAAGTTCAGGCGGTATATAGATATCAATTTAAGAGCATCCTTCAACCTATTCATGGGAGCCCTGGGATGTAGTGGTTATGGGTTGCACCACTAACCACAAGGTCAGCAGTTCGAAACCACCAGATGCTTCTCAGGAGAAAAAAACAAGGATTTCTAATCTCATAAAGAGTTACAGTCTCAGAAACCCACAAGGGCAGTTCTATCCTATCCTATATGGCCATTATGGGTCAGAACTGACTCAAGGGCCATGAGTTTTGTTCTTGCTTCAAACTATTTAATCACCTTTGCATTCACTTGATAAATATGACTAGAAAATGGTTTATGAGTTTACCACCCACAAAGAGTTATTTTTGGTCCTTTGCAGTGCCTAATTTTAGTGCATTGGACTTAATAAAGTGGCAGTCAGTAGGAAGGGACATTGATCTGGGAGGCATTGATTGGCTATCACTCATTGGGAGATGTACACACACACACACACACACACACACACTAGTGCTGAAGAACTCATTGCAGCACTGTGAGTGGACTCTATTCTGTACACAATGCTAAGAAGTCAGAGCTAGGGCCGGATGTCTGCCTCGACAGGTGATCTGTGTGGCTGAGGACCGGAGATCTCTGTGACATGGCCACCTAAGGGCACTTCCATCTTCCACACTCTTGCTTGAAAGATTCCATGTTGGCAGCAACCAACAGGTCACATGAATCTGTTAGGACCTGAGTTGTAGGGCACTACTCCCACTTCTCCACCAGTGAGGAATGGTGATGGCTGTCTAAGCCAGCCCCAGTGACCCCTACGCAGCCCAAATACCACAGCTGAGCCAGTGTGTAGGAACAGGGGCTTGTCAGCCTTCCCCCAAAGGGGAAGGTAGCTCACGACCAAAAAGGCAGCTCACTTACAAAAAGGGTAAGGTAGCTCACAAGCCCACAGAGTGGGCTCTGAGGGGTCTTTTACGGGGATCATACTGTTGTGGAGTTAGTTCTCCCATTGGCAGCATCAGGGTTTGTGCGAGTTGGAAATCCACTGGTTTGCCTGATGTTCAGGGAGTGCCATCCAGGTGCCAGGCCCTGTTCCAGGGCGGGAGAGACTCTGGCAAGTTGTATAGCGATCCCTGACCTATGGGGAACTTCTGCTTTGGTTGTGGAGAAAACTCGCATGAAACCCATTCATGAGTAAGCACAGACCACAGAGCCGATTTACACAGAGGGTCAAGCTGGGGAGGGCTTTCTGAAGAGATGGCATGGGAGCTGGGCCAGAGAAAGATCCGGTCACGTGCCTCTTTCAGAGAGAAAAACATTCCACTCAGTGGGGCAGGAAAGGAAAGACACTAGCTTGGTGTGTCCAAGAAACAAAGTCATACTGAATGGGGTGAACAGTGACCCCAGTAAGCAGTTCAGATTTGCTTCAAAAGCTTTCATGTCCACCGAGAGATGAATGGATAAGCAAAATGTGCTGCAGCCATATAGTAGATTGTTACTCAGCCATAAAGAGAAGCAGAACCCTGCTGCATGCGACAACGTGAGTGAGCGCTGCACGCAGTATCCTGAGAACTCAGTGTCAGCCACAGAAGGGCCACTCTTGTGCGGCCCTACTTACAGGCCTAGCCAGATGAGGCACTGCAGAGACCAGCATCTGCTAGTGGTGCCTGGGGTGAGAAAGCTTAGGGGACAATGAGCTAAGGGTGATGGGGAAACTTGGGGTCAAATGAGGGTGACGGTTACATAACATGATAAGCCTAGTGCCACTATACGGTCCATGTGAAAAAATGCAGGAATAATATATCCATATGATATATGTATATGATGTAAAACGGACTGCCATCGAGCCAATGCCGACTCATAGTGACCCCCTGTGTGTTTCTGAGACTGTAACTGTTTACAGGAGGAGAAAGCCAGTCTTTCTCTTGGAGCTGCTGGTGTTTTGGGGACTATCAGCCCAACACTTAACCACTACACCAGTGGGGCTCCATATATATATTCTACAGTAAAAAATAAAATAAAAACTATGGAGGGAAGAGGGATCATGAAACATGTACCATCTGGAGAGGCAGGGGAATCGCTTGATGAAGGTATTGTGAACATTTGCAACAGTGGAAGCAGGAAGACCAGTGAGTCACATGTTCACATTGCCAAGAGAAGGGGTTCACTTTGTTGGACTTAAGAGCAATGGACATGGAGACGGCTGGATGAATGGATGGAGCCATCCACCCCACTCTTATTTCTTCCCTTTCTTCCCTCCATCTCTTTTTCCTCCCTTCCTCTCTTTCTTTCCTTCCATGGAACTATGCCCAGCAAGGTACACACACTTCAGCCGTTTCCACCTGGAGAATTCAATGACATTGGTTACATTCTACAAGTCAGGCCACCTGTCTCAACAACCATTAGTAACATGCTCCCCAGAGCTACTCATCCATCCTTTCAAGTTGCCATTGTCAATTGCTCACATGCTGATTATTCTTTTTAAGGTGCACAGGGCTTCCTGTGAACATTTGTTTCCTAATTAGGTTGAACTACTGTTTTATTCAAAGATGACCTCAGGGCATCATTTTGGCTCAAGATTGAAAGATTTCCCCAGGGTAATAGGTTTCAAGGTTACCCAGTCTCAGTAGCTCTAGAATGCCTGGTTTTCATGAGCGTTTGAAACTCTGTCTTACAATTTCCCCCTTTTAATCAACGTTCTTCTTCAGGACCCCTGAGCCCCATGTTCATTGTCAGTAGCCAGCTCCATTGAGTTCCGGTGTCGGGACAAAAGAAGCAGTTGTTGTGGAGGCAATTGGACCCATATTCCATTTGAGATTAATGGGTGCATTCGGAGGATAAAAATGGAGGTTAACTGCAATATCATTAACCCTGGGATAATTACAAACTTCCAATTTAGGGACAGCTTCCACTTGCCCTTGAACGTTGGGTAAATTTGCCGGGTCAGTGTTTTGTTCTGTTGTACATAGGGTCTCTGTGAGTCAGACTGTGAAAGTTGGACATTGAATCATGATGATAAAGGAATCACTGCATTTGAATTTTGATGCTAGAGAAGAATGTTGAGAGTCCCATGGACTACTAAAAGGACACACGGTTCTGCTGGAAGAAGTATCGCCAGAGTGTTTCTTAGAGGCCAGGATGGTGAGACTTTGTCTCGTATACTTTGGACATGTTGTCAGAAGAGGCCAGTCCCTGCAGAAGGACA
>NW_022103901.1:38397966-38403081 GCF_000313985.2 Echinops telfairi | reverse complement strand
ACGATAAGAGTATTCTCATTGCTGCTTCATAACTGTACTTTTGCTACTGTTATGAATCGGGCAACCCCTGTGAAAGAGTCATTTGACTCCCACAGGGGTTGCGACCCACAGGTTGAGAACAGCTGCTGTCAAGAGTTACAGTCTGGGAAACCCACAGGGCAGTCCCACCCTGCCCTACAAGGTTGGAATTGACTAGACGGCAGTGCCTTTGGTTTGGAGACTTTTTGAAACAATCAAACCGATCCCTTCTCACAGCAATGTCATCACCATAGCCACCTCCACGGGCTGTGTGTGCACTTTGAAGTCATTGCGAAAGCTTATACGCACTTGGTCCAGCTGACGTACCAATTCTTACAGCTCTAGTGAGGAGTGGATCGAGTTCGTGACCTGGAGACAGTCTGAAAATTCTCCATCAGCCGGAACGTGCTCTAGAAAACTCACCCACGCCAAGGGCACACAGATTCCCAGCCCTCCTGTCCATCCAGGTTTCTGTCCTCGTCAGGGGCCAAGACTCCCAAAGCAGCCCCTGGCATCTTTGTCCCTGATGGCTCTGTGACCAAAACATTTCACTGGGCTTTATGGGGGGAAGCTGTCTGACCAGCCCCAGACAACATTCATGACACAGGAATCCCCCAGAGATCCTGACTTGATCCCTGGCAAGCTCCTATGTCTGATCCCCAAATAGCTGCGCTATGGATCAACAGTGAACCCTTCATAAACTGGAGGCGTTGGTGGCGTTCACTGGCATGACTCTGAACAATTGTCCCCTGAGAAGGCCCGGCTCTCGGAAGTCATCCTGGCGCATCCTGAAACTGGGCGAGGAGAGGGGGAGATTCTGGAGGGAGAGTAATAGAGCGGTTGGCGTCCTCTTTCACCGCTGCAGATGGCTATGGGGTGTCTTGCTGGCTGTGTGGGATGCTCGCTGACCCGGCTCTCTGCCCAGCCCTTCAGAACGTCCATCAATCCGAATTCACTCCCATTCGGGAGTCGCTCAGCTCTCATTGCCAGGCCCCCGTCGGCATGGATCATTTTTCCCTATCTTCCTTTACTTCAGTGACATAAAAATTAACCTTCTGTTAAAAAGGAGCTTGTCTCCCAGGAAGTGAAGTCTTTTTTTTTTTAAACTCTTTTTTGTGGCAAACAGAAGATGTGCAGGCTGGGGAGCTGGTGTCTTTGACAGCCCGCAGGCTCCCCTTTGGAAAGACGTGCCTGCAGCCGTTCTTGTCCCCATGGTTAAGTGTTAGATCACCGGATATTGAAAGGACCACTAGCTGTGGCGAGGGTCTGCTATGGGAGACGAGCGTCTCGGTGTTCCTTCTCCATTTCCCTGGGACCCCAATCCAGGCATCTCCTGTCTGTGAAGTGGTGGAAGAATTAAGCTCTATTGTTCCACTCCTGAATGTCTCCACTTAGAGAGGGTTCTCGAGTTGGGCTTAATTCCTATATTGTATACACGTTACAGCTGCATCTGAACAGGAGCAATCGTGAGGGACAATTGCCTTGGGATGGCAAGCATCATGCCGGCTGAATCCCGGCATTCTAATGCTGTAGCACATCCTCTGCATAATGAAGAGGCCCTCTCCCCTCCTCACGCACCCTTTCATAAGACTCCTCATTCTGTGGATTTAGGAGCTCGGCGACCACCAGTGAAAATCAAATCCAAAGTTCAGAAGGAGCCGTAATCACGGCTCATAGCACAGTGTGTGGTGCTAACCACAAAGTCGGCAGTTCGAATCCACCAGCAACTCTGTGTGGGCACCAGAGGAGGCTGTCTGTCCCTGGGAAGAGTGACAGTCTCGGCGGCCCACAGGAGCCGTTCCACTCTGTCCCACACGGCCACTGTGAGTCACATGGACTCCGCGGCAGTGAGCTCGAGTGTGTTTTGTTTTGTAAAAACAGGCCCCAGGAAGAAAAGCCAGCTGGGGAGAAGTGTGGGGAGAGAAGGCCGATGCTGGAAGGAAAGAGAAGCTGCTGGGTCTGGGGTTCTGGTGGTGGGGGCAGCGGCGGGGGTTGCAGGGGAGGGGGCACACAGCAGTGGGATAGCCCCATGGCTGGCAGCCTTCAGCATGACTGGCGACCCCTGGCCAGAGTATGAGGCGTGCGTGTGCCGAGAAAACACTGAGCCTGCCCCCTGTCTTGCAGCACCCCACGGGCCTTCTTTCACCATTGGGAAAGCCATCTGGCTGCTCTGGGGCCTGGTGTTCAACAACTCCGTGCCTGTCCAGAACCCGAAAGGGACAACCAGCAAGATCATGGTGTCCGTCTGGGCCTTCTTCGCCGTCATCTTCCTGGCCAGTTACACCGCCAACCTGGCCGCCTTCATGATTCAGGAGGAATTTGTGGACCAGGTGACGGGCCTCAGTGACAAAAAGGTACGTTCTCCTCGCCTTCCGCTCGGGCTGGACTACTCTCCCCTGCAAGGGCTCCTGTCTCTCAGGCTGTCTGGTAAGGTGGAGCCCCCCCCCCCAAATGAGGGAGACCCCAAGGAGGTGAATTGATAGATACGGTAGCCAGCACAGTGGGCCCAAGCCTGCCAGGGACTGTTACACATGTGTCTTCTGGGAACCGGAGCACATACGTAGACGTCAGGCATGACCCATGTACCAGACCTGCATGGTTGTTTTCTTTATTTTTGACTTGAACTGTTCTATTGCTAAGGCATTTAGGCTCCTCAGCCCAGAAGCTTCTGGGCCTCATTTGGCAGCAGACTTTCTACGAGGTTGTTTCTTGTGTTTCTTTCACCTCCCCACGGATGTTTATGGAGGCTCTCCCGTTCATTCAAGGGCACAGGACTGTGTGGATTGGGGTTCACCCTGTCAAGGGGCAGGTGGTGTTTGGAAGGCCCAGCGCCCAGAGCACAGGAGGAGCCTGGGGCTTCTGTAGCCATCCCTCCCCTTCCCTGACCTTATGCACGTTGTCCCCGGTCAACACGGCCCTTTCAATCCCAACTGGCTAACTAAGCTGAGGACTGCAAACTTTTGACGCTCTTCATATGGGCCCTCTGTTGTTGGGCTGAATTCTGTTCCAGACCCACAGGGTGGCTGAGGGCCAGAGTCTCAGGGGTTCTACTCGTTTCTGCCTAACCATGGAAAACGGATCTACTCGGTTTGACTGAAAATTGAACCATCGGTGTGAATTTATTTCTCGACCTGGATAGTGGCTGGGACTGGAGAAGAACACGGAAAAGGGCCCGAATGGCTAGAAGGACAAGCACAGCTGTCTTGGTACGAATACAGCCAGATGTGCCTTAGAAACAAGGGTGGCGAGGCTTCATCTCACAGACTTTGGATGTGTTCTTAGGAGAGACCAGTCCCTGGAGAAGGACAGTCATGCTTGGTAAAGTAGAGGGGAAGCCAAAGAGAGTGAGACCCTCAACAAGACCCATTAACAGGGTGGCTGCAACAATGGGCCCAAACACAGCCACCCTTGGGAAGCCAGCCCGGGATGGGGAGTGTTCCCTTCTGTTGTGCATAGGGTCCCTGTGGGTCAGAACTGACTGGATGTCACCCGACAACAGCAGCCACACCTCAGTGGCCAGCACCCACCTGTCAGTTTGCCTCACTGCAGTGGCTTGCTTGGTGGTGTCCTGGTGGAAGCTCAGTCCCAGCTATTTCCAGTGACTCCCTGTGGTTTCAGTGGTGGGCAGCGCTTCCAGACAGGTTGAGGAAGATGGGCTTCGAGGACAGGCCTGGCAATCAAAGCAAACTCCTGGAAACAAGAACCAGGGAATCTATGGATTCCGAAGGAACATTGATCAGTGGACTACGGGAAGATGAACCCCCTTCGGGTTGGGGACACTCAGAATGCACAGTGGCCCCATAATGAACTTCAACAGGACCAGGAAGGTGGCTCAGGGAGAGATGAGGTTCTGTTCTGTGGGCCCTGGGGCTGACAAGACTGAGAGCCACCTTGATAGCAAGAGAACTGACAGCAGCCACCTTGCTGGGCCCACGTGTTCTCCTCTGTAAGTCTGAGATGCAGCGCTTGAGGTTGAGATGAGACGCATCCGGCAACGCCCCTCGCCGAGTGCCAGGTGCTTCGCAGCCACAGGACACTGCTGTGCATCCACTCCCTGTGGATGCAGGAAAAGAACATCACTTCCCAGAAGGCAGCCAGCCATCGGGCATGCCGTCCCAGCCGTCAGCAGCCATGGCCAGGGTTGCTCAGGCAAGAACTTGACAGACAAAGATTGCTATTGGCTACTCTTTTCCAAGACCCATAAATGCTCCATAGTTTATGGGTCTGAGTTCTGTGACCGCTTATGGGAAAATTAATTAGAATCATGAATAATTTGACTGACCTCCGACTTGCAACACCTAGTAACACAGTCCATATCCCCCAGAGAGCCTGTGGGCGTCCATGCGTGGCGCCCCCGAGGCAAGTGGTCCGCTCCTTTAATTAAACGCTGGATGACATGAAATGAAATGAACAGCAAGATTCTTGGCGTAAGTCAGCCAGACGCTTCAAGAACATTAATAGCGGGCACATCAAGAAAGCCTGTGACGTGGAAATCTATACTGAATCGATTTTGTTTAGACCGTCGACAGATGGGCTGGGTTCGTTTGGTGTATGTTTTTATTCCTCACGCACGAGCTCTGTGGCAAGGCAAGGTTTCAGTACCTGTAAGCTGCGTGCGGTGTCCGTGCTAGTTTTGACGAGACGTCTTGGGAACAGCCCAGGACCTGCTCAGGTGAGGCGGGGTGCACATTTTAAACAGGTGAATTCGTGAGTAGGTCCTCCCCCAGGAGTTATTCAATAAAGCTGGTGTCAGTGGATTTTCTTTCCCAACATCTGGAGTTGCCCCGATGGTGGAATCCATCCCTGGCAGGCAGATTAGGCCAAGGTGGTCTGAGGCTGGGCAGAGAAGCTTCTAGAAACCCCTTCCCTTTGCTGAAGGCCACGCAGTGTGAAGCTCACATCAGGAGGACCAGTATGCTTCCTAGAGACAAGTCTAGAAATAGAGGCATTTGTTGTAAACCATTTCCCTCCTTTCAACCACTGAGGACAGATGCTTTTAAGAATTGTGCAGCTTTGGTGGCGGAGTGGTTACGCATTGGGCTCCTAACCTTGAGGTAAACAGTTTGAAACCACCAGTGGCTCCAAAGGAGAAATAGG
>NW_022103901.1:38384707-38396166 GCF_000313985.2 Echinops telfairi | reverse complement strand
CAGGGAGCAGCTGCTACAGCAGCTAGATAGATGAGCAGCACTCGCTGTGCGCAGGGGGCCTGGGCTGGCACCTGCACTGCTCAGGTGGGCCAGAGCAAAGGCACTCCCTGCTGGCTGGAGCGAATTCAAAGAGTGCCACGCTGCTCTCACACATACACACACGAGAAGTCAATCCCCAGACCTTTCTCCCGAGATGCCTTTGCGTGAACATGAACCTTTATCTAACCTTGAGGCTTGCAGCCCTTTTGCACCAGCCTGCCAGTGGAGGCACTGATGCTGAGCTTGCAGGCAAAGACGGACTCAGAAGAAAGACTTGGTGCTCAGCTTCCCAAAATCAGCCCCTGAACACCCCATTGGTCACAGCAGTCTGATCTGCATGGAGCTTGGGGACAGCAAAGGGTCAGGCAGAAACGGTGTTGGTGTTCCTTGTGCGTGGGGTTGCCCTGAGCCAGAGCAGGCTGGGAGGCAGCTAACTACAACCACCACAGAGGATTCGGAATCTGTAAGATCGATCTGCTAAGATTCCACTGGGATTCCCTGGAACGGCAGCTAGGAAGACTGACGGAGCTAACGCTTGTCTCTGGACACAGTGCCGGCACCTGGTCAGCCCACCAGTGAGCCATCCTTCGTGTCACTGTCAGACGAGAATGCCCCTTTCTGGAGGAAACACGAGGACCATGTTAGGTTTGGATGGGACCCACTGTGATCATAAAAACGAACCCTAACCATAGGTGGCCTTTGGAGTGTACTCTGCGGCGGCATTATTTTTGTGAATGGACAAATAATATTCTTTACACCCTCGTGTCCACCCCTCTACTCTACAGATGGAAAAGTTAAAGTAAGGCAGTGGGAAGGGAGGTGACTGAGAAAAGACCGCCTGGTTTGGAAGAGCTAGAACCTGAGTTTGCAACCTGCAGCTCTCAGTACTAACCACCCCACCAACCAAGCTCCCTCTGGTTTGTTGGTTGGGTCTCTGGGACGCAGACCTTGTTCTCTCCACCCCTGATCTGCCTGGGGCCCCAAACACTGACGCTGCAGACAGAAGTGTCGGCTAGCGCATCAGGGCAGAGGAGTGCTACCAGCATGATTGATGGCTCGCCGGGGCTTCAGCTCAGCATGCGTCCGTGGAGCCTGCCATGTGTGGGTTGCCACGGGTGGGTACCAATCCCGAGGCACTCACTGCCACAGAGTCATGCCTGCCTTACAGCCCAGGCAGTGTTTACCGAGCACAGCCTGTGGGCACTGGACGGGCCAGCTTCCTTAGTAGGGCAGAAAAATCCGTTCAACAGTTCAACCCTCACTGCTTCAAGTCCATTCTGAACATAGCAACTCTACAGGACAGAGTAGAATTGTCCTTTAAGAGTTCCTGAGACAAAACCATTATGCAGGCAGACTGCCTCACCCCCGTCCCATTAGCAGCTGGTGAGTTTGACCTTGTAGTTTGACCTTGTAGTTTGCAGACCAACTCCTAACCCCTTGGGTCACCCACGGCACTCTTCCTCATCTAGAGTCAAAAAACAAACTCACTGCCCTCGATGCCGACTCATAGTGACCCCACAGGACAGGGTAGAACTGGCCCAGTGGGTTTCTGAGACTAACTCTTCCCAGGAGTAGAAAGCCTCATTGTCATCCCGAGGAAAAGCTGGTGGTTTTGAACTGCTGACCTTGTGGTTAGCAGCACACCACGTAACCCACTGTGCCAACGTTCCTAAAGATAGCAGCCCAGAAAACGTCTGGTCCAGTTCTGTCACGTGGGGTTGCAATGATGGCACCCGCTGCTACCACCCGTCACACCACGGAGCATACAGCTGTGCCTGTCCGGGGACAGTCTGGGACAAGAAGAACGCTGTTCCTGACCTCCTGGGAACACGGATGGGGGGAAAGAAGCACAGAAATGATGTTGTTTCTTGCCCCGAGGTCCTGCACGATCACACGCATGGGTGGGGCTCCTGATACAGGTCTACGCGATGGCGGATGCTTTCTAACTCCTCTCCCCCCCCTTCTCCTCTCCAGTTTCAGAGACCTCACGACTATTCCCCACCTTTTCGCTTTGGCACGGTGCCCAACGGGAGTACAGAGAGAAACATTAGAAACAACTACCCCTACATGCATCAGTACATGACCAAGTTCAACCAGAAGGGCGTGGAGGACGCATTGGTCAGCTTGAAAACGGGGTAAGGACAGGGGCCCCTGGTTCTCTGCAGGCGCACCCACCATGCTCTCTGCGTGCCCTGATGCTCACCCGTGCCCGCTGTTGCGTTTGGGGGAGGGCAATCTGATGAGCTTCAAGGGCCTCCTTGTGAGCCGTGTTAGGGAGAAGCGGGTCGAGGACCCTCTGAAATGCGGGGCGACAGAGGGGGGATCCTCAAACTGGTCCGGAAGTCGCTCTCACTCCATGGGAAAGCCTAGCCAAAGGGGAAGCTCTAAGAAGACTGAGGGTTTGTTGAAAGTGGTGAAAACAGAGTGGTTTAGATTTTTATGAAATTGTAGAGGGAACTGGGCTAGGGAGTGGGAGGAGAGAGTGTGTATGTGTAAGGGGGTGGGGGAAGAACCTAACTAAACCAGGCATACTGATAACAGCTGTATATGTATATGACAGCAAATAAAAGATAGTGATGAAAGAGAAAGGACATGTGGAGAGACAAGCAATGAAAATTCACAGGTGCTCTCAGAAGGTACAACTCACCTGCATGTGACCTGCGGGCACCCAGGACTGGGCAGGGCAGGGCCTGGCAAGAGCACAGACGTTGAGGGTAGACGAACCACCCCCCAGTCCCGTGATTTTGCCGTCTGACCTTGAGCAGTTAGTGACTTAATCCATCGGAGCTTCACAAGCAAAGCAGGACTAATAATAGGACCTAATTCTGAGGGTTTTATGAGGATTAAGAGAGACGTTTTGATGGAAAGCATTTTGGACAGCGCGGGGCCCAGGGGAGCTACCTAATCGTTACTGTGGCTTATTTGTTTTAAAGGTTAAGTTCTGTTCTGAGGACTCTTTAAAAAAGCCAGGGATGTGTGAAATGCACCTTTTTTTTTTTTTGAAGGGCTCCATTGAAAATGATTTTGTGTCAAAAAAGGCGTTGTTTACTGAGGGATGTTTTTGTACCCAGGAAATCTACCTCCGTGGGGCAGGCACACAGTGGTCAGGGTTCTGAGGAGGGGGTGTGATTGGGTGTATTCTCCTCCCAGCTCCCAGGGGTGATCTGCAGGCAGCTGTGAGGGGCTTGTGGCTCACTTTGTGCCTGCTGGCAGGGAGAGAGCCCCTGTAAACCAGTAACCCCAATCTCCACCTAATTCCCGGGTCTCCAGCTGCCAGTGCCTAGTCATGCCAGACTCAGCTTCTGCAATCTCTTTGTGTCTCGGTGGGTCCGAGGACCTGCGTTCAGGAGCTGAGTCCAAGAGTGAGCCAACATTCCTTCACAGATGGGGCCGTCTGGTCTGGGAGGGGTTTTGTTTGAACTTTTCATTGACGTCCAGCACACAAACTAAGGCCAAGCGTACTTCCTGATGACATCATGTAAACGGCACCCTCCCACCAAGCAGCAGGGTCAGCTGGCCAGCCCCGGCCACTGCTCACTCCTTCCTCCCAGCCACCGGTCACTCTGATTTCTAGCGCCATAGTTTGGCTTCACCTCTTCTTATAATATTGTATCATATGTTTTCTTATGCTGCTTGTTTTTAATGTGGCAAATACCCCCCTACACACACACACATATATACATAAGCTCTAAACTCACCACCATGCAATCCATGCCGACTCACAGTGACCCCGCAGGACAGGGTAGAACGTCCTGTGGGTTGCCGAGACTGTAACTTCATGGGAGCCGAAAGCAGCATCTTTCCCCCCGGAGAAGCTGGTGGTTTTGAACTGTGGTACTTTGAGATTGCAGCCCAATTTAGAACCACGACACCACCAGGACTACTGTGTACCTACGTGTGTGTGAGAGGGGCTAGAGAGAGAGATCCCGGTGGCAGAGTGAGTGGGTAAGTGCTCCACAGCTAATCACAGTCGGTGATGGTGGTACGAGCCCCCTGAACCCAGGGCAGAAAGCTGAGGCCGGCTACTGCTGTACAGCCAACAGCCTCGGGGACTCACCGGAGGAGCAGTTCTGTCTGCCTGGGCCCCTGGGCCTTGGAATCCACAGGCCAGGCAGCAGTGGGTTTGGTTTTTCAGTTTCACCTGTAGAACCGTGATAGATCTGGTGGCTTTCAAGCTCCGCCACGGCAGGGGTAGTGTGTCTTCACTGTGGCTGCTCACGTGAGCACATGCTGTGGCCTTGGACACGGGTCGTGAACACAAGCGTGGATGACGAGGTTGGACTCTAAAGTGAGCCCCACGGCCTGGTTGCATAGTGGCTCTCTTCCTTCATCAATCTTGATCCCTGGCCGGGAATCGTACGTATTGTTTTGTGGAAGCCACTTGGTAAGGATAGCACCCATCTCAATCAGCTTGGGCAGATGGTGGGTGACCAGGCTCTTCAGTCTCCCCTGTGGAATTCACCCAGGAGAACTGAGGGGAGATCCAACCTTCATTGTTGGCCTGACTCACAGCGACCCCCGTACGCCCAACAGAACCGAACGCTGCCCAGTGCTGCATCATCCTCCCAATGGTTCTACGTCTGACTCTATCGAGGCAGCTACAGTGTGGATCCCTCTTGTCAGCAGCTGCAGTTTGGGCTCAAGGTTGAATGATGCCCCAGGTTCATGGTCTCAGTGTGGGTGAGGAATGAGGGGTGGCCCTAGCCTCATGGCTCCAACAAGTCTCCATCCAGGAAGATGGTAATTGTTTGTAGTCCAAGAGACCATGTTTACTGATTTCTGGGGCTTGAGCCCTACGGAGCCCTGAGATAAGAAACCACTTTCTCCTAATTCTGTTTGGGTTCCATTCTTCATGGCCTCTGGGCTAACTCCAACTCCCCGGGTGACCTGGAAGGGTGCAGCAACGGAGAGCTGCTGCCCAGGGCCCCCAGTGCTGACACCCCCTGCTGTCCTGTGCTTCAGTCACCAGGCCCTGCGGTCTCCGGGCATCTCCTCCACCTCACATGCCGTCTTCCCATCCTCTGGTGCATGCCTCCTGCCTCTTCCCTTGTATACATTTCCATGATCAGACATGTGCGCTGTGAACACATTCACCAACGCTGCCTGTCGGGAATGTGGACTACGCATGGGCCCTGTGTGGGTGGTGTGGGTCCCAGGAAGTCCTTACAGGTCGGCTGTTCGAGCCCACTCACAGGCTTGAGGAAGAAAGGCCTGGCAATCCACTTTCATAAAGATGATAGCCAGGAAGATCTTAAGTAGCAGTTCTTCCCTGTCTCCTGGGGTCCCCCTGAGCCAGCGTCCACTGGCCAGCCACGGCTACTGTGTAAGACATAATAGCAACGGGGTCCCGCCTGCCCCCGGGGCCCAGGGTCGCTGCTGCTGTTGTGCTGTTGCATCTCTTCTGACACACAGGGGCCCTGTGGACAGCGGGATACAACCCTGCCTGGTCCTGCGCCATCCACTGTGTCCACCATCTCCTTGAGGGCCTCCATCTTTCTGATGTCCTCTCCCAGGGACTGGCCCCTCGTAAGAACATCTACCAAGTGTGTGGGACCAAGTCTCGCCCACTCCCTTCTAAGGAGCTTTCTGGCTGGACTTCTTCCCAAACAGACTTCCTTGCCCTCCCGGCGATGGTCTTCACCAGCACCTTCAGCCAAACGCATCATCCTTCTTCGCGCTTCCTGAGTCAGTCTCCGGCTCTCACGTGCACACGGGGAGGGCACAGGAAACACCATGGCTTGAGGCAGGTGCACCTTAGCCCGCAAAGGGGCATCTTTGCTTTTGAACGGATTTGCCTGATGCAATATGTCACTGATTTCTTGACGGCTTCTTCCATGAGCCCTGACGGTGAATACAAATAACATGAAATCCTGGACAACGTCAACCCTCGCTAATGTCTCATGTTGTCTACTGGTTGGGAAGACTTTGGTCTCCTTTGTTGAGTTGCAATCCCTTCTGAAGGCTGTAGTGCTTGACCTTCGCCATCAAATGCTTCCCGTCCTCCTTGAAGGTACCCGGCTTTAGAAACCTACGTGGTCCACTCTTCTACCCTCGGCAGCAGCTCTCTCTGCCTGGTTCCCTTTGGGAGGGCATTCAGTTGAAGGCATTAACCACTTGCACCAGGCTGGGACTCAAATGAAGGTAAAGTGTCCCAGAAATCATCAGGGCAGTGGATGGGGAACTAGGCTCAGATGTGCAAACACCACCTCCCCATGGCCGCTGTGCTGATTCTGACTCTTAGCGCCTGGGTACAGGGTTTCTGAGATTGTCTTTCTGGGAGCAGACAGCCTCATCTTTCTCAAGCTGAGCGGCTGGTGGATTCAAACCACCAACGTTGTGGGTAGCAGCTAATGGACACAGAGAGCTTTTCTGATGTGAATTCGGGCTGATCTGGACCAAAGGTGGAAGAGTGCTTAGTGACCCCTGGATTCTGGACCCAGGGTTCTCCAAGCCCAACCAGAAGGGCCACCTGCACCCCATCAGTAGAGCTGCCAACAAGTATGCGGATTCTATGTCCTAGAGGGAGACCTGGGCCTCGGCCCTGGTAACAAACACCCCAGGTATAAACGCCATGGGGGGAGTGACATCTGACCTCCTCCAGCCCCCATGGCTGATTGCCTCAAGGTAGAGGGCCGAGATGCCTATATCCTGTAACCGTTTTTAACCTGTTCTAATACCAACTGTCCTTGGCACAGGATTCTCCATTTTTCATCTGGGTTCGATACTTGATTGCAACAGCCACACAGAGGATGCTCACGATTATAGCATTTATTTGGGAAGTTAACAGGTTCCGGTTCAGGTGAGAACTACTCAGGATGCAATTGCTCAGTCAGACAGTTTCTTCTCTGCGGTGTGCTCAGCAGACCTCTCTCTAGCCCTCAGCCCCTTGGTCTGGCTTCTGCCCTGTTTGGGCAATGTTATAAAGCTCTTTGGGGGCTGCCAACACACGCCCACAGGACATGCCACTCTGCTATAAGCCTCAAGCCAAGATGCTCAACTCCAGCTCCATGAGTCAGCAAATCCAGCTCCCCCATTAAGTGCCCAGAGGGCACCACACTCCACAATCAGCCTCCTGCTCAAGCACTCAGCTATTCTTGTTCCGAGGGCTGGAGAGTCTATTTCGCCGTGTCACGCTCTGGGTCCTGGTTCTGCTGCTCTGTGCCATTCTGCTGGTATCACAGCTTCCTCTCAGAGCAAGGAGGTCAATGTGCAGAGACATTGGGCCCTAAGGACACGCTCCCCTCCCAGCTCTTTCCCTTCTTGCTTTTGAGAAGGCTCACTTTATACTCAGCATTATGGCCATCCCAAGAAACCCCTTGGCCAGTCACTCACAGCTGAGCCATAGAATCTAACTGGTGTCCCCCTACCCCGACCTCACCCACACCTGCCTGGGAGGCAATGGTGGTTCGTGGGAGCAGCCAAGGCTGTGGCTAGAAGCTCCACAGAGAGTAATCATCCGCACTGTACCAGGTGACTACAGTGACCTGCCCCCTGACATCTCCCCTGCAGAAGCTGGAACCGAAGGGGGAACGAATGGCGATGGATTTAGATTCACAAATGCAGGACCGTCAGAAGCCGCCATTCCCTGAGTGGGCTGGGCGAGTGGGGAAAGTAACTGGCTGAGCACATCGGCCACATGGAAACGAACCCAGTGTCCCAAGGACTCCGGAGAGTCCAGCATGGCAAGACGCAGTGGGGTCGTTCGTGGTTTTGATTTTAATGGATTCTCCTGTACAACGAGGTGTGTGTGCAGTGTTGAAAAAGGCCCATGTTTCCTTCAGAAGCATCCGTCTTTAGCCTCAGGCGAGGAATCCCCTGGGTAATTAAATTCCCAGCCCAATAATGCTGGGAAGCTGACAAACCTCTTTCAGGCTTCCTTTTTACCTGGAAGACGTGGGGAGAAGGCTAGGAGAGTCCAGCTGTGCTTTGGCCTTGTCCGAGCACTTGTCTGCAAGGCTGAAGTTACCCTCCAAGGTGTGTTTGTAAGAATAGAAGATGGGGGAGGTATCGAGTTCACCTGAAAATGCCACAAGTCAGCACGGGAAAGGTGACCATCCAGTATGGCTTCTCAAAGCCTGTGAGGGTCAGTAACACCCATTCTGCTCGGCCTTCCTAATGATTCAGCGGGTCATGCAGCCCGGTGGTCGAATTCTCACTGTTCACGCAGCAGACGCTCCATCTCCAGCCAGTGCGTGTCCTGCAGTGCTGCTACCTGTCATCAGGGGGAGGTGTGCGCATGCCGCTTTGGTGCCAAGTAGCTTTCAGCAGAACCTCTGGACAGAGAGGGCCTAGGGAGAAAGACCTGGTGATCCACTTCTGAAAATCAGCCAGTGAAAACCACGTGGGTCACAACAGGTCAGCCCCCCACAGGGATGGTCACACAGGACCAGGCTGCGTACGTTTTGAGTCAGGGTCATCTTGACAGCAGCTAATGCCAAGGGGGTAGTGGTCAAGAGGTCAGTGATGTGGTGTAGTGGTCAAGAGGTCAGTGATGTGAACCGACCAGCTTCTCTCAGGACAAAGATGAGGTAGTTGGTTGGTTTCCTTAAAGCTCAGGCCCTAACAAACAGCCCTTCTCCCTTCAGTAGGGCTAATCTGAGTAGGAATTACTCAACAGGAGAGGGCTTGAAGATCGATGGGTGCTGCCCTAGAGTCAGCTCCACTCTGTGTATAACAGAAGAAGACACTGCCCAGTCCTGCACCAGAATCCTCACACTGGTTTGAGCCCATTGTGCCAGCCACTGTGTCCATCCATCTTGTCCAGGGCCTTCCTCTTTGTCCTGCCCCTCTGCTTCACCGAGCATGATGTCTTTCTCCAGGGACTGGTCTCTAATGATAACACGACCCAAGTACATGAGACATCGTCTCACCATCCATCCTTCCTTCTAAGGAGCATACTGATTGTACTTCTTCCAAGATGGATTTGTTTGTACATTTGGAAGTCCATGGTACTTTCACTATTCTTCTCCGGTGCCTTATAAGTGCATGTGCTCTTTACTGTAAACAACAATTCATTTATGACTCCAGAGTTAATATGGTCGCCATATCCTCTCTGCCTTCTACCCAAGAAACTGGTCCAGGGATATTGGCATCACCAAGGCAAAGGTGGAGCAGGCAGGTGTAAAGATCCTTCCTGGTTGAAGGTCAAGTTCCACTCAGGGAGAGGACCTGCCAGCAAGGATGCCCCCCACCCACCAGGTTTCCTTTGTTACCTTGTATCATTCCTCCTGGATCACGCTCTTCATCACTGAGTCCATGAACTGCTACCCTCTGCAGGATGCCCCAAACCAGCCCTGACCCGCCACGACCTGCTTTCTGAGGCCCCTCCCCAAACTGCCAATGACACCCCTGAAAAAAAAACACCAAAAAACCAAAAACACCACCACAATATAAAGGTGTTTTTTTCCTTACTAAGACCTCGGGAAAGTACAGTCATGTCCTTCCCCACCCCCCACCCCTTCATTTTATACATGCAACTTTCTCCGGTTCAAGACTCAACAGATGCAGTGTCCAACAATCGAGCCTGTCTCGGTGGCCCTCGGGACAGGGGAGAACTGCCCTGCTAGGTGTCTGAGACGGTCACTCTTTACAGAGTGGACGGTTCCGTCTTTTTCCCCTGTGGAGCGGCTGGTGGTTTCCACTGGCTGACCTTGGCCACCGAGGCCTCTCAAGAGAGAGAGAGAGAAAAGAGCACAGAGGAAAAACACGAATGCCAAGATGTTAATCAGAAAATAAAAATTCCCCAAACCTAATTCATTTCTTCATTCCTGTGTTTGCTCTCTTATCAACCAAACGCTGCCATAGAGTCGACCCCTGCCAGGGTGGCGTAGCAGTGCCCCATAGAGTTTACTACGCCGCTATCTCCACACCCTCCTTCACTGGGCCACTGGGGATTTGAACCACCAGCCTTTCGGCCCGCAGTTGAGTGCTTACCCACTGCGCCACCAGGACCCTACCTTTGTCCGCCTTCTGTGTGCACTTTGTTCTGTGAAGGCTCAAATCTGTGTGTTGCCCTTGTTCAAATCTCTGCAGTCTCCTGAAGCAGCTTTCCTGTTTAATGACTGCCTGGCAGTCTGTAGTCATTCCGTGTTTTTATTGTGTCTGAACACTTGACTGGCGGCCAAGGTCCCTACAAACGGGATTACTAAAACGAAAGAAGGGGGTGGGGATGGGGCAAGCGTGTTACTCTAAGCGGTTTGTTGAGTGTCTTACAGTCTCCCTTGGAGTCCTGGGCCACGCATGGTTTTCTTCCATCTCGAGCATGGTTTTGTCTGTGTTGTCTTTAGTTACATTGAGTGAGTTCCAACTCACACTGACCCAGCACAACAGACCCGAATGGACCAAACACTGCCCGGCCTTCCTTGAGTGGCTGTGCTGGAGCCCTGGGCAGCCTTCATCTGTGGGAGGACACACGTCCTCTGACTCTTCCTCTGTCTCTTTTGCCTGGGGCTCCTGCCTCATTGGAGCTGAATCTGGGATTTCCCTTGAGCCATGGCGAGGGAGTATCTGCTTAACGACTTTCCCTCAGGCCTTTAGCTACTATGCCCCCCCTAAACTGGCTTGACTGCGCTGTACTTCGAGTGAGTTCTTGCAACTGTTCTGGGAAACATAAAGTACACAAGGTCTAAGGAGCCAGCAGCCTTGAGTGGGAGTTCCACCATATACCTAGGACTCTCCCAATTGCTTGGCTCCCATGATCTGACTTGACCCTCACACCCACCCATGAGTCAGGGAGTCCCATTGAGGAGACAAGGCTTGTTCCAGAGCCCTTACTCAGAGCCACAATGTGGGCACAACAGTAAACTCAACTGTCCCTGTAACAGTAGACAATGTTACCATCATTTCTGATTGTCCCCTGTTCTGTGAAACCCAGGGACAGATTGGCTCCTTCCTTAAAGAAGTCCTGGTGGAAATGGATAACATATTCAGCCACTAACCGGAAGGTTGGGGGTGCAAGTCCATGAAGGGGCAATCTCGGAAGAAAGTTCTGGCGAGGGAAGAAAGTTCTGGCGAGGGAAGAAAGTTCTGGCGAGGGACTTTCTCCAAAAGTCGGCCTGCAAAGCCGACAGCACAATGGAAAAGACTCGGGTCTCGGATCTGCCGTATTCATTGTCCAGCCTGTGCAGGCTCTCACTTTTTCCTTTTCTTTATTTTCCTCTCACTTTATTTTTTAACATTTTTATTGCCTTACATGTCACACACCATACAATTCAATGGTTTAAATATATTTAAAAGAGTTGTGCAATCATCACCATGATCCATTTCGGAACATTCTCTTCATCCTTATTACTAGCTTCACATTAACCACAAGCCTCCCTTCCCTTAGCCCTAAGGCAGCAGTTCTCAACCTGTGGGTTGCAGTGAATGCTTTGGGAGGTCGAACAGTGATGAAGTAGCAACGAAAATAATTTTATGGTTGG
>NW_022103901.1:38365307-38382613 GCF_000313985.2 Echinops telfairi | reverse complement strand
TAAATGAAAGCCCTGAATCTTACCCAATTCTTAGTGGGTACCCACGGTAGAGTGCAAGTTAAACCAATAACAGATGAAAGCACACAGGGTGAAATTTGTTATTGACTAACAATCTCTAGCCAACTGGAATCTGCTGGGCAGAATTAGGATCCCTGGATAAGGAGAATTGCAAGTGGTAAAAATAATGACAAGGAAAAAACCAGAAGGACAGAGGTAGAAATTAGGTCAACTTGCTGTGGCCCAAAAGCTAAATGATGAATCAGAGCTTCAGAAGAATTTCAGCACAATAGAATGGATCTTGCTGCAAATATTTGTGTACAACATTTGTTTGTTGGTTCTGTCCCATAGCAACTGTGTTCTGTTGTACAACAGAACAAAACACCACCCAGTCCTGTGCCATCCTCACAATTGTTATGTTTGCCAGTCCCTCTTGTTGAGGGACTTCCTCTCTTCTGTTGGCCCTCTGCTTTACCACGCATGATGTCCTTCTCCAGGGACTGGTCTCTACTGACAACATGTCCAAAGTACGTGAGGCAGTCCCACCATCCTTGCTGCCAAGGAGCATTCTTGCAATACTGCTTTCAATTAAAAAAGAAGTTATATAACTATGTTGTGTGAGGCATTTTACTGGTGAATATCAGAGAGTACAGCCCTCAGTATGGATTACACATTAACATAAAACAAATTCAAGTGAACCAATAGACAACAGCATGATAAATGCAGAAAGGAGTAAAGCTGTCAAGGATTTCGTTGTACTTGGATCCATCCACTGTGCCCATGGAAGCAGCTGTGAAGAGAACAAAGACAATTCATCTGTGAAAGACCAAAGATGTCACTCTGAGGACTCAGGTGCCCTGGCCCAAGCCATGGCTTCCGATCACGTCCTATACGGGGGAAAGGTGGACATTGAGTAAAGAAGGCCAAAGAAGAATTGCTGCCTTTGATTGACAGTGTTGCAGAAGCATACTGCATGGTCCATGTGGTGCCAGCACAATACGCAAGCCTGTCATGGGGAAACGACAGCCCGAGGGCTCCATAGCTCTGAGAAGACTTCATCTCACCTGTTTCAGGTATATTTAGACATGTCTTCAGGAAGGAACAAAGGTAGAAGGAACTCATGCTGGATACCCAGGGTCAATGAAAAAGAGGAAGACGCTAAATTCAGTGGGTGGACACCGTGGCTGCAACAATGAGTTCAAACACCACAACGGTTGTGAAGACAGTTTGTGAGTGTTGGAACAAAGTGGGTGGCACGTGGCAACACCAGAATAAATTGATTCCTCGATTCAGAAATTAAATGAGCTGAATGGAGAGTTTTGTTTGTTTGCTTGCTTGCTTGTTCATTTGTTTTTCTGAAAACACTTCCTTGGTGAAAATTCATCAGGGTCAATATCATTCTGGTTTAGAAGTTTGTGTTCATATTCAGTCACAATGTCCTCAGTACCCAGACATCTGGGCCAAGTCACTTCCTGGGGACTGCCAAGACCCCCTTTGGAATCCACGTCTCTGTCTTGGACCGGATGTTGATGGTCTTCGCTGCAAGCCTCAAGGTTTGTGGTTGGAACCGAACAGTCACCGAGGGGGAAAGATGTGCCGTAAAGATGACAGTTTTGAAAGCCTGTGGGCTGTCCTGGAGTGTCATTACAACTTGATGCCGTTGACTTGAGGGTGCCCAGCAACCGCAATGCAGATGGCAAGGGCATTGTGATTCACGGGTAGAAGCTCACCTTCTGACTCCCAGACAGCTTACCTCTGCACTGCCCCCACCATCTGCCATTGGAAGCTTACCTGTTGCTGTGGTGCCACCTAGGTTTCTGCAGAACTTCTGGATCTGTGTTTCCCAAAGTGGCCTATGCGACCCCGCGGGGGTGCCAGAACCATCCAGGGAGGCTGCAAGAACAGATACCTACATTTTACCCTGATCGTGGGCCACGGTCCAAAAGGTTTCATTGCCCAGGAGGGTGCTGTGTAAATTTCTTTACCAGAGGCAATAGGCCAAGTTTGGGAACCTAGGGTCTGGACCAGGGGGTGGCAAACTTTTGAGATGGAGGAGCCAATCCTGTCCCTCACAACAATTTAAAAATTATTCTATCACCATAAATATATGTTGACAAGCAAATGAAGTCACCATTTTCTGAATAGCATACTTTTAAAAACATTTCCCCATTTTACTTCCAAGCCACATGTACATCCCCAAAGAGCCCAATGTGGGTGGAAAGCCACAGTGTGCCAACTGCCCCCAGGTATAGACCCTGCACACTAGCAAGAAAGATCTGACACTCTACTTCCAAAACACAGACAGTGAAATATCACAAAGATTCCACACCTAACCGATCTTTGAGGTGGGTCAGGGCTGGCCCGCAGTTGTGTTGGGCATGAGGTCATCCCTTGTTGGGGCCAGCTAGGTAGCAGCTGACAACAGTTATGGTGGCCTCTGGGCATGGCATGGCTTCTGGGGCTAGGGCTGCCCAGCAGACCTCCCTGTGCATGAACCACTCAGGATCCCCACCACTGTCGCACCGCTACAGAACCTTCATAGGACCACATTATCATGGCAGCCACAGTTCCGGGAATTTACTCTGTGAGCAGCAGTTTACAAGACATCTTCCCTGCGGTTTGGATCCTCCCAACAGCCAGTCTTGGGAGACAAGTTCTCCATCCCCATCTTACAGTTGAGGAGATGGAAGTTCAGAGAGGCCACATGACCAGGCCAGCAGAAGGCGACCTGGGCCATGAGCTCCAGTCCCCACTGCCCAGATTCAGGCTGGCCTGGGTTGCTAATGAGTTTCTCATCCTGGCAAAACTTTGATGTACGAAGAAAAATATGCATTCCGTTATCATCATTGAGATGTTTAATTTTCAGTAACACCTTAGACTTCAACACACACACACAGACACCCATTTTCTCTCTCTCTCTCTCTCTCTGGTTCCATTAATTCATCAGAACAAGTCAATGTCTTGTTCAAGGCTTCTTGAATGCTAATGAGTGAATAATTAACTTTAACTATATAATTAGCCTTTAAATGTGCAAGACCCCCAGAGAGCCTCTGAAATCATTGGTAAGAAGACAAGAGATGTAAAACTTCAGATTCGGAGTTGCCCAGCGGACTGGACAATATAAGCCCCCGCTTCCAGAGGGCCTCTCTTCTGCCTCGTGTCCCAGTCTTCTTGGGCCCATCAGAGCACAGCAGGGGCAGCACCTCTGGAGTGACAGCCCCACTGAGTGTACCCACTCAGGGAAGCTACAAAGCAATTGGAAAGGAAGCTCCAGGTGGGAGTGGTCTGGGGTGTATGAGCGCCACCCCCAACACCAACCCACAATACCGCTTCTCTGCTTTCCAGAGCAAAGATGTCTTCGTTTCTGCTCTCGCTCTGAATGACGGTCCTGTCTCGTCACTCACTCTCTTGTGAACTGGCTGACAGGAAGAAGGGAAGCGCCCACTCAGACTCTGGCCCAATGCTGGCTGGTGGGCACACCAGGCAGCCTGCGGGGCACTTTGGGTTCTAGGTCTGTCCCATTTCGTTAAACCAAGACATCATTCTAGCCGATGTAAACGTTCAGGAGCAGAGAGGGCACGCTTCTGTGGGCAAAGGTGGTAGGGAAGTAAAGGCAACCTCCTTGTTTCCGGTAGGGACTTGTCCCCCTTCAAGAAACAAAAACAAATGAAAAAAAAAAAACTGGTTCTCAGCCTCTGATCATCCTCAGTGCCTGATCGGGGGGCCCTCTCTGCCCCACCTGCCCAGAGGGTGGGGCATGGAGCCTGAGAGCCTGTTCTGTGGATGTCTTGGTCTCTCAGTACAGCTATAACCAAAATACCAAAAGGGGCTGGCTTTCATGAACAGAAATTGATTTCTTACACTTGAGGAGGCGACTCTGAGTTCAGGGCATCAGCTCTGGGGGCAGGCTTTCTCTGTGTGTCCTTCTGAGAGAAAGCCCTGTCTCTGCCTCCATGTCCCTATGTCCCTTCAGCTTCCCGCGGAGATCAGATCCCCAGAGCACATTTCTCCTTCCTCCCCCTTGTGCTCTTTTCTCCTGTCTTTAAGGAGCCCTGGGGGTGGCGTAGGCTGCCATTGGGCTGCTAACCTAAAGGGTCCTTCCTTGGAACCTGAGTGAGTGGATGAGGCTTTCTGCTTCTGTTAAGATGTGCAGTCTCAGAGACCAGCAAGGGTAGTTCTTTTCTGGGACAGAGGGTCACTGTGCATGGGAATGGACTGGGCGGTTGGGATTGCTATGTGATGTATCTGTTCTCTGCATGTCTCAGAGGTGATTAGCATTCAGATAGCCCTACACTCATGTAACCTCACAAACATAAGCAGGGAAACAGCCTCGGATACGGGGGTTAGGTTTGCAGCCAGTGTTGACACAGGGGGATAGAATGTATCCAGATACCAGTGCCCTTGGCTGGAGCTGGGAAGAGCAGGTCAGAAACAGACCCTCTGGGGGAAAGAGGAGATGATACAGAGTAGCCCTAGTGGACTTCCTCTCCCATGATCCCTCCTGCTCCCTTTCTGAGAGGTTCTTTCCCTCTGCTCCAGCCAACACAGCCAGTTACCAAGTTGAGCCTTGGGCACCACGGGGACCCTAGCACTGGCTGCTGGAGTGACACCCCCACCAAGTGCCTCTGGTCCCAATCAGGCTTCCTGCTCCTCTTTCTCACCATCTCCCTCCAGCAAGAAGAAATAAAGACAGGCCCAAACCCTCCTGAGGAGAGAGACATTTCCTGTGGAGGTGCTTCATGAAGAACGCAGGCAGCCTTTGCCTCCCCCACCTTGGTTTCTCAGAAGTGACTTCTAACCCTTGGCATTCCCAGAGGGATTGGAGGGTCTTTGATATTCATGATGGCCCCTCAGTCCACACCTAGTAGGTATGCCCAGGAGGGGGGTGACCCCACATGGGCTAGGCCCCTCCACATCAGGGCCTTCCAGCCTGACTTCTGGGGGCTGGAGGTTGAGTTCAGAGATGTATTCAATGACCCAATCATCATTCCTATGTCAGGTGGCCCCGTAGAAAGTCTGGACACCACCGCTCAGGTGAGCCTCAGGCTGATGACGGTCTGTGCATGGACATCCTGGGAGGGGTGCATCTGGACTGCATGGGGAGAGGACAACACAAGCTTCACCCTTGAGACCCTCTAAGCCCTTGTCTTATGTGTCCCTCCCTCTGGCTGGTTCTCATCTGTGTCCCTTTGCTGTCACACTGACTAGTGTGCACCTGGTTGAATTCCATGAGTTGCCCTTGTGACTTAGGGAACCTCAGAGAGCTGTGGAGCTCCTGAGTTTTCAGCCAGACATTGAGATGTGAAGGTGGCTCTGGCTACCCGGCTCGTGGCTGCTGTCCAAGGTAAGCCAGCGCCGTGTGTCAGAAGTCATTGCAGGGAGTGACCCCAAGCCCAGGCTGTGCATCTGGTGGAAAGACATAGGAACTGACCTTGTTCCCATGGGGGGTTCCAACTCATGGGACGGGGAAGAGCTTCACCTTGGGGTTTTCAAGACTGTAGCTGTTAGTTAGATGTTGGTCTGTTTATCTGTAAGGTTGGTGGTTCAAATCCACCAGCCACTTCAGGGGAGAACAATGAGGCTAGCTGCTCCCATAGATGATATAGTCGTGGAAACCATACGTAGGGTTGCCATGAGTCCTAAGTGACAGGAAGGCAGTGGGTTTGGTTTGCTTTAGTTTAATCATTAAGGTTGCAGATTACCTCATCTGTCTCCCTTGGAGAGACGGCTGAGTTTGAACCATCACCCTTTCAAGCACTTAACCTCTGCACCACCAGGGTTCTTTGAATGGCATGAATGACCCCTTGGACTCTGCCCCTTCACCTGTCTCCCCCGGCCTCATCCTTTGCTCTTCTTCCTAGATACTTGACTAGATTTATAGCTGTAAACCAAATCTACCCTTCCAGAAATAATGGAGTTACCCCAGATCTGCCACAAGGATCCCTTCTCTCCCACAGCTGCAGCAGAGGAAGGAAACCCAGTGGCGCAGTGGATTAAGCGCTGCACCACCAGACCAGGGTCAGCAGTTCAAACCTACCACCCACTCTACAGGCGAGAGATGAGGCTGTCTGCTTCTGGGAAGATTAGCAGGCTCAGGGGTGGGGCAGGGGAGGGCCGTTCTACTGCCCAGCGATGGACTCTGCAGCAGTGAGGCTGTCAGCGTGGTCACCTCCGTGAGTTTTGGTGTTGGGCAGCTGGTCACACTCAGAATTCCAGGGGATGGGGGATGAGGTTGAGCTCCTTTCCCCCTTGTGCCTCGTTTTCCCCGACTGTAAGTGGGAATGACAGTGGTCTAACACTCATCATGCTGTGCTCTGAAGGAGTGAAGGAGCTGAACTTGGGCTGGACAGAATTGCACAGTGGATGGGGCATGCGAGCCCCTTTCCAGCCTTCCGTAGGAGATGGGATGTATTTGTGCATTTTCACCATTTGCCATGGGGCCGGCACTGCACATGTCTCCAGCGTCATCGTAGTCCCAGCCACCCTCCAAGCACCCCACTGCGAGCTTTCTTGCGGACAAAAAGCCTGGGCTCTGAAATACAGGTGCCTGTGCCATGTCCCCAACCACCACACCTCCTTTCCAGTGCCTTCACGGTTGTGAGTTTATTTGGTTGAATGTTGCAAATGTGGATAGACCACACAGCATTTGCCACTCTGCCAGGTAAACAACTTAGTGACCTATCCACATGCATCCTGCGGGGCAAACCCGCCCTCACCACGGCCCAGTGCTCACCACCATCCACGTCGTTTCTCCTTGTAGAAGCGAAAGCGGGTTTGCGGGTTGAAAACCGATCCCCATCACAGCCCAGTGTCCTACAGGAAGTCCCAGTGGACCCTCTGGCAGTGTTTGTGGAACAGAGTTGAGCGATCTCACCATGGAGCCTCAGGCTGCCTCTGCCTTTCAAATTGGCTGTGATGGGGCTGGTTTTCCATACTGGTGGTGACATAACTTGACCACTAGCTGAGGGACAACAGCCAAAAGAGCATCTCTCAAGGACCGCCATGGCCAGTGCACCTCCCCGAAGAGGAACCAGCCTTCCAGGATGCTCTTCTGGCTCCCAGACCCCTATTCCCGTGGCTCTCTCGATTGCTGGCCATCCAGAAGGACACGATTTTCTTATCTCTGTCCTGCCCTCACCATCGCCGAGGCCCAGTTTTCTTCCTGTTCTGCTTGGGTGATCTGATCCCCTTAATACTCTCAGAGCTTAAAACCGAGCCTCCAACTCTGCAGCCAGGGGATAAATGCTCCGGAGTCTTCCGGCTGGGGAGACAAGCCCTGTAGGTCCCTCCCAACTTCTAGCCATTAGAGAACCAAAATTGGAAAATAGAGAGCGTGGCTGGGGAATCCTTCAGCAGCTGGAAGGCTGCGTTTACCCCCGTCTTATGACTTCCACTTTGCTACATCTTCTGCACACTTTCTTGTCCAGGCAGGCGGCAGGGGGTGGGGGAGTCAGGGTAGAAGGGGATCGTTGAGGTCGGGTACTTTCTCTAACTTCTCATGTCCCTGCCTTTTTAAGGAAGGAAACTTGGTGGCTGTGTTAAGTTGGGTTCTCCAGAGAAACAAAATCAGGGACACTTGTATGTGATCTAAGAGATTTAGATAAATGGTGGACACAGTTGTAGAAATAGCTAAGTCCAGTTCGGTTCAAGTGAGGCTTCTCCTGACTCATGGAAGCTGATGAACAGGAAGTATTTAATTAATATTAAATACTTAATATTTGAGGATTGGCTACAAGGAGATCAAGGAACCAGACCAGGATGATAGAGCCCAGACAGCTGAGGCACAGAGTGAATCCGTGTTTGGAACTCTGCCGATGGCTCGGGGATCAGCAGGCGATGCAATAAGATGCAAGATCCAGCTCCAGGAGAAGGCAAAGGGCCAAGTAGGATTCACCTCTCCGCGGTGTCTCCCTCTCACACAAAAGACTCACGGCATCAAAGAGGTGCCACCAGGCTGCAGCTTGAGTGACAGGTTTGCCTCCACCCCTAGCCATGAGTGTCCAGTTGACAAGATCCCTATCCCTCAGAGTGGTGCCCCAGTGAGGCAGTTGGGCAGCTCAACCTCACCTGGTGGTTTCTTGGGAGAGAGACTTGACGGTGCTCCCATCTGAGGACAGCGTAGAACACCCCCAGGGGAAGTTCTGCTCTGTCACGTGGGTCGCAGTGAACCAGGATTGACTCACCAGCACCCAACCCGAGAGTTCAACCTATTTTAGAGATGAGGGAGCCATCCTCTGTCCAAGGACAGTCACGTCAGCCTTTTAAATAATCATGTTCACCAGTGAAAGCAACATGAAAGCCACACATAGGATGTAGATCATGAGTGATAAGGAAAATCCCACTGCCATCAAGTTGGTTCTGACTCACAGCAATCCTGTGGGACAGAGTAGGACTGCTTCTTGGGGTTTCCAAGGATGTCAGCCTTCATAGGAGCAGACAGCTCCAGCATTCTCCTTCAGTGAGGAGTGGCTCATAGGTTTGAACTGCCAGCCTCATGGTTAGCAACGGCACACTTAACCCACTGCACCACCAGCGTCCCATATTTTTTCTATATCTAAACATATACACCTGTTACTTAATATTTGAGGATTAGCTACAAGCATCACATACTTTTATAAATACACAATTAGGGCTTTTCTAAAAGCAAGAACTTTTTTTACATAGCCAGTTCTGACTCATACCAACTCTATAAGACAGTATAGAACCAGCCTTTAGGGTTTCCAAGACTGTAACTCTTTATAGAAGCAGAGAGCCTGTTCTCTTTCCTATGACCAGTTGGTGGGCATGAACCACCAACCTTTGGGTTCACAGCCCAACACTTAGCCTACAGTGCCACCAACGTTCCATGAGGCACCGTCAGGGAAAAGAAGAAGAATGCTTCCATTGGGCAAGGTGCTAACTGGGAGGGAGGAGAGACAGCCATGTTCTGCACCATGATCAGTGGGGCGATTTCAAGGATGTATCATCTGCAGAACATAACTAGGCTCTCCCCAAAAGGTCAAGAAGCCTCAGTGGCACAAGAGTTAAATGAGTGGTTGCCAGCCTAAGGTTTAGTAGTTGAAGCCTACCAGCTGCTCCATCTCCCATCAGCATGGCAGCCGGGAAACCCCTGTGGGGACAGTTCTGCCATCCAGGGCCACTGTGAGTGGGAATTGACAGCTCACAACAGCAACAACACCCCTGGAAAGTCAGACACTTCATAGCTTATAAGTCATGCTGCTGTTGGGAGCTTTGAAGTCCATTCCTGTGACAGTAGAGCTGGCCTCGAGGACATGGGGCTGTCATCTTGGTGGGAACGGATCACCAGGTCTTTGCTGCTGTGGTTCAAACTCGGGTCCTTCCATTGAGCGTCGAGTGCTTCCTCATTGCACCAAAGAAAGAAGAGTCCTGTATCTATTGACATGGAAACGTAGTCACTCTGTGTGAAATGAGAAAAAGAAAGCAATTTGGGGAAGAGTTCCTATGGAATAATCATATGCTTTGGGTTAAAGCAAGCCAAGATCATTCGCTGCCTTATTGTCTCGGGCTGCTTCCGGGCAGCTGCCCCATAGTTGAGTGGTTGCCACAGAGACCCAATGGCCCATGAAGCCCAGACTATTTACTCTCTTGTTTTTACAGGAAAATTTTGACAGCCTGACCCCTCTCTTTTTTTCTGTCTGTCTGTCTGTCTCTCTCTCTATTAAAAAAAAATGTTTAAGCTTTTTTACCCTGCATTGGGTGGAGGTATACAGAGCAGATTAGTTTTCCATCCAATGATCCATATACATTTTGTTTCATCTCATGGATGACAACCCCCTCCATGTACTGATCCCACTGCCTCCCTGTGGTTCCTGTTTCTATCCCTTTCCTAAGCCTGAGAACCTTGTCTTTGGCTCGGGGTTGCCCTTTTCTTCTTAAGAGGTTGTTTGTTCTCAGGTGTTGACGCCTCACTGGTGTTATTGCTCCTCTCAGAGACCTGCTTACTGTTAGCTTGACTATTGAGCCAGGGAGGTGAGTTCATCTCCAGACATGAAGAAAGACTTAGCATCATCACTCGAGGGTGCCCCCAGTCTCTATCCAACCAACATGTCAGTCTCTTTGATGACCTAAGAGTATTGGTCCACATTTTCCTCCCCCTCTACCTCGGATCTTCTACTGTAACCCTTTTTTAGAACAGTGTGCAGTGGTAGCTGGGCACCATCTAGTTCTTCTGGTGTGCTTATCCAGATCTTAGGTGTGTACCCTAAAAAAGAAAAAGAAAAGAAAGACAGTCCACCACTGGTAAAGAGGGAGCCTTTAGGTTCTGGTATTATGTTGATTTTAATTGTATTGAATATTTCTATGTGGCTTGCTTATAAGCACGACTGTGTAATGTATTTAATCATCTAAATGAGCAGTAAAGGTGCTCCTTTTGGGGGGGCTGGCATTCCTCTTTAGTTCGTTTTTCCTCATCTCTACACAACCTCTAAACCCTCCTCTCTTAGCAGTCTGTTTTGTAACAATGCGAGCCTTCCTAAGTAGGCCGCTGTTCTCGGCTGCTCAGTGTTCAGAAGAAATACTTAGCAAACTAGCAAACTCAACCGTATACTCACTTGGGTATAGGATAATGCTTCGTGTCTTTATTTAGCTGCCTCTTGTAAGTTAGGAAGGAAAAAGTTCTGGCTTTTATCTCCTCATTAAAAATAGATCCTTTTATGACGAGGGGCTGGTGCAGCCATGAGTCATCACCTGCAGAGTGTGGTGCTGGGTCAGACCTCAGGAGCCTCTCCCTGAGATGGTACCCAGCCACCCCCCGTGACTCCCTGGTTTCTTGTCATTTCAGGAAGCTGGACGCTTTCATCTACGATGCGGCCGTCTTGAATTACAAGGCTGGGAGGGATGAAGGCTGCAAGCTGGTGACCATCGGGAGTGGGTACATCTTTGCCACGACTGGCTATGGAATTGCCCTGCAGAAAGGGTCCCCTTGGAAGAGGCAGATTGACCTGGCCCTGCTCCAGTTTGTGGGTGATGGTAAGACCTGGGGAGACCCTGCTTTCTTGGGGAGCCCCTCACACACACTGTTTTCTAGCTGGGGCCTTTGTGTGAGGGGTTTGCTCACTCATAGGACTGATCATTTCAGTGCCTGTTCTACAATACCATTGTTCTTTAGGGTACTTATCCAGGGAACCAAATCTGGAGTATTTAAATTGTAAAAAGAATGCACTTTAAGACTTTATAGAAGTAAATGTCACTTGGGGTTAAAGGAATAGGTTTAGAAAAATAGGGGGTAATACTGAGCCTTTCAAGAAAGAATTCTCTAGAAGAGCTCCCCTCTCTGGAGCATGGTTCTCCATTGGGGTGGAGGGTGATTTTGACCGCTGAGGGACATTTGACAATATACAGAGGCATTTTCAACCATCAACCCTATGGGCGGAGCATTTGGTTGCTACTGGCACCTGGTGGTTAGCAATCAGGGAGGCACATACATGGAGCACTCCTCTCACCCCCACAACCAAGAATTATTCCACCTCAAAGGTCAACCCTGTTGGTTAAGAAATCCTGTTTCTAAGCAAAGATGTTTATTGGCTACACCAAGTCTTGATCTGTCTTCTCTAAATTCTGAAGTTTAAATGTCAAAGAAAGGATCCCTGAGGCTTTGGGCCAGTTCTCCTTCCTAACCCATCATGGGCTTGATTGACCCTGGACTCCTTAACAGGTGGGCTCATGTTATACAAACTTCACTTACTCTCTCAATCATTCACCACTCGCTCATTCCCATTGAGTCAATGTCAATTCAAAGTGACCCTATAAGACAAGGTAGAACTGCCCCTGTGGGTTTCCAAGATGGACCTTCTTATGAGAGTAGAAGGCTTTGTCTTTCTCCCACTAACATGGCCGCTCCTGATATTTCCAATGGAGGAAGGAAACAGAATCCACTTCTAGAAAATGGACAGTGAACAGAATCCCCATGGGGTCACCCCTCGGCTGCCTCTCATGCACATTGGCAGTGTCTTCCCTTGTGGGGCTACTGTGTGATGGCGTCCTGGCCTGTTGGGCCATGACAGCTCATTGGGTTGGCTGTGTCTCCATCATAGTCCCTTCTCCTTCTGTCCGTCTGAATCTCAGGGCTGATGATTGCACCATCACCTGGACTTTCCTGACATGGTTTGGGGGGTCTTTCCCTGAGTCAAATGGCAGGACTACTCCCTTTGGATGAACAATACTAAGAGATTAAATGCAAAGTCGGCAACAAATGGAAGGTTAACCACTAAAACTTGCATATGTGGTAGTGCAGGGTACAAACACTCGGCGCCTAGGGCACAAGCTGGCTGGAGGCCCTATTCAGAGATGGTGGCAGCGTATGGCACATCTGCTTAAATATGGGAGAGGAGAGTGTATCATCCAATCAGGCCACAGGCAGTCAAAATGAGTGACCACGGTTCGTGTGAATCTGAGCAAAATGCACGGGACTGCTGAGGCACAATTACCACAGCACCCATCATCTTAGTCTTTGTTGACCTCAGACTGGGTCTTCCAAAATCTGGAGTTTAAAACCTTGTTTCCCTTGCAGCTTCATCCTCTCTATCTACTCCCTGGCTTAAACCCTGGATTCTCACGGTAGCATCAAGAATTCGAGATACATTTTATATTTAAATCCCAAACAAGGACATCTGATTCTTTGAATTCCCTGTAGGGTATTTGTACCTTCCTCAGATCACTGGCCATGTTACCAGCTGTGTTCTGGTGATTGGGGACTGTGCTGGTCAATGATTGCTGTGAAATCTTAGGGACATACACAGTGAGCATTTATTGTGCTCAGGAGACTGCAGGTTGATTGGAAAAGCTTTGCTTAAGATGTGGTGGCTCTCTAATTCCTGCTTCAAATCCAGGGGTCACCTGTGTGGGCTCTGCTTCGCATGTGTCTATTCGAGTTGCCAGACTGAAGGAGCAGCAGCTACCTGGGGAATTTCTCTCCTTAGCCATAACCGAAGGCAAAAACAGGCACACCTAGTTGCCCATGTACATTTCAAGTGTGTGCTTCATTACATCTGCTCAGTTCTTCTGTCCAAAGCAAGTCTGATGGTCAAGGCCAAAGTCAAAGGTTGGGGAAGGAGTTGCAGAGGGAGAGAGCAAGCCATGTGGTACAGAGAAGAGTGCAGGATTGAGCCATTTGTTCTGCCTACTCTGTTAGGTATTGTTGAGTTGGCCCTGGTTCATGGTGACCCCAAGCACAATGGAATTGGACTTGTGTGATCCATAGGGCTTCCACTGGCTGATTTTCAGAACGGGACGATCAGACCTGCCAGCCAAGTCAGCCTTGAGCTCCAGTCAGAATGGAAGCTCCACTGAATGCAGTTCAGCACCCTACCAACACCCGAGCCTCCACTGACAGGTGCACGGACCCGGAGTCAAACTCGGGTCTCTCGCACATGGAAGATGATGGAGAATTCTGCCATGGCACTCTCCCTGCTCCTTTGTTCTAGCTACTCCCTGTTTAAGACGGATTGCCATTGAGTTGATTCTCGCTTGTGGTGACTCCTGTGGGGCAGAGTAGAACTGCCCTCCATAGGATGTCCACAGGCTGCTTTCTTGGAAGTAGGCCCCAGTGCCTTTCTTCAGAGTCACTTCTGGGTGGCCTGGAACTTCCAACCTCTCAGTTAACAGCCGAGTTCATTACCCGATGGTACCACTGGAGACTCTAGTCTACCACAGCATGTCTACCCACTTCCACGTGGGTGAGTACCCAGCAAATGGAGACCTAGTTTCCTCAGGTGACTGGCACACAGCCCTGAACCTAATTGGGCACCAGCGGGTTGAATGAGTAAATGCAAGCGTGAATGCATGGTGGTGGGCTGTATTCCGTTTGACGGGAAGCTACCTGTGATGGGTGGTGGTCCAAGAAGTGAGTTCTAACTCTAGCCCTACCTACCTGACATTGCTTTCACCTTCTTAAACACCTCTTGCGAAACAACAAGCACATGTGGGAAGACCCACTGCCACCATGTCCGTTCCAATCCATAGCCAATTTACAGGACATTTAGAACTGGTCCATAGAATGATTCTTTGGGGTTTCCCAGACTGCACATGTTTATTGGAGCAGACGGCCTCATCTTGCTTCTGCACGGTGGCTTGTGGGTTTGAATGGGCACCTTTACAATTAGCCGTGCAGTGCTTCTCCCGCAGTATTACCATAGCACTTGGTGTGTGTGTGTGTGTGTACATTCATGACATATTGGGGCTTGAAAGCAATTGTTATTAATTTCCTTCTGTATTTTTATTCATCTGGAGAATTTTTCAAATGCATTTTGTGTAGCCTTTAATGCCCAACAACGAATATCTTTTTGCTAGACTTTTGTAGTAACTATTCATGAAGCAATGAAGGTGACCCTGAACTATATTCAATGAAGGAAAATGTATACATTTGAGTCCTATTCCAAAAGTTAAGCAGAGACTCTCTATTTAAATCTGACATCTGATTTGTTTAGGGTTTGTTTTGTTGTTGTTTGTTTGTGTGTGTTCGTTCTTTACCGAGCTTAAGAAGCTGTATGAAAATAAAGTCGAACCATTTGCTAAAGTCAAGAGTGTTTGTCACCCTACATGTGCTCTTGGTTTTCATCTTCACAACAATCTTTCCTGTTAAATACTGCTCACATCCCCATTTTACGGAGGAGGAAATTGAACCTCGGCAGACTTATGTGTTTTATGTAGAAAGTGAGCTGATATGTTGTAACTGGTAAGAGCCTTGCTCAGAGAAGTGGTCAATTAGGCAAGACTCCTTGTCGCTTTTAATTCTCTGAGATGTCTGTCAAAGCCAATTAATGAGGTGCTTAAGATTTATAGGACCTTCAGGAATGAACAATTTCTGTGTATCGAAACTAAATCTATTGTCCCGTTTGTGAATGCTTTTGTAATGGAGGACTCTTTCTTACCTTCAGTTTACTTGTCTATGAGTAGGCTCAATCATTCACCTGAAAAGGTTGTTGGGAGGTTGAAGTTAGAGAATACCTGTAAAGAGCCTAGCACAGCATGCAGGAACATAGAGATTACTCAGAAAATGTTAGCTGTCACTGCTGTTATCATCACCACCATCATCCTCACCATCACCGTCATCATCACCATCATCCTCATCACGATCTTCAACCCTCCTCACCATCACCACCACACCATCACCATCGTGATGACCACCAATGACACAATCACCAACACCAATAGTGCCATCATCACCATGACCACCAGCAGCCCATCACCGTTACTGCCATCATCATTACCACCACCATCACCATCACCACTGTCACTGTCTGCCATTATCATTTTCATAACCTCCATCGTTGCCATCACCACCGTTATCACTGTCACCCTCATGATCACATTACCACCATCACCATCATGACCGCCATCACTGCCATCATCCTCACCACCATCTTCACCATCATCAGCACCCAGTGTTCATGCACAACCCCAGTACCCAACAGCTTGGTCAGTGTTGTGTTGGCAGTAATTTGGCCAAGTCAGTATCATTGGAATAACCCTTGTGATGCCGGACAATTAGTTCCCCCTCTGTAGCAAATAGGGAAATTATTAAGCAAGTACATGCATATAGACCAGAGATTTGTACCTTGCACTCAAGAAGCATCTAGGTACTGCAGATACTTTCTGCCCTGACTCATTGCTTTTCTGGTCAGACTGTCAGGGCTGGGAAATGTGTCTTCTCAGCTTCATCTCGAGAGACCATCTGGAAGCAAAGCCATGGGAGAAGCCATGACGTCATTGCAGGGGGCGTCTTAAGATAATCTCCCCGGAAAGCCATGTCCAATTCTGAATGTCTCTCTAGGAGTAAATACATGAATTAACGCAGCTGCATAAATATTTCACTTATCTTATGCAGCTTCAGCAGGATTAATTATACTCTAAAATTAGACCTGTTAAAGAGCAGAGTGCCGAGCAGTACCTAATTATTATTCCTCTTCTAGAATGGAGTGTTTATCTCTTGTTATAGAGTAGCTTTGGTGGGTGATTACGAGTCTAATGAGTGTCAAAAGTATTTTTTTAATGCCCTAATGAGTTGTGTAAATATAACCTTTGAGTGGAGTGTTTGGTTATCAGGGGAACTTCTTACGTGAAGCCTGCCAGGTATTTCTCCACCCACAAAAAAAATACATGACTGATCTGCCTTAAGAAGCCAGCCTGGTTCTCAGCCCTGTCTTGCCTTGCTTTTCCTGTCTAATCCTGTCTTTTCACTGGCAGTGGCACGCCAGGTAGCCTTGGCTCTCAGTAGTTCACTGCACTCACAAGCACTTTTCCCATTGACTTTAGCACTGGCAACCAGCCAACATGTTGTGAGTAGTAGACACCTTCTCATATTTTGTTGAGCTGAGAAGAGGTTGTCATGATTTTTTCCCGCTTTCCTTCAAAGAACTGTAGAGGTCAGCTGGTTGGCAATGGATACACTTAAAATACATAATCTTCAAATTAAATATAGATAGATCGATAGACTGGCTGCCATTACTGAATGTTTTGATCAATGATCCGATAGATAAACCTTGGTCAAGAAGGGGTTGGGTGAAGGGGGAGACAGAACAAATTATCAAATTCTCAATGGAATTCAGACTTTCTGGGGCTATGGAAGTTGAATCAGCTCCCTGAACTTATTCCCTGGGATGACATTTAAGTTTGAACCTTAAACCAAAACGATCCCTTGAAGTTGTCTCAGAATCAAAGCTATTCATTTTTTCAATGATGAAAGAACAGATCCACTTGCATCATTGTGGAGGAGGATCGCAGAATTATCTTTTGTTAAAAGCATTATCATCTCTGTGAGAACCCATTACCCACAGCAGTTCAAAAGGCTACATGGAAAGCGTAGGGGGTCATGAGCTCAAGACCGTGGTGTGCAGTAGATGGGAAATGGGGATGGAAATGGTTTCCAACCGAAGAAGTATCCCAAAGCCAGTGAACTGTCCTCGAAATGAGGGAACCTGCTGAAACGGGGGTATGTGGCCCTCCTGGGGCTGCAAGTCAAAGTGTGAAACAGAAAAATGCAAATACAGGATCTTAAAGGATCAATACATTTATAACAAGTAGAATACAAGTATATGAATATATGTGCCATCTTCAGTGTGTATATATGCATATGCATACATATATATGTATATACACACACATATACTCTTTTTTTAAAATTATTTTATTGGGGGCTCACACAATTCTCATCACAATCCATACATACATCCGTTGTGTCAAGCACGTATGCACATTTGTTGCCCTCATCATATATTCTTAAGTGTAGATAAGCAGCTAGCCCAAAACAACTATGAGATATTCTACAAACAAACAAGCAAACAAACTCACAG
>NW_022103901.1:38350199-38364317 GCF_000313985.2 Echinops telfairi | reverse complement strand
TGTATACACATATATACATACATTTGTATACGGAAAGACACACACATATACATATATATTGTGTGTGTGCACGTGTAGGGGTGGCGGGGTCTAGAGAGAGAGAACATGATTGATGCAAATGGTTAGTCCCCTGACTTCTAACCGAAAGGTGGGTGGTTCGAAGTCACCCAATGGCTATGTGGAACAAAGACCGGGTAATCTGCCCCTGTAAAGATGGCAGCTAAGGAGACTCCATGACACAGTTTAACGCTTTCACTTGAGACTATAATGGGCCAATGGTACCTAGCAATTGCGTGGTCCAGCGCTGTGCCAAACACATTACATGTGAGTGGGTCTTGCTGCCCCCACTGTATAGGGCAGGAAAGTGAAGCTCATTTGGGATAAGTGTGTAGCTGTGCTGCAGCAGGGTGTCCCCAATTAAAGGTGCATCCAAATCACCTGGAGGTCTTGTTATGGTGAGAAGTCTGTTTCGGTGGGTTCAGGTTGGGATTCATGACTTTACATTTCTCACAAGCTCACAGATGAGGCCTGAGCTGCCTCCTGTGTACATGCCCTCACTTAGCTTTTTATAGAGGCAAAAAATAGAAGCAAGTTCATCTGGCCCCAATCCACATCATCTTTCCATTAAACCTTGGTCACTGGTGGCCCAGCCAGATTTTCTGTAAAGAATCTCCGTTAGCATTGAGAAGCATTTCCTCTTCCTCTTTGTACTGCTTTGCTCTGTTTGCGTGGTTGTTGGTTTATTTTTAAACTCAGAAACACATTACTTATTTCTAGTGTCTAGTCAGAGTTTATCGAACCAATGAAATTTACTGTAGGTGTATAGATCATGTATTTATTTATAACTCATTTACGTGGTATGGAGCACATTGAGGAATCTTGGTGGCATGCTGGTTAAGGCTAGGCTGCCAACTGAATGCTTGGCAGTTTGATCCCTCCAACTGCTCAGTGGGAGGAAGATGTGACTTCCATAAAGATGTCCTCCTTGGAAACCCCATGGCACAGTTCTATTCTGCCCTGTAGCATACCTATAAGTCAGGATTGACTCAGTGGCCACCGTCTTTTCAGTGATTTCTTTTATTGCACTTATATCCACATGAGATATAGAGATGATAGATGTGAGATATGAAGTACCTGAAAGAACCAGTATTCCTTTTCATGGTAATTGGCTGTTGTGTTAATAATATGCGTGATGACCATGTTAATAATACACACCCAAATAAAAGCAGTTCAATTCAGACTTAGGGTGACCCTGTGTGTGCAGAATAGAACTGTGCTCCATGGAGTTTCCAAAACTGTGGCCTTTCAGAAGCAGCAGTCCTTTCTTCTGAGGCACATTGGAAGCCCCCTTCATGGTAGCTGTGAGTCCCTTCCCAACATGATCGCTGAAGGCAAAGTGGGTGCATAAGTAAATGTGGTGAAGAAAGCTGGTGGTGCCTGGCTATCAAAATATATAGTGCTTGGGGTCTTAAAGGCTGGAAGATAAACAAGCGGCCATCTAGCTGAGAAGCAACAAAGTTCACATGGAAGAAGCACACCAGCCTTTATGATCATGAGGTGTATATGGGATCAGGTATCAGGCATCAAAGACCCAGAACAAAAAATCATATCATTGTGAATGAGGGGGGCTAGTGGGGTAGAGTGGAGACCCAAAGCCCATCTATAGACAATTGGATGTCCCCTTACAGAAAGGTCACAAGGAAGAAACCAGTCAGGGTGTAGAGTAGCACTCACAAAACATACAACTTTCCTACAGTTCTTTAATGCTTCCTCCCCACCCACTATCATGACCTCAATTCCACCTTACAAATATGGCTAGACCAGAACATGTACACTGGTACAGATACAAACTGGGAACACAGGGAATCCAGGACAGATAAACCCCTCAGGACCAATAATGAGAGTAGCAATACCAGGCGGAAAGGGGGAAGGTGGGGGGAGAAAATGGGGATCAATCACAATGATCTACATATAACCCCCTCCCAGAGGGATGGACAACAGAAAAATGGGGGAAGGGAGACAGCGGTCAGTGTAAGACATTTAAGAAAAATTATAAGTTATCAAGGGTTCATAATGGAGGGAGGAAATGAGCTGATACCAGGGGCTCAAGTAGAAAGAAAATATTTTTTTAAATGATGTTGGCAACATATGTACACATGTGCTTGACACAATGGGCCTATGTATGGATTGTGATAAGAGCTGTAAGAGCCCCCAATAAAATGATGTGGGGGGAAAAAGGGGGTGGTAGCTGTGCATCAGGATGGACTCAGCCGCAGTGGGCGTGGTTTTCCCGAGTGATGGATGGCGTTCTTCTCCAGTTCTGACACCCCTTTCTTCCTCCTCAGTCCAGCGTGTGGACTGATGCGTCCACAAACAGATTGAATACAGATGGTGAAAGGATACTGCCCTGATACACACCTTTGCTGATTTCAAAGCAGCCAGTCTCCCTCGTTTGTTTGAACAGCTGCCTCTGGGACTCTGGCTAATCCTTTGTACCATGGGCTACCAACAGATTGACCAACTCTCTTGAAAGAAGTACATCGAGATGGTTCCTTAGAAGCCAGGAAGACCAGACTTTGTTTCATGTATTTTAGACACGTTATCAGGACATCATGCTTGGTAAAGGAGAGGGTCATCAAGGAAGAGGAAGGCCTTCAAGAACATGGGTTGGCAACAAAACCAGACTCATGGTCATTGAATAAATTCTGACTCCCGGCAACCCTGTAGGACAGGGTAGGGTGTCTGAGGCTGTACATTCTTACTGGAGTACAGAGGCCTGGTGGCTGCAAAAGTGGGCGCAAGCAGCAAGATTTGAGAGGGCACAGAATTGGGCGCATTTCAGTCTGTTGTACACTGGGTCGCTATGAGTCGGAACCAGCTCAACAGCTCTAACAACAAGGGTGGCTTCAAATCACCAGCCTTTTGGTTAGGAGTCAAGTGATTAGTCATTTGTACCACCCATGGATGCTTATGAATAATTACATACTATTAACATAGTATTGATAGGGTGGCCTCTCAGCCCATTTCTCTAGAACTCCCTGTGTTAAGACTCGTTGGTAGTCCTTGTTGAATCAGATTGTTGGCATGTAGGATTGAGATCGTCTCTGGGAAACTTGAACGCTCCCTCTATCTCGTACAAACACCATTTCTGTCCAGGTAGCTTGGATTCTTTTTGCCCTCCTGTACTGCAGTTTAGCAAGCGCTCTCTTTCGACCTTGCCCAGGTCGCCAGCTGGTTGGAAGGAACTCACCTGGGTCAGTAAGGAGCTGTGCTGCTGTGGATGGGAGAACTATGGAAACCACTGACCCATGACGCTGATGCTCACGGATCTGGGCTTTCCTGGAGGACTCACTCTGGCCTCCATGTGGCTGGTGTCCTGAGTCCCGTGTGTGGTGGCCACTCTCCCCTCAAAGGCATGCAGGGTGGTTGTGGAGGTTGAGGAAGCTGTATGCTACCAGCAGAAGTTGACGGTTGCCACATGCCCACCCCGTGCTCTGGGCAACTGGGAGATCAGCAACCTGATCTCGGCTCCTTTCCCACCATATTGTCTTTGGGCTGACCTCCAAGCAAGGGTAGAGTACTCAATGAACAGGTTTGCTCAGGACTCCTTGTGCTTTACATACTCATCTGTGAGTGGAAACCATTCTAGCGATGAGGAAGTGTTCCCTACAGAGCCATCCGCACATAAGCACAAGGAAGCCAGAGTCATATCAAGGTTAAAACAGGAAAATAAATGTAAATCAAATAGCCCATGTCCAGCACCTAGTAGATACCTGGTCACCATTGTGCTCCCTGTGGTCCTCCCCTTCCCCTGCCCAGGATGCTGCCATCCCCTGAAGGCCTCAGCATTCATGTTCATTCTCACTGCCCTTCTCTCGCTCAGGCTCAGCCCTGAGCATAGTGCATAGTAAGTGCTCAGAGAAACTCCACCAAATGAGTGAATAATGAATGGGTGTGAAAATGCTGGAGAAAGAAGTGTGCAGCACCTACTTCTTTTAGGATTTACTTAAATATCTTCTCTGAGGATGATCATTTTCATCCATCAACCCGGTACTCGATCAATTCTGACTCATAGTGACCCTGTAGGATAGAGTGCAAATCTCTGAGAATGGAACTCTTTACAAGAGTAGAAAGCTTTATTTTTACCCTGTGGATCGGCCGGTGGTCTTGAACTTCTGATCTTGAAGGCATATTCATTTTATGAAGAAGGATGGTAGGAAGAGAGCAGCAGAAGTCCTCACTGTCTAACTCCATAATCTTCCCAAGGCTCTGATCCTGGGATTCACTGTAACAGAGAAGCCCAACTCTCCAGCTCTCTAATCCATATCCTATGCTGTTAGGTGCCATCAAGTGGGTCCCCATTCATAGGGACCCTGTGTTCAAGGGAACAAAGCCTTACCTGTCCCTGCCCCATGCTCACACATGTTGTTATGTTGGAGCACATGGTTGCAGCCACCGTGTCAAAGCATCTCATTGAGGGCCTGCTTTACACTTGCCGCTCTACTCTACCAGGCAAGATGTCCTTCTGCCGCATCTGGTTCCTCTGGATGTTGTTGTTCCTAGGGGCTGTCCGGTCCGTCCTCACTCAGAAATCCCAAGTACAACAGACTGAAACACTGCCCAGTCCTTTGCCATCCTCACAGTCGATATGATGTTTGAGCCCATGGTTGCAGCCACTCTGTCGATGCATCTTGTCCAGGGTCTTTGTCTTTTTGGCTGGCCTTCTGCTTTACCAAGCACGATGCCTTTGTGCAGACACTGGTCTCTCCTGAAACACGATCAACGTACATGAGACGAAGTCTCGTTGTTCTTGCCTCTAAAGAGCATTCTGGTTGTACTTCTAAGACAGACTTGTTTTTTCTTGGTAGTCTGTGAAGTTCCTCTTGATTCCAAGTTGAAAAGACTTGAGACAAAGTCTCTCCATCCTTGCTTTTAAGGGACTTTCCAGCTGTGCTTCTTCCAAACAGATTTGTTTTTCTTCTTCTGGCACTCCAGGGTATTTTCAATATCCCTTTCTGACACCATAGTTCAAAAGCACCAGTTCTTTTTGTGGTCTTCCTCTTCTCAACCTGCGTGGGAAGTGCTATAAGAAACTATAGCTTGAGTCAGAAGCACCTTGGCCTTCCAAGTGGCAGCTTTGCTTTTTAGCACTTGCAAGCAGGCTTTTCGCAGTACGCTTGTCCGGTGCTGGACAGATCATTTGATTTCTTGACTGCTAGTTCCATGGGCGTTGATTTTGGACCCAAGTAAAACGAAACCTTGACACGTCAGTATTCTTGTACTTCATCTTTTCTTTCCTTTTTCTTTTTTTTGCACAACCCTCTAGAACAGATAGTCAGCCAGTCAGCAAGTTTTATATAGTCACTGACATTCAGAAATAGAACGGAATTTAAATAGTCACTGAACCCGGGAACAGGAAAAGTGAAGCTCAGAGAGGAGATTGGAACTCATCCAAGGACACAAACAAGGAAGTGGCAGAGGTGGTGCTAAGATTTAGAGTTCCTGCCTCCTACTCGAATTATAAGGATCCTTGGTAACACAAAAGTTAAGTGTTTGGCTGCCAACAGAAAGGTCAGTGGTTTGAATCCAACTGTTCCATGAAAAAGATGCAGCATACTACTTCCATAAAGATTACAGCCTTGAGAACCCTATGGGAAAGGTCTAATCTATCCTGTAAGGTCACTGTGAATTCAAAGGATTTTAAATTTAGATCACCACCCATCTGTCAGTTTATCCTACTGGAGAGCCTTGTGTGTTGCTATAATGCCGGAAGCTATGCCGCTATTATTTCTGAAAGCAGCATGGTGACTCATGATGGGCAAGTTTCAGCAGAGCTTCCAGACTAAGACAAACTAGGAAAAAGACCTGGTAATGTTTCTGAAATTTCTCCAACAAAACCCAATTGTTGTTAAGTGCCTTCAAGTCAGCTCCAACTCACGGTGACCCTTTATACAACAGGATGAAACACTGCCCGGTCCTGCACCATCTTCACAACTGTTCTTATGTTTGCGCCCATCAGTGTAGCCACTGTGTCAACCCATCTCATGGAGGGCCTTCCTCTTTTTTGATGCCCCTCCACTTCAAACATGATGTCCTTCTCCAGGGACTGGTCTCTCCTGAGAACATGCATATCCAAAGTGTGTGAGACACAGTCTTTCTATCCTTGGCTTTATGGAACATTTTGGCTATAATTCTTCCAAGACACACTTGTTTGTCCTTTTGGAAATCTGTGGTACTTTCAATATTCTTCACCAACACAATCATTCAAATGTATCGATTCTTCTTTTTCAGTATCCAACCTTCACATGCATAAGGGGAAATTGAAAATATCATGGCTGGGTTAGACACACCTCAGTCCTCAGAGTATCATCCTTGCTTTTCAACACTGAAGGGGTCTTGTGCAGCAGATTTACCCAATGTAATGTGTCATTTGATCTCTTGACTGCTGTGTCCATGAGCGTCCATGATTGTGGATCAAAGCAAGACAAAACCTTCAACAACTTCAATCTTTTCTCCATTTATTGTGATGTTACCTATCAGTCAAGTGGGAGAATTTTGGTCTTCTTTGCACTGAGTTTTAGTCCATATTAAAGATTCAGTGCTTGATCCTCATCAGCAAGTGCTTCAACCCCTTCTCACTTTCAGCATGCAAGGTTGTGTCATCTGCCTGTCACAGGGTCTATTAACAAGGCTTATTAAAGCCTTCCTCCAATTTGGATGTTGAATTTTTCTTTGTATAATCCAGCATCTCTGATTATTTGCTCAGCATACAGGTTGAATAAGTACGGTGAAAGGATACAACCTTGACACACACCTTTTCTGATTTTAAACCACACATTTCAACTGGTATTACATCAATTCCTGGACCCTTGTTTTTGGCTAACACCTTCAGTGCAGCTTGGACTTCTTCCTTCAGTACCATTGGTTCTTTCTCATATGCTACATCTTTATATGTTTGAATGTCAACTAGTTAATTTGGTACAGTGACTCTGGGTAGTCTTTCCATCTTCTTTGGATGCTTCCTGCATCTTTTAGTATTTTGCCCATAGAATCTTTCAATATGGCTATGTGAGCCTTGAGTTTTTCTTGAGTTCTTTCAGTTTAGAATATGCTGAGCATGTTCTTCTTTTTGGTTTTCTAACTCTAGGACTTTGTGCACTTCATTATAATATTTTACTTTATCTCCTCGAGCTGCCCTTTGAAAATTTCTTCTCAGCTCTTTTATTTCATTATTCCATTTGCCTTAGCTACTCTTCAATCAAGAGCAAGTTTCAAAGTCTTTTCTGACATCCACATTGATATTTTCTTTCTTTCCTGTATTTTAATGCCCCTTTGCTTTCTTCACGTGTGATTTCTTGATGTCCTCCCACAGTTCATCAGGTCTTCTGTCTGAGAGTTTGATGCATCAAACATGTTCTTGTGCTGTTATTCCATGGGATATACTGAACATCATATTTTGACACTCACGGACTTGTTTCCATTTTCTTCAAATTCAACCTGAAGTGACGTGTGAGCAATTGGTGGGCTGTCCACTTTCGGCCCTGGCTTGGTTTTAGCTACTGATGTTGAGCTTCTCCCACATCTCTTCACACATGTGATGTCATTTTGATTTCTGTGGATTCCATCGGGGGAAGTCCATGTGTATAGTCTCCTTTTGTGTTATTGAAAAAGGTATTTGCCATGAAGTACTTGTTGGTCATAAAAAATGCTATTGTGTGATCCATCACCAAGACTATATTTTCCAACTGCTCTTCCTTCCTTTTTGTTTTCAACTTTGCCTTCCAAATCTCCAATAATTATCACTGCATCTTGATATTATGTTTGATCAATTTCAGACTGAAGATGTTGGTAGAAGTCTTAAATTGCTTCATTACCAGCTTTTGTGGTTGGTGTATAAATTTAAGTTTAACAGCTGTATTTCTTGGATTTCCTTGTATCTGGCTAGACATTCTCCTTAGCACTGACAGCAGTGTATTATAAGAGTGACCTTGAAATGCCCTATTTGATGAGGACTGCAGTGGCATTCCCTAGACTGGCTCATCCCCAGCTGAGTCAACCTTATGATGACCTGATTCAAAAGGACCAGTATCAGTCCACTTCAGGTCACAAATACCTAGGATATCAATCATTACGTGCTCCACCTCCTTTTTAACTCCTTCCGGTTTTCCTAAAGTCGTGCTTTTGCACTCAAAGTTCCATTTATTAATTGATGTGGGTAGCTGTCCCTTCTCATTTGGAGTTGTGCCCCATCAGCAAATGAAGGTCCCGAAGGGTTTACTCGCGCAGGCTTCAGTCCACCCCTGTCATTCTGGTCGACTCTACTTTGAGACAGCCATTCTTCCTCCATTTAACTGTGACCGCCTCCCAACCTGAGGGACTCGTGTTCTGTCCCTCTCTCTGACAATGTTCTCCTGCTGGTCATGAGGTTTTCCGAAACTGATAATATTTCAGTGCTATCCATAGCGTGTTCTGTGGTCAATTCCTCTGAAATGGACAGCCCACCCCTTCTTCCTAGCCTGTCTGTAGTCTGGAAGCGCTGCTCAAAAGAAACCTTTCTGGTCTGGGTGACCCTGCTGGCATTTTATATACAGTGACGTAGCTATGAGCATCCCAGCAACACACAAGCCACACAGTCCAGCAAACTAGCAGACAAGAATGGGAACACCCTCTTACAGCAGGAAATGGCCTGGTCCAGTGATGGGTTGGAAAGCTCTCAAAAGTCACAGTGGGTGCCCCAGTGGACTTGAACATGCCAAACGGGGCATCGAGTCACTCTGAGCTCCAGCAGGTAACCCAGACTCAGAGCCCACTCAAGGGCAACAAGGACGACAACAACAGACCAGTTGTGTATTAAAACACACCCAGGGTAAGACAGGGCCTGTGAGCATCCTCTGGTCTGCAGCTGCCTGAGCTACCTGCCCCCAGCCCTGCCCCCTTCCTCTCTGTGCAATAAGACAGGAGACAGGGCATGGGTGCAGGAGGTCCAGGCTCCAACCAGGCCCAGAGCCTGGGTTCAATCTCCACGCAGGAACCTGGGTGTCAGGGGCTAGGGGTTGTCTGCGCAGGGCCCAGCGAGCAGGCAGGGACACTGAACTCCTTGCTTTGCCTTGCTGGTTTGTGGTTGCAGTTTAATCAAAGCCCAAGAGTGTTTTCCTCAGGGGTCAACAATGGCTGGCTGCCTGTTTTTTTTTTTTTATATGTAACAATTTTATTGACATATAATTCACACACCATACAATTCATTGGTTTAAATATATCAAAAAGACTTGTGCAACCATCATCACAATTCATTTTAAAACATTTTCTTCATTCTAGTACCCATAATAAAACTTAGAACACATGTAAAATGGGCCAAAGGGGTAAACTGATGATAAAATATTAAAATTTAATCTAACTATATCTGCAATAATCTACTTCCCAATGGGCTCTATCTGAGGACAAGACTGTTCACACACCTGGTCATTAGTCATTGGGAATTCACTGCAGCTTAATCCATGCAGGGAGCCTGCAAATGGATTTTGGACTTTCACTGTCATCTATAGCTTTCTCCAAACCAAGTGCTCAGAACTCAAGCTCTAATACAATTCCCTTTTCTGATCTTGGATTTTATTACTTACAATCCTTGCATCACACAGGCTGGTCTGCTCCCTTGGTGCAGACTTAGCTGGCCCCTCACTTAGATGGCAGCTGATTTTAAGACAAGCATTTAAGATCCCAGGCACCTCTTCTTTTTCTTTTCTTTTTTTCAATAGCAGGGCACCATCTGATTTCTTTTCCGCATTTTGCTATAGCACCCATATCTTAAGTGATCACTTCATGAGGGCACGATAAGAACTAATTAGTCTTAGATTAGGGCTTGTCATCAAGTATGAGCTCAAAATTAATTTGGAAATCTAGGTTTAGATATATTCTGCTCCACTGTAGGGGGAGTATATCAGTTTCTGGAGAAATGATATAAATAACCGCCATGACACATTCGGTAGTTCTCATAGTAGTATCATTAATCCACCCTGATTGGGGCGTTGTTTGTTTTAAGTAATTTCATTGGAACTCAGCCACACTCGTTTGTTACCATGTTGTCTCTGGTGATGTTCACATAACAGGAGAGGTGAGTGGTCCGACAGAGACCATGCTATCGCGGTGTTGTTAGATGCAGTTGGGTCTGTTCCCATCCATCGTGACCCCGTGCACAACAGACAGACCGCCCCACTGCCCAGTCCTGCGCCATCCTCACGGTCACTGCTGTCTTTGAGGCCATGGTTGCCGCCACTGAGTCTTGAGGGGCTTCGGTCTCTTGAGGGTCTTCTTCTTCACTGACCCTACATTTCTCCAAGCAAGTTGTCCTTCACCATTAGCTGGTCCCTCCCGAGAACAGGTTCAAAGCACACGGGCTGCAGACCCACCGTCTGTGCTCCTGAGGACAGAGCCTGAATGACCCTCCAGGCCCACGCTGCCTGGTGCTGACTCCTGGCGTGGAATCGGAGAGGTATGAGCAGGGCAGAGAAAGCTCGAGAGAAGCTGGAAAGGTTGCTCGGGTTGCCTTCCCGGTTTCCCGGGAAGATTCCAATAAGTAAAGGAAGCTCAATGAGGAGAAGCCATGTCCTCATGGCCACTGAGTCCATTCGGCTCGCAGGGACCCACAGGGAGGCATGGGACTGCCCTTCCTCTGTGAGCTGCCTGCCTCCTCCTTCTCTGTGGAACCTCGGCTGAGCACTCCAACCACCGGGGCTCCTTGAGGGGAAGGCATGCAAACTCAAGACCACATACAGCCACTGAGCCATCGCCGACGCATCGGACTCTGGGTCCGGTGACCGCGACTGCGCGTCTGTGGTGTTTTGTTTGAGATGAGATGTTGATGTCATTAGGGACACCAAGGCCACTCCGTGTTACTTCTCCCTTTCTGGCCCCTCAGACGGGTACTCAGATCTGATGGGTAAGGATTCGGGAGGGCTGTTGAAGACCGTGGGTTTTTCAGGGGCCAGGCAGCCTCGTCTCTCACCTGTGGCCTGAAGATGATCTGAGAGACATGGGAGGAGGAGAGGGGAGAGAACTTTAAAGGGGTCGAGGAGAAGAGGGCCAACAGTCAAAATAGAAGGAAAGATAGGGGAAAAGATGAAGTGGAGAGGGAGAGGAGAAGGGACCAAATGGAGGGAAATGGGGGAGGCAGAGGGAGAGGTGCTGGCTGACCTGGGGCACCTGGTTTAGATGGTGCCCACAGGCACCGCGGCACTGGTTAAGATGGAAAATTAGCCACGGTGCCGGCTAAGCTAGAGCCAGCTACCAACTGACTCACTCCTGCCAAGAAGATGCCTAATTTATCTCCTGCTGGCTTCTCCAGCCAGCAGTTCTTGGTAACAAAGGTCCCTGTGTCCTCAGGTGGCTCACCAGCACTGGCCTTCGACCAGTAGTCCTGTCCTGTGTGGAGAGAGAAAGGCCAGCAGGAAGATGGGGGTCTCCGGGAGACAGGGGTGCTGATGACCTGAGAGCCATGCTGAGTGGGGCAGGCAGGTTTCCATAGCTCTAAATGGATACGGTTAGACAGCTGTGGTTGTTGTTGGGGCCCTCAGTGCTCCCTCACCACAGGTGGCACTATGGGGGACAAACCGCGGCACACGGCACACATCCTCCCTGCACTCACAGACACCGGTCTCATGCAGGCTCACCATGCCTGAACAGCAGGGCTTGGGTGGTATAAACAGGTGCTCAGCTGCTAGCTGAAAGGTCCACCTGAAGGTACTTCAGAACAAAGGCCTGGCGATCCACTTCCAGAAACTCGGCCATGGAAGAGCCTCTGGTCCACTCCACTGGATGACAGCTCAATTAAGTCCCGGCTCCAGCATCAGTCTGGTCGTCTGCCTCGGCTGTGAGACAGGAACGTGGCAGAGGGCTCCTGGGCTTTTGCCTCGACCTTTGTATTAGTCTAGGTACTTTGGAGAAACAAATCCACAGCAACTCATGTATAAGAGAGTTTTATGTAAAGAAAGTGTGCATCACGAAAACATCCCAACCCAATGATGCCCAAGCCCACAAGTCCAACCCATTAACCCATTAACCCAACACCAGTCCACAAAGTCCTCCACCTCACAAAACAGAGGCAATGACGCCGACTGCAGGAGGAAAGCTGAGTCAGTGAACGAACAAGCATCTCAGCACTAGCAGGGGTCTCCACATGGCTGCTCCAGCACCCAGGGCTGCATCGGGATAGGCCCATGTAGCTTCTCCTTGGGGATGCCTTGTAGGAAGTCAATCTTGCAAGCTGAAGCAGGGAACTGCTAAGGCAGCTGCACCCTGGTGTGACCATCACAAAACAAGAGACCCGAGAACTAGAAAGGCGAGGCTTCACCACCCATTTATCCCTCCGCCTTTCAACCAGCCCCACATGTGATTATCGGCCAGGCTGGCACAGTTAACTAACTCGACCTTCCTGCTGTATCATGTGGCTTCGGCTTTCTCTGCTGGCCCCCGATGGGCAGAAGGATGGCTTTTTGTCTGGGCAGGACTGTGATTGCAATCCCATCCATCAGACCATGTATTAGGGCCCCTCGGCTGCCCCTGCTGGAACCACATCCATCCACTGCAGCTGATTCTGGGCCAGCTCACTCAGATTTGAGAGAAAGTAGCTGTGTTCTCCTCCTTGGCCTAGGCTCCTGGTCCATGCCTCCAGCCCAGGCACATGATCATTCATTTGAGATCATTCAACCCTGGCAATTTGGGGAGAACTGGGGACCCAGAAATGAGAGGAGACGGAAAGAAATGCGGAGGGCGTTTAATTAAGAGAAGTCAGATGTTTGTCCTGGATCCAGGCTCGCTGAGGCCCCTCCGGTTCACAGAGACACATCCTTGTTGCTGGAATGGCCTGGCCCCCACAGAGCTCCCCAGTGACATATAAGCCCTAGCATTTCAGTCAGTCGCTGCTCCTTGCCAAGCGTACTTTAATCAACTCGAGACTTCAAAGGGAGCAACCACGTATTGGGCTGAATGGGTGCCTCGATAAATCACGGACTTCCTCATCAAGCACCCAGGATGGGTGCTACTGAGAAAGCCCACCGTTCATTCATCCGGTGATTCGTTGGTTCATTCTCCCTCCTAGTCAATCATGCTACAGCTTCTACCTTCCTGGTGGTAGGCTAGAAAGGTGATTAAACATGTCTCTGGTATTGCCTTCAGCAGTCAGCTTGCTTTTGAGAATGCTTTCAACATGAGGAGCCTGTGAGAAATGGAGATTCCCATTTTTCAAATCATCAGAGAAGCTGCCTTCTCTGAAGAAGAATGCAGCATCACGATTGGAGGAAGGTGTATGAACAACCTGTAGTGTGCAGATGACGCAGCCTTGCTTGCTCAAAGTGAGGAGGATGCGCGGCACTTGCTGATGAAGGTCAAGGATTGCAGCCTTCGGTATGGATCACAATGCAGTGTCAAGAAGACCAGAGTCCTCACAACTGGACCAGAGATCGCATCGTGATCAAGAGAGAAAGGGTTGACGTCAAGGGGTTCTCTGCTTGCTCCCAGTCAGTGCTCACGGAAGCAGCAGTCCAGACAGCAAGCAATAGACTGCTTTGAGTGAATGTGTGGCAAAGGCTCTTTAAGATGTTGCAAAGCAAAGATGTGACTTTGAGGACCAAAGTGCGCCTGACCCAAGCCATGGTATCTTCCGTTTCCTCACGTGCATGTGGAAGTTGGACATGGAGTAAGGGAGACTGAAGAAAAGTGGATGCCTTTGAACGACGGTGCTGGGGAAGAATATTCAAAGTACCGTGGACTGATAAAAGGATGGATTTTATCTGTGGTGGAAGAAGTACAGCTAGAATGCTCTTTCGAGGCAAGGATGGCAAGACTCTGACGTATTCTGGACACTTTACCAGGAGAGACCAGTCCTTGGAGAAGGGCATTATGCTTGGTAAAGTAGTGGGGCAGCAAAGAAGTGGGAGATCTTCCACAGGATGGATGGACGTAGGGGCTGCATCGATGGGCTCAAACAAGTGAACATTTGTGAGGCTGGCTCAGGCCCAGGCAGTGTTTTGTTCTTGCAAGTTGGGTGGTTAAGAGTCAAAACCAACTGGATAGTAACGGACAATTGTCACCCTTTCCTGTAGGCCTTTGTAACATCATCTCAGTGAC
>NW_022103901.1:38306187-38342257 GCF_000313985.2 Echinops telfairi | reverse complement strand
ATGGCAGCTGGTTTGGTTTGGCATTTGGACCCTGATTAGAGGAACTTGCTCTCCCCATCCCATCATCTGAGTCTGGTGGCAAGTTGATAATAAGCACTCCTAAGGGGGTGCCATGAGGCTGTCAGGAAACTCACTGCAGCTTCTGGGGCTCTCATCAGGGAGGGTCAGCTGGTTGAGGGGATGCCGTCTCATTCAAACCCCCCAGGAATTTTGACCAATGTCCATCCCTGATGATGAGTTGTCTGGGGCTGCTCTTATCTGTGGACTTCACGCTCTATGGGTGACTGCTGCCCGCAAATCTCATTGATGCCCATGCTCGCAGCTCTGCAGACCATGGGACCGAGGAGTGGTGATTAATAGCCCCTTTGTCGCCCAGCAATGACATTACTTAGACCGTGCTGTGACCAGAAATCCAAGCCAGGGCCAACTATTCATCTGGAAGCGGCCCATTTTCAGAAGTGCATTCGAAGGCGGGGGGCGGGGAGTGTCACCCTCTGCATTGATAGGCAATAAAGGGCCTCAGTGCCTCTCCGTTGCTCTGTGACCAGCAGGTTCCATAAAAATCAGGCTTGTTTATCTCCCTCCTAATTTAAACTGGAGACATATTTGGAATAATAGTGGAAAAGCACTTACTTAAGGAGCAGATAAAGTTCATAAATATTCCAAAGGCCCATTGGCTGTCCCTGTGAGAGCACCCCAAGGATATCTGTCTGCAGAAGGAAGCCGGCAGTGAGGTTCCTGACAGCCCCTGTGAGCCCCAGCGGTCTCAGGTGGAGCAGCGGTCTGACACCAGAATTAGAGCAAGGTCAGGGGTGGTAAGCTGGTGCCTGCCTGGCTAGGAGCGAGTTGCTCAAACCAGGGAGCATCAGACAGCTATGAACCATCATAGCTGAAGGAAGACATAATGCATGGCTCCCTGGCACGCCAACCATTGGTATGAAAGATAAGTATATATTTAAACATCCTCATGTTTTAAAAGACTGTTCCTTCTTACTCTCTCTTCTCTCCATCCCCAAATAGGAGAAAATCTTGAACCTGTACTATTCTGTTCTTACTCTTTCTTTTTGGCCTCCTGTAAGCTGTTCATTTGCTCCATGTATTCTATAAGCCACTGTGTTATAGCTAGTCCCCACACTTATTTGGCCTACCAGTCCCGTTGAAGGTTATGTGCTGGGCCATGATCTATAAGATCAGCAGTTCAAAACTGTATTAGTCTGGGTTGTCTAGAGAAACAAGTCCAAAGACACTCATATGTGTGTAAGAGAGCGCTTTGTATTAAAGAACAATTGTATATTGAGTAAACATCCTAGCCCAGTTCAGATCAAGTCCATAAGTCCAATATTAGCCCATATGTCCAATACTAGTCCATAAATTCCTCTTTAGACTCACGCAGCACAGGCAATGATCCCGAACGCAGGAAGATCACAGGCTGGTGGGTGAAAAGTCACGTGGATCCAGAGGTAGTGGAAGGATCACAATGCTGGCACGGGTCTCCACATGGCTCCTCAACAGGAAAGTGCAGCAGAGAAAGGGGCCCACCTCCAGGGAGAAAGAGGAAGTTCCCAGAATCCTCATGAGAAGGCCACACCCACAAGGAGGCATCATCAGGCTGTGACCTGATTGACAGGCTAGACTCTACCCTGGACCTATTGAGCAAGTTGACATGAGATTATGTAACTACTACAAAAAACCATCAGCTGGGCCGTGGGGAAGAGAAGGCTGTCTACTCCAGGAAAGAGCGACAGTCTCAGAAACCCGCAGGGAGGTTCTGCCCTGTCCTACAGGGTTGCTGTGGGCATTCAATGAGTTTGCTTTTGGGTTGGTTGGATGCTCCCAGTGCTCCCACGGGGTGGTATCGCCTGCTGCAGGAAACACTGCTCTGTATGATAGAATTCTCCCCTTCCCTGTGGAGACCCAGGTTCAATTCCCGGCCAGTGAACCTCATAAGCAGCCACCACCTGTCTGTCAGTGGAGGCTGGCGTGTGACTGAGATGCCAAACAGAGTTCGGCAGAGCTTTCAGACTCCATGGACTTAGGAAGGAAGGCCTGGCAATCGGCTTCTTCATCAGTCAATGAAGACGCTCCGGCTCCCAACAGTCTGCCCCTGAACCCCGCCGTTGGGATGGTGCAGGACTGGGCAGTGCGTGGGGTCCCATGGGTCAGGACTCACTTGGGGGCAGCTGACAACAACATGAGAGGCAGAAAGTGTGCTCGTCAAGTGGAGCCTCAGGTATGTCCATGCAGCTGGGTGAAAGTGTGCTCGTCAAGTGGAGCCTCAGGTATGTCCATGCAGCTGGGTGACTGTGTGGTGTGACGAGAGCCAAGAGTTTAGACAGCCCAGTTTCCCCCCAGCTTTTGCAGTGCCTTGTTCTGGACCTCAGGTCACATAAACAGGCCTTGGATTTAGTATTCATAGGAGCCCCAGTGACACTGCTGGGTAAGGGCTCCACTGCTAACTACAAGGTCAGCAGTTCAAACCCGCAGCCACACTGAGGGAGAAAGATGAGACTCTCCGCTCTCATGAAGAGTTACAGTCTCGGAAGCTCTATATAGGATGGCTGTGGTTAGAATCAACTCAATGGCAGTATTTTATTTGTTTGTTTCTGTTTTGTTTTGTTTTTAGGAGGTAGCAAGAAGACTGGGATATCTGCCCCCACCGCTTCCCCCCTATGTTCGCCCACTTGCTCCTGGTCATAGTCTCACCCCTACTTGGAACTAAAGACTTTGGGGCCAGGGGTGGGGAGCTCTGGGGAGCCCTGTCACTTTAAAGAAAGGTAAAGAGCCTTCTTCGGCCCTAGCCCAGCCCTCCCCACCCCCGCCTGCCCCTGCCAGCAGCCCCTGGAGAGGAAACCAGGTTTCTCCTCTGCTTGCCTTATGGGTGACACTGAGGAATTTCTTCCAGAAGGTTCTGTTTCTCCCCATCCTCCCTGTTCCTCGCTCTCCTTCCTTTGCGCCTTCCTTCCACAGCCAGGCCCTGGTGTCCAGGGAGCCCGTTCAGCAGGTAGTGGCGGGGAGGCTGCCTTGTGGATGGCGGAGGAGGAAGGGAACGCATGTGGTTTCCCTTGATTGGCTGAAAGAAAGGAGGTGATGCGCACAGGGGATGTTGGGTGTCTGGTGTCCTTTGTGTCCTGTGCCTCTCTCTCACGTTTACTTTTTTCTTAAATGCAAGGACCACCCCCTTCCCCCACCCCTTGTGATTTTTCTTTTATCCTCATAGTAAACATTTTATCTATTATTTATTTTTAGATCATTTTACTGGGAGCTCTTGTTACAATCCATACATCAGTTGTACCCGACATATTCGTACATATACTCCATCATTCTTTTCTAGACATTTACTTTCCATTGAGCCCCACCCCCTTCATAATTTTAAGAAGACCTCACACACCTTCACACAGTGAGGTCATGGGCTTTCAGGACTGCTGGCTCAGAAAACATAGCACATCAGGAAGTCCGCCCTAAGCTCATCACTGCATCTGCCGCTTGAACATTCCATGTATATCGGAGGGGAATGAACGATTGCAGGCAGCTCCAGGAAGGCGGGGTCCACAGGCAGCTCCAGGAAGGCGGGGTCCACAGCCTGCTGACACGACGTGTAGCCCCTCTGTGGTCTTACTCCAGAGTCCTCTGCCTCCAGTTCCCTAAATGGAAACTTAGGACCACATAGACTGTTCACACCATGGGTCAGTGCCCAGCTGGGAACCACACCGGTTGGCGGTCCAAACCCTCCTGGTGGTCAGAGAGCATCAGAATCCCTGCGGGAGGGTCATTCTGGGTCAGAACCGCCTGGACCATGCCCAGTGATTACAGTATCTGCAGATGGGAGCCACTTGCCAGAAGGTCAGCGGTTCAAACTTACCTCTAGTGGCTTCAAATGAGAGAAACACCTGGGCACCTGCTCCTGTGACGCTGGCAACCTCTCCTCCGTCACAGGGGGTCACTGCGAGCCTCCGCCTCCACTGCACGCACACCACCAACATCCGGGACCAAAGGGTTCCCAGTGGCACAGGGGTGAAGCACTTGCTGCTGTCGGGTCCATGGTTCAAACCCACATGGCAGCCCCTAGGGAGACAAACCTGGTCATCACTCCCAACAAAATGACAGCCGAGGAAGCCCAGCGAGATGGAGCTGCTCGTCACGCGGGGTCCCAGTCCTGTGACTCAGATGGACTTAAGCTCACCCACAGCAGCAGCACACTGTGGGATGTGTGGCCTTGGCCAGGCCTCTCTCCTCTTTCTCCGTATTCTCCAAGAGCTAGCAGGGAGGGGGCTGGATGTCTACCATTGTCCATCTCGAGCTTGCACTGTGAGCCACGTGGCCTGTGAAATACCGCCCAGCGTGACGGAGGTCTCTGCCATGTGAGGAGCCGTCCACAGAGCAGAGCCTTCCCTGGGAAGGCCGCTATAAGCCCAGGCCGCTTTGTATTCTGGTTTTGTGACTTCTCAGCTTTATGTGGACACAGCGGAGTCCAGATTTACATAGGGGAGCTCCATCCCCCAGATTTGGTCTCTTTGTGTGCGAGATCTTGTATTGCCCCACCCCCACCACTCCCAAAGATACCGTTTCCTCCTTCGGAAGGTCCAGTGGGCCCCTGACGCCAGGACCCAGGGCCTCTTTCAGACCTAGCATCTCGGAGTTTTGGACAGAGAATCAGAGTGCAAATTTAATAGAGCTGAGACCCCAGAGTCAGTACTCAGATGGTGTGAGAGACCTTCTCTTCCACAGCATGGACACCATCCCTAGAGGGTGAGTGTATGAATGAATGAAAGAATGAATGAGTCGGTGAATAATGAAATGAGTGAGTAATGACTTAGTGAGTGAGTGAGGAATGAGTGAATGAATGAGCAAGTGGGTGAATGAATGAATGAATGAGTGGGTGAATCAAAGAGTGAGTGAAAGAATGAACAACTGAGTCAATGAAAGAGTGAGTGAGGAATGAGTGAGTGAATGAGTTGAGCAGAGGGGTGAGGGAGTGAGGGATGAGGGAGTGAATGAATGACACAGTGAACAAGTGAGCAAAGCAGAAAAAAATGGAGTCCTCAGAGACCAGCACCCCTTAGCTTTCCTGGGGAGCAAGGAAACCGTGTCAGCTCCTGCTTCGCAGAGCCACACGTCTGTCTCTGCATGCCGTCAGTCCAGGTACTGAGGCCAGAAACCAAGAGACATGTTTAGAGACCTGGGCCTGCCGGGCATGCGTGGGGGCTGATCTTAGACGGCAGACTCCAGCTGCTTCTCGGGGCCCTGGAAACGCGTAAGGGTACCGATTCCAGAAGGAGTTTCCAGCACTAGCCTCGGGGGAACAAAAGCTCAGGAGCCTGGGGGTTGACCCCTCTGGACTCCACAGCCCTCTCCCAGGTCACCCCCAGCAGGCTCACAGAATTGAGAGCCACTCTGAAAAGCAACTACGGCCCATCTGGAAGTGCCCAGAGGAGCCCAAGGGCATCAAGGAGTCGCTGTCTTACTCTGCCCACAGGTGAAAGAGGGGCTGTCTGCTCCCGTAAAGACTGACAGCCTCAGAAATCCACGAGCAGCCTGCTCAGCCCTTCAGGGTCTTGTGAGTCGACTGGTGGCAGAGGGTTTGTTTGGGTTTGGTCTTCTCTGGATGGAGCAGGTCCTTTGGGGGCAACACTGTCGTTCTGGACATGCTTTCGTGGAATGGGGCTCCATGGACAAGAAGTGCCTGGCTTGGGTTACACGGGTCTACCCTGCACCCCCACATGCCTCACGTCAGGCCTGCAGCAACACTGACCCAAGTCGCTGGAGCGTGCAGGCATGATCTGTAGGTCTTCTGACAACACTCCTGCAGTAAAGCCGGCTAAGCTCTGTGCATTGATGGACAGCTACTTATCCTCTCTGCCTTAGTTTCCTCTTCTGTACACCGGGGGTGGGAGCGGGGCCAGCCAAGGTCAGCTGATGTGAGCAGGCGGGCAGTGCTGTTGGCTGCTGCTGACTCATCGGTCCCCCCACCGTGACCCTGTACGCAGCAGAACAAGCCTGCTCTGTCCCCAGGATTGGCTGCAGATGGGACTCTTGCAATCCATAGGGTTTCCCTGGGCAAATTTTGCGAATTAGATCACCAGACCTTTCTTCTCCGTCTCTCTCAGCCCTGGAGCCCCACGGAAAGTTGTCCTGCATCCTGACCACACACGCGTACATTGGTTGAGAATCAAACTCGGGTCTCCCCCATGGAAGACCCTTCACAGACTGCCTCTTGGTGGAGGGTAGTATGATGTGAGCTGGGAAGACTTTAGCTCCGCGCCTGGAGCATGGTGGCATTTGCATAACCGTGTCGAGCAAAAAACAGGCCAAGGAGGGATATAGGGTACTGACCTGCTCCCCATCTCTTCTGCAAATGAGGCTTCCTTTGATAGCTCATTCTAGTAATAGATATATATGCATGACTGTCTTTGTTGGTAAAATGGCTGAGAGGGGCTTCAGAGGGTTGGTGGGAAAATGCCATGATTCTGTCAGTCCATCCCCGGTCTTTCTGAAGCTCGCTCCTGCACACAGCTGGCTGGGTTCCCATTCAGCACTTTCTTTACATAATGCAAGTGCCCGGGGCCACGTTCTTCCCATTGTGTCAGTACTCTATTTCTGCTCTAGTTGACTGGTGCTCAGGCCCTGGCCAGCGCTGGCCCCATCCTCTCTACAGCTCTCTGCCCATCCCAGTTCATTGCACCGACCTCCTGCAGCTCCGGCCGCCCATAGGAGCGTGGCTCAGAGCCGATGACCCAGGACCAGTGGTGTTTCCTTCTGTTACATGTGACAGCATCAGTCTGAGAGCAGCCTCTCTCTTGGTGGAACTGGAGTGGGCTTTAGCATCATGAGGTACCCGACCTCTCAGGTGGGCAGAGGGAGACAAACCTGCCTGGGAGACCCCTGAGCTGGGTCTTCCTGGAGAGGATGAAGCTTACTTTCAGAGAGAGGTTTTTCATTGTCCCACGCACCTACCCTTGTGCTATAGTGTGTCTGCATTGGGCTGCTAATCACAGGGTCAACAGTTCCAAACAACCAGCTGCTCCGAGGGAGAAAGATAAGGCGTTATCTATTCTCATAAAGAGTCACAGTACGGAAACCCACAGGGGCAATTCTACCCTGTCCTATAGGCTCTCGCTATGAGTCAGCATGGACTCCATGAAAGTACTGTGAATGACTAGCTCCACGTCACAGGCTCATGTCACCAGAGACCGAGGCCTTCTGTCATGGGAGAAAGATACGGTGGAGCAAGGGTCATAGGCTGCCCCTTGGACAATGGCATTCGGTGCCTCACCTTTAGCCAAGTGCACGTGTGAGTCCCAAGACTACGGAAACCACCCCCTGTGCTTGCTCTGTTGGCACAGTGGAAAATCTCAGCTGGCAGCACTGGACCACCTCTGCAGTGCTGCTCAAGTTAAGCCTGGGGGCGTCAGCAAAGGGACAGAAACAGCAAATAGGGATTGTGTGTTTGCTCCGTGCTGTGGGCCACAAGCAGTACAAAAAGGGGTGGAACACGGCCCCTGACTTCCCTCAAAGAGGTGACAATATACTTTTGCAAATTAAAAATGAAATCAGCAAGCCTTTGAACCACAGCTCAGCACACCAGCAGCCAGGGGCCATGAGGCAGGAAATGATTAACTGGAAAATGATTGGTACAGGCTGTAATTGGTGTTGAGAAACATGCACTCACCCACCCTGCTCTGGGCTTTCCAAGTTGACTTATTCTAAAGGGCACTGGGAAAATCTTTCCATTTGCATCCTAGCGTGAGTCAAGATGGTGTTTCTTATGCCCAAGCTGCCTGGTGATTACAAGGGGCCCAGGGGACACAATCCTTAGCACTCAATGGCCAAGTGTAGGTCAGGTCGTTGGTGGGAACGTACCAGTGACTCCTCAGGAGCAAGGCCTGGGGACCCGATTCCTTAAAGATTAGGCCTTGGAATCTGCATAGAGTTTCTCCCTGCCCCGTATGGTTCTCTGAGCAGATGTCAAATCAAAGACAGCCAACAACTCGGGCCCCTGTTACAGGCCCACACATGGGTCCCTGTGTCACACAACACAAGCAAAGACGTTGGGAATCAGATGGGCGTTTGTTGAGAAAACTCACTTCTGTGATGTCCTGTCAAATTCCAAAGGGAGGGATCAAGGGGCCAGAAGGTTGTCTTGTGAATGACTACGTGTTCACCCAGGTAGCCCATGTTAAAAGTGCATGCCAAACAAGCCTGGGGTGCTATTTTTACAGGTGCACGATGCCCGTATAGTTTTGTCTGTCACTGACTTCCCTTTCTTTCTTTTCTGTCCCATGAAGTTACTGTTGTCTTATCTTGGTGCCTGGTGGCGTGGAGGCCTGGCTCCCAGCAGCAGTCCCTGGAGTTTCTAAAACAGGATTTCTTCCCTGCCTTTCATACTGCTTTTTCCAAGGCAGGAAGAAATCACTTTTCTTATCCTGTCCCAGAAATGGCCCTCACTGGAGGCCATGACCTAATCCCAGGAGAAGAAACACTGCCGGGCCTGGGCTGTCCTCCCAATTGTTAGCTTGGAGCCCATTGTTGCAGCCTCTCTGTTGGCCCATCGCTTTGAAGGTCTTCATCTTTTTTCCCCTGACATCCTTCATTGCCATGCATGCTGTCCTTCTCCAGGGACTGGGCGAGCCCTTCCGATCGCATGTCCAAAGTAGGTGAACCCAAGTCTGGCCATCTAAATGGCATTCTCCTGCACTGCACCGAGACAGTCCACGGCACTTCCGTTCATCCTGACTGGCACCGGGACTCGGTGGCATCAAGTCCTCCCCAGTCTTCCTTATTCACTGTCCAGTTTCAAATGCGTAGGAGGCCGCTGAAAACACAGTCTCGGCTCAGGCGTGCCTTCCTCAAAGCAACATCTTTGCTCTTTAGCACCTTGAGAAGGTTTCCTGCAGCAGAGTTGCCAGTGTAATAACGTGTTGTTTGAGGTCTTGGCTGCTGTTCCCATGAGCATTGGTTGTCCAACCAAGTCTTGACAACTTCCATCTTTCCTCCATTTATCACGGTGTGACTCATCGGTCCAGTTGTGAGGGTTTAGGTTTTCTTTACATTGACCTGCAGTCCATGCTGAAAACATTGACTTCCGCCAGTAAGTGCTTCAAGTCCTACTTGTTCAACAGCAAGATCGTGTCATTGGCACATTCCAGGCTATCAATGAGCCTTTCTTCAATCCTGATGCAAGTCCTTCTTCATGAAGTCCAACTTCTCAGATTACTTGCTCAGCATACAGAGTAAGTATGGTGAGAGGATACACCCTTGGAATACATCTTTGTTCATTTTAAACCACACAGTATTCCCTGGTTATGTTCTCACAACTGCCTCGTGGTCTATGTGTTAGTCTGGGTAGACTAGAGACACAAATCCAGGGAGACTCATGTGTGTGAGAGAGAACTGTATATCAAAGAGAAATTGTATACTAAGAAACAACCCAGCCCAGTCCAAATCAAATCCGTAAGTCCTATATTAGCCCATATGTCTGATATTACTCCATAAATTCCTCTTTAGACTCACACAGCTATGCAATGATGCCAAATCAGGAAGATCACAGGCCAGGGAGTGAAAGATCTTGTAGATCCAGTGGCAGTGGAAGCATCTCAGTGCTGGCATGGGTCTCCACGTGGCTCCTCCAGCTCCAGGGCTCTGGCTCCATCAGCGTGTATCCATGTGGCTTGTCACCAGGAGTGTCTCTCAGGGAGAGTCTGTGTCCTGCCTCCAGGGAGGAAAACAGGATTTCCCAGAATCCTCAGGAGAAGGCCATGCCCACACAGAAGCCTCTTTGGCTATGACCTGATTGACAGGCTAGACTCCACCCCTCTGCTCACGTTGACAAGAGATGATGTAACTGCCAGAGTCTACATAAAGGTTCCTTGGGGGGCTCAACAAAGTCTTGTGGATTTCGCATTGTTCCCAGTGCCTTCCATAGTGTGTCAGAGCCACGTGTCCAAATGCCTGTGCATCGTCAGTAAAGCACAGATTAGCATCTTTCTGGTATTCTGTCCTCTCAACCAAGCTCTATGTTGTCACGTCATTCAATCATGAGATCAAATAAAAATGTGATTAACTTCACCCCCAACGTTTCCCCGTCTGGGCAACCCACAGGGGCAGTTCTTCTCTGTCCCAATGAGTGGCTGTGAATCAGAACTGACACGATGGCAGTGAGTCTGGTTCTTGGTTTATACACACACATACACTGTAGCTCTACATTGTATTGAGCAGGATATGCATCCCCCTTGATTTTCAGGGGAGCGCAGTGGTGAAGTGGTTGGCTGCTAACCAAAACCAGCAGTTCAAAGCACTAGCCACTCTTAGGGGTGAGGGGAAGACTGATCAGTTAGTCAGCTTCCATCGCCTTCCGGCCACGCCAACCCCATGGGAAGCTGGCCTCTCTCCGGGCCGGCGGCCATGAGTGGGAATGGGCTTGACAGGGGGGGCTGGGCGTTAGTGTTTGCTGGAAGCCCACTGGCCTTGATGGATAGGTTTAAAAGGCTGAATCATAGCCGAAGCCATCGTCAGGGGAATTGTTAGTGTAATTGCTAGGCATTTAGATCGGAGCATAACCTTCTAAATGGCAAGTGGATAAAATACACATTAGAGAGATAAGAGGATGTTCCGCTTGCCTCCCCCACCTCCCCATTGAAAACCCTGCTTACTCCCTAAATTGCCTGCCTAGGGGGTGGGGGTGGCGGGGGTGTTGAGTTTGGCAGGGAGCCAGGCAGAACCCCCGGAATGGAGCTCTGCAATTCAAGCCTGACATCCTCCAAGCGCTGCTGGCAAGGAAGGGCTTGCTGACGTCATCTCGGACGCTGTCAAAACTCCAAAAACCAAACCGCTTGCCATGAAGTCGATGCTGACTCCTAATGACCCTACAGGGCAGGATAGAACTGCCCCTATGGGTTTCCGGGACTGTAACTCTCTTTTTAAAATTTTTTTACTGTAACTCTTTACAGGAGTAGAAAGCTCAGTCTTTCTTCCAAGAAGCTGCCAGTGGTTTCGAACTGCTAACCTTGCTGTTAGCAGCCCAACTTGTAACCAGTCCACCACCATAGGAAAGAAAAGGAAAAATATATTTGAGGGCTACCATGTGCCTAAGGAGCCCTGGTGGTGCAGTGGCTAAGCACTGGTGGAAGACTGTCAGTTCGAACCCACCCAGCGGCTCCCTTCCTGGGAGAGAGGCTTGGCCATCTGCTCCCATGAGGACTACAGCCTGGCAGTTCTATGTGGACAGTTCTTCCCTGGCTAGGGGGCTTCTAGGGGTCTAAGTGGATTGCAAGCACTGTTGGGGGCATTTCCTACACAACAGCCCTCCCATTGACTGCGAGCCTGTTGAGAGCCAAGCACCACACTGGGGATTAGGCAGTGTCACTCGCCTGCTGCTGAGCCAGCTATTGGGATGCCCACTTCCCAGACAGACAGACTGTAACCCCCAGGCCACACAGCTAGTTAGTGACGATGTTAGAACTGACATGGGTGTCTTTCCGCTCTAGGTGCTGGATTCTCCCTGGTTCCTGCCCTGATTTGGGTGGTTTGTGGGGGACCAGAGGAGATTGGGGGTGTTGGGGTACAGGGGGAAGGGACTTCAATGACAATGACCCTTCTGATGGTGTCCTGTTCCCCATGGACATGATCTCACATCCTCCTCACTGCCTGGACCAGTCCCCCAGGTGGTATGGACCCGTGCCGCCCCCATGCGCATCAGAGAAGTGCTGTGCTCCCTGGAGTCGGAAGTGGATCTCCAGGCCTTTCTTCCAAATCCCCTCCACGTGGCCTCAAACATCCTACCGTCCAGTTAGCAATAGTTCATACCAACCATTTGCATGCCCCAGGGGTGCCGCCTCTGTGTTAGGTGGCCGTCGGGGTCATTGTCATCTTCACTTAACGAGTGAGGGGAGGGAACCTAGGAGAGGCCTGGGCCCCTAGCTGTTAAGTGGGAAGTCACGATGTGTGGGCCCCCGGGTGTGGCCCCCAGGTGCGTGCCGGGCCCTCACTGCCTGTGGGTGCTATGCTCTGTGCAGGTGAGATGGAGGAGCTGGAGACGCTGTGGCTCACGGGCATCTGCCACAACGAGAAGAACGAGGTCATGAGCAGTCAGCTGGACATCGACAACATGGCGGGTGTCTTCTACATGCTGGCGGCCGCCATGGCCCTCAGCCTCATCACCTTCATCTGGGAGCACCTCTTCTACTGGAAGCTGCGCTTCTGCTTCACGGGCGTGTGCTCTGACCGCCCGGGGCTGCTCTTCTCCATCAGCAGGGTCAGTACCCACCCCACCCCGTGCATGTGCCTGGCTCACTCACGTTGCCCAGCCGGCCGGTCTGCTGGTGGGAGGATAGAAGCCAGGAGTGGATGTGTCATGGGCACAGCCAATTGGGTATGAGAACAACATTAAATCAGGCATAGTGTGACATAGGAACCTGGGTGTCCAAAAGAGGGCAGTCATAGGGGATGCTAGGGATGGTGGCCAAGCACAGCGACACTCACCACAGCTGCAGGAGCGGACAGTCCTGCTTCCCACTGAGCATGGCCTAGGGGGCAGGTAGGTGCAACAGGATCAGGTGTTGCAAATTTTAAAAGAGAAACAGATTTTAGGTGAAACTTCTTTAACATTTAGATACTGGCGACTGGTTCCATTTAAAAGTTAAGAACAGGGCTGCGTGAACCGGGACTAGGGACACAAAGTGCACATGCAGTACATCCCTGCGGTATGGCTGTGGAGTACTGAGAAAGCACATCCCAGACAGAGAACCCACCACACAGCACGCATCTGCTGTTGTCAGAGTACGCCGTGCACTAACCTGCTTGCCCGAGGTGCAGTGTGGCCTGGGTGTGGCTGTGAAACACACACACGACGTAATCCAGCAGATCCCGGGAAACCCCCCTCTTTGTGCCAGGCCCTTACAAAGACTCCCAGAACCCCATCCTTTCATCCACAAACCACACCCACTGCCATCACGGCAAACCCCGCTCAGAGCTGCCCTGCAGAGGGTGAATCATGGAAGCAGATAGCCTCATCCTCTTCCTGTGCATCAGCTGTTGGGAGGGAACCAAAAACCTTGCAGTTAGCAGTCTAAAGGTTACCGGACAGTGTCAGCAGGGCTGGGCATTCCACAAGGTGGTGGTAGCAGTGGTGGTAGGTAGATGCCATTGAATTGGCTCTGACTCCGAGCGACTCTGTGTACAACAGAACCAAGCACTGCCCAGTCCTACGCCCTCCTCGCCATTGTTTTCCTGTGCGAGCCCTGTGACAACCACAGTGGCATTCCATCTCTGCTTCACCGGCCCTCGACTTTACCACGCATACTGTCCTTCTGCAGGAAGCAGGCTGGCATCTAGTCCCAGAGACTCAGAGCTCTCAGAGTCGAGTGGAGTCAGGATTTGAGTCCAGATGGTCTGGTGCCAGGCAGAGCCCACACGCCTACACAGCAACACAGCTGATGTGGTTCTGCTCCTGGGACATGCTTACATGGAGACAGCACACACATTTCACTTCCCTTCATTGTAACAAAAGCACATACATGCATATTGTTCACTCATCTTCTAGCAAAGAGCTATCGACCCATCTTCCATCCATCCATCGATCCATCCATCCATCTATCCACCCACCCATGCATCTAGCTACCCATCTATCCATCCAACCATCCATCTACCTATCCATTCTATCCATCCACCCATTCACCCACCCACTCACTCATCTATCCATTATCCATTCATCCACCCACCCAGCCACCCACTCATCCACTCATCCTCCCCTTCATCCATCAATCTATCCATTCATCCACCTACCTAACTACTTAATTACCATCTACCTCTCTTTGTCTTTCTTTCACCTGCATCGTTTTCTCTTTATATCTTTACCTTATAATGTATATCTACCCTTCATCCTTCCTTTCTTTGGTCTGCTTATCCATCTGCCTTTTTCTCTGTCACTCACTTACCTTTCTTTGAATCTGTCTACCTCTCTACTTACCTACCTATCTTTCTACCTATCCACCTGGTTACCTGTCTATCTATCACCTACCTTGCTTTTTATTTAACTACTTGACCACCAGGAGCCCCGGTGGTGTAGTGGTTACAGGTTGGGCTGCTAACCACAAGGTCAGCGTTTTGAAACCATCAACTTACCCATGAGAGAAAAATGAAGCATTCTACTTCTAAACAGAGTTTTAACCTCAGAAATGCACAGGGACAGTTCTACCCTGTCCTATGAGTCAGAATCTACTTGATGGCAGTGAACTTTTGAGATCTATCTACCTCCATAGCTACTTTTATTCCTGTCCTCTAAGTATCTCCCTGCATCTTCCTACCTATGTATCTACTTCTTTTTACTTACCTGCCTATGTGTTGACCTACCTATCTTCTATTTACCTATCTACCTGTCATCCATCCATCCATCCATCCATTTGCCTACCCATTTTTCTATTGGCCAGTCTTGGCATTTTCTCCTCCCGAAGGTACTTGAAGAATTAGCATTTGAAAAATGCTAAAAATGGTGGGAACAATTTAGTTGAAAACACCTAATCATGCCCACTATCGTTTACTAAGAAAGTGAAACAATTGCTTTGAAAGACACATGTGCATACCCTGCATCTAGAACCCTGGAAACCTTGGCTTAGTGGGCAGGACGCGTGCTCTCCATCACGTGCCCTCCCCACTTGGGTTCTGTACAAGTACAGATGTCCGCATTAGCTTGATGGCATTTAAACACACAGCCCACTTAGACATAACCACATGCTTGCATATAGCTAGGTATTATGCCAACAGAAGTGCTAATTCTCCCGGCCAATTACTAAAGGCTTCCATTCCAGAATGGCCCTCTGGGTCATGGGAACAAGCCTGCACTGTTGCATTTCCAGTGGCCCGGCCTGCCTGTGGAGGCTGTGTGCTCTCGCGCAGACCTGCTCAGGAAACAGGTTAATCGGGTCTTCATCTTGAGGAATGAACCAGACCCTTCCTCCCTCCCCAGTGTCCAGGGAGGGGAGTGGGCAGCTGGGGAGTGCACTTTGTTGGTGCTCTGATGCCCCACAAGTGGAATTTGAGCTGCAGGACCAGTTCTCCCTTCCCCTGCCCTGCCCCCAATGGGGGAAAGGTGTGTGGGACTCCCAGGCACCATTACCCCCAGATCCTCACGTGGTAGAGGGAGCCCTGCTTCCCTACAACCCTCCCTCTCCTCCAGTGATGACCTTTGTACTAAATCAAGTGCCACCAGTGCCTGGCTGTCTACTTCTGTAAAGAGCGACAGTCTCAAAAACCCACAGGGGCAGCTCGACCTGTCCCATAGGGCCCGTCTGAGTCGGAATCCACTCGATGGCGTTGACTTTGAGGGCACGGGGTGACTCCAGCAATTCGGTGATTAACCACTTGCTGGAAACCCCACCTGCGGAGTGGCCCCTGGGCGCTTAGGCCCATCAATGTGCACGTGAGAGCGCACAGGCTCTCCTCTGCACCCATGGGGGCGTCATTGCCTGCGAGGGACAGCCCCCACTTCCCACTGGGCCTCAGAGACACACGTCCACAGTGCAGGGAAAGAGGGCAGGCTCCGGTTCACAGAGCCCTCCTGCCTCACTCTCCCTGCTGGGCTGGAGGGAAAAAAGAGAAAGCTCCCCTCTCCCAGGCGGTGCACAGCAGGGTCCCCATTGCTCAGAACTTCCTTCCAGCCTGGTCCAGGGCTACCACAGCCCTCTCACACTTGCCTGTGTGTGTGTGCGCACGCATACACAACCTTACACCTGAGCCTGCTCCTGCAGCAGGGGCACACCAGGAACAAGTGTCTTCCGGTGTGCATGCGATCGCTCCCTGCTGTTAAACTCAGTCTGCCAAGCACAATGGCAAGGAGCTGACCTTCCCCACACCCAAGGCCCGCATGGCTGCCTGGTGTGAGTGACACCCTCACGTGTGGGCAGGCATGTCACCGGCGCCCTCTGTCATCCCCCAGCACCCTCTGAGGCTGATAGGATCTAGCCCATGCTGTTGTTGTTGTTGTTGTTAGGTGCTATGAGTCACTGCGAACCCATCTCGAACCTATGCACAACAGCATGAAAGATAGCCCATTCCTGCCCCACCCTCCTAATTGCTCTGTGTTCATCTGAAGGGTGGGAAAAGTGAGGCCGGAAAGTAATGTAGGACCCTTTCTTGGCTTCATCTCATTTGGCCTGCAAACATCTGGCCTCTGCCCACTATCCCATCCTACCAGGAAAGAGGAGACCATGTATCAGACCGAGACTGGCTGCCACGCTTTCGTCAGCTTCCCAGTTTGGGCTCCTTCCTAAAGGGTGCTGGCTCAGGAAGCTCTGAGCATCTGGCCAGAAGACTTCGAGGCGGCTTACCACCCAGAACACACCCAGCACTTTTCGTGGGCTCCTTGCCCTTGGGAACCTCCCATCCATGCCCCATGCATGCTCAGGCTCAAGGAAGCTGTTTATTTAGCTTGGGAGCCAAGCGGTTCTACGGACCTTGGCTGTCGTCTTTTAAGAAACACAGCCTCTTGGTTCCTGTGTTCCCTCTGAAATGCATCTGCTGTCACTTAGAAACCAAACCCAATTCTCCGTCACCAGCCAAAGAAACTGCTGTCCTGGTGGCCATCTGAGCCGAGCAGGCAGTAACCAGGGCCGGGAGGTGGAAGCCGTGGCAGCCTTCCCAGGGGTCATGATGAGGGCAGCTGGGAGATGAAAGCCTTGGCGTGGACCACTGGAGTCAGACATTTGGGGGACAGGGTCCAGGCCCCATGGGAACTCAGGGGACAGGAGAGCCTGCATCCCGCTGGGAGTGATCTGGGAGCCCCGATGCCCCTGGGGCACCAAACGAACAGTCTGGAACTATATGTGGGGTCACCAAGCTGCTTCCATCTGGCCTCAGGGTCCGTCATGGACCCAAGCCAGCATCTTATTGCCATAGTCCAGAAAGTGTCTCTGGAATCGGTGAGTCATGGGGGTGGGGGTGGGGGGTTGGCGCAGCAGGGAGCCAGCCCAGTCACGTGGCTCCTGAAGGAGGCTTTGGGCTATGGCCTAAACAGGAAGCCTGCCTGGCTTTGCAGGACAAGTCTTCAGTGGTGAGGGGCAGGGCAGGCCTGAACTCTTAGGGGGAGATGTGTGCTCGGACTGCTCTGACGAGAGGGGACGTGTCTGCTGTTGGGAACCAGTGAGCCAATTCCTCTTAGTGTCGACCCTCCCGGATGGAAAGGGTAGAACAGCCTTGAAGGGTTTCCAAGGTTGTCCTTTCTGTGCAAACAGAGGGGCACATCTTTCTGCAGCAGAGCAGCAGGTGGGCTGTTCGATCCCCCGAACTTCTTGTTAGTTAGCACCCTAACCTCTGCATCACCTGGGCTCCTAATATTATAAAAGAAGTATGTGAAAAATATAATATTTCTAAATTTCCAGTTTATTCTGCTTCCTTCTCCACCCCCTGGGGGTTCTGAGACCTGCTCCGGGGTAGGGACTACTTTAAACGGAGACTCAGCTCACCTCCACAGGGGCAGTGGGTGAGCCAGCGCTCTGAGGTTGGGGGCGAGGTGGGGGGGAGGTCTCAGGATCCCCAGAAGGTGGGAGCAGGCTGCTCATCAGAATGCAGTGAAAACTATCCAGTCAGTTGCTGGCTCACAGCAATCCTATAGAACAGGGTCAAACTACCCCTGGGGGTTCCCAAGACTAACTCTTTACTGGAGTAGAAAGCCTCATCTTTTCCCCTAAAGAGTGACTGGTGGCTTCGAACTGCTGACCTTGCAGTTAGCAGCTCAGTGCACAACCACCTGGTGTCATAAAAAGTGTGGCCATCTGCTTCCCTAAGAGGACAAGCTTGGAAACCATGTGGGGCAGCTCAACTCTGTCTTAGTGGGTTTCCACTAGTCAGAATCAACATGACGCCTTTGGGGTTGAATTTTCAGGGGAGCAGGTCTTTAGATCTTTCTCTTGCAAAACCTCTGGATGAATTTGAACCAGCAACCAGCCAAACACCTAACCGTTGCACGACCCAGGGTCTGGAGGGTCCCTCTAGATCAGTGGTTCTCATCCTTCCTAATGCCGCCACCCTTCACTACAGTTCCTCATGTGGTGGTGACCCCCCACCATAAAATTATTTTTGTTGCTACTTCTTAACTGTCATTTTGCTACTGTTATAAATCAGGCGATCCCTGTGAAAGGGTTGTTCGACTCCCAAAGGGGTCACCACCCACAGGTTGAGAACCGCTGCTCTAGATCCAAGTACAGACTGCTGCAGTACTAACCAGAGTAAGCAGAAGCTCAAGAAGAGCCTTGACAGGCGGATCGACACAGTGGCTGCCGCAGTGAGTTCAAGCAGCACAATTGGGAGGATGGCTTAGGACTGGGCGGTGTTTCCATCCATTGTGCGTAAGGTTTGCTATGATTCAGCACCGACCCCACAGCACCAAGTGACAAACTGGGTGGGAGCTCATGGGTTAGCACAACCTGAAATGCAAGGCCCACTGGTATGACCCCCTCGTCTGCATCGCCAGCAGCCCTGTAGCCACTGCTGGTGGTGAAGGGGCATCCCGTCGTGGCTGGAATGTGCTAAGGGGTCAGTAGATCCACCTTCAGGAAATTGGACAGGGCTAGGGAGGCTGAAGCAGGCAGCCCAGAGCTGAGCCAGTTGGGGAAGGAACACTAAGCCTCATAGTTGTGGGCTTTCTCTGGTGATTCATGGCGGCTGGCCAGGGGATGCCTTTGGGACCCAGCGAGAAACATGCAAACACAACAGTCTCTCGAGCCTCCCAGCCAGTGAAAGCTGGTCTCCACCTGGGGCACTGATGGAGCTGTCGTTACCAGCACCCACAGTTAATCACACACACTTCCCACCCGTTTCTGCACCATCAGCAGCAACAGCAGCAGCAGGATCCACTTTGCAGATCCCCTCTTGGGTTGGCTCACGGTCAAGTCTGAGGGATCAGGCCCAATCCTACGTCTTAGCCTACTTCCTTTCCTTTTGAGACACAGAAGGTCACTGAGGGGAGAAGGGGGACAAGCCAGGACAATCACAACCCCCATGGGTTTCATGGAGGGCAGACCAAACCCTCTGTTCTTGAGTCCACCTGAGCAGTGACTTTCTAAAACAATGGTACCACCCCTACCTTCTTTTGTTGAGGTGAAAAACATACTTCACAAAACATAAGCGAACTCACCAATTTCTATATGTACAATTGAGTACCTCCTGCTTGTCCAGGCAGAATGCACCTTAGAAGTGAGAATAGCAGCACTTCGTCTCAAGTACGTAAGGGCATGCCATCGGAGGGGAAGAACCTCATGCTCGGTCAAGTAGAGGGTATTCCAAAGGAGACAGCCCCTCGTTGAGATGGATGGACACAGGAAGTGCAACAATGGGCTCAGACGTAGCAGTGACCGGCGATGGTGCAGGACTGGGCAGTGTTCTGTTCGATCGTACAGGGTCAGAATCAGCCACGCAGTACCTCACAGCAACACAATTCAATGGCACGGACCACATTTTTCAAGTTGTGCCGATCACGTATTAGTAAAAGGAAAGAGAACAATTGCTTTTCAGATGGGAAGAAGGCTGAGGAAGGGGAGGGAGAAAAGAGACCTTGAGCCACAGGGGTGTCGGTAAACTATCCAAAGCCAGGGTAGAGTTAAGAGTACCTGTGTCATCAGCCCACTGGTAGTTCACACCCAACTGAACTACTGTGAATGAGCCAGTGCATATGGGTGTACCAAGTGGGGTGCATGGGAAGTCTGAGAGGGCAGCTCCGGGACTCGAACCACATCCCTCTCTGCCCCTTTGACTCTGCTGTGCTCTGCAAAAGCTTCTCTCTGGCTCGTTTCCCTACATGGAGCCAAGACTCATCCCCTATAGCTCTTTGTATTCCAGTATCCATGTCTACCCCTCCAGAACAAAGCCTGGATCATGCGTGCCCTTAGACCAGTGGTTCTCAACCTGGGGATCGCGCGACCCCTTTGAGGGTCTAATGACCCTTACACAGGGGTTGCCCGATTCATAACAGTAGCAAAATGACAGTGATGAAGTAGCAACGAAAATGTTATGGTTGGGGGTTCACCACAACCTGAGGAGCTGTAGTGAAGGGTCGCGGCATTAGGAAGGTTGAGAACCACTGCCTTAGACTAACCCGTGTGTCCAGTGGGGAAAGGGATTTTCTGATTGGCCTGCTGGGGTCACATACCCCGATTGATTGGCTCCACAAACATGGGTGGGGTCTTTCCTGAATGCATTCTGCCTATAAACGTTTGCTTGCCAGTAGTCGGGCCTATAGGAACGCATCCTGCCCAGAGGACACTGGCAGACTAAGGAAAGCACGATTGGTGGTGGGTGGTGGGAGGGTCCAGTCCATTTCCATCCTATTTACATCCTCTGAAAGTCTTCCAGTTGCGTCAGCATCACTTGCTATCATTTCTCAAACACAGTGTCAGATTATTTGCAAAGGCCGTCAGCTACCCGGGAGCCAGAGAGATAAGCATGATGCTTTTCAGTTAGTCTCCTGGATGCAGGACACAGCATCAGGATTCAGATTCTAGTTCACTGCTTCTCCAGGGCCCACCCTTGTGGGTCAAATCCGGTGGGCAGTGGTCACGCTGGCCCCTGCTCCTAACACTGTGTCTCTCTGTCCACCCCTCCACAGGGCATTTACAGCTGCATCCACGGGGTGCACATTGAAGAAAAGAAGAAGTCGCCCGACTTCAATCTCACGGGCTCCCAGAGCAACATGCTCAAGCTCCTCAGATCGGCCAAAAACATCTCCAACATGTCCAACATGAACTCCTCGCGGATAGACTCACCCAAGCGAGCCGCCGACTTCATCCAACGAGGCTCCCTCATCATGGACATGGTGTCCGACAAGGGGAACCTGATCTACGCAGACAACCGCTCCTTCCAGGGCAAAGAGAGCATCTTTGGGGAGAACATGAACGAACTCCAGACGTTTGTGGCCAGCCGGCACAAGGATAACCTCAACAACTACGTGTTCCAGGGACAGCACCCTCTCACCCTCAACGAGTCCAACCCAAACACGGTGGAGGTGGCAGTGAGCACGGAGTCCAAAGGGAACTCCAGGCCCCGACAGCTGTGGAAGAAGTCCATGGACTCTCTACGGCAGGACTCCCTGACCCAGAACCCAGCCTCCCAGCGAGAGGAGGGGACCGTGGAGAACAGGGCCCACCCCCTAAAGAGCCCCAGGTACCTTCCCGAAGAGGTGGCCCACTCGGACATCTCAGAAACGTCGAGCCGGGCCACGTGCCATAGAGAGCCGGACAACAAGAACCACAAGACCAAGGACAACTTCAAGAGGTCCTTGGCCTCCAAGTTCCCCAAGGACTGCAGCGAGGTGGACCGCACCTACCCCAAAGCCAAAGGGAGCTCCCCCAGGGACAAGATCTACACCATTGATGGGGAGAAGGAGCCCAGCTTCCACCTCGACCCGCCCCAGTTCATCGAAAACGTGGCCCTTCCCGAGAACGTGGACCTGCCAGAAGCCTACCAGGACCACAGCGAGACCTTCCGCAAGGGGACCGCCACGCTGCCGATGAACAGGAACCCGCTCCACAATGAGGACGGGCCCCCCAACAATGACCACTACAAACTGTACTCCAAGCACTTCACCCTGAAGGACAAAAGCTCCCCATGCAGCGAGGGAAGCGACCGGTACCGGCCGAACTCCACGCACTGCAGGAGCTGCCTCTCCCACCTGCCCACCTACTCGGGCCATTTCACCACCCGGTCGCCGTTCAAATGCGATGCCTGCCTGCGTCTGGGGAACCTGTACGACATCGACGAGGACCAGATGCTCCAGGAGACGGGAACCCCAGCCACCCAGGAGGAGGTCTACCCGCAGGACTGGGCCCAGAACAACGCCCTGCAGTTGCAAACGAACAAGCTGAGGATTAGCCGTCAGCATTCCTATGATAACATCCTGGACAAGCCCAGGGAGCTCAGCCTCAGCAGGCCCTCCCGGAGTATTAGCCTCAAGGACCGGGAACAGTTCCTGGAGGGAAACTTGTACGGCAGCCTCTTCAGTGTCCCGTCTAGCAAACTCACGGGGAACAAGAGCTCCCTTTTCCCCCAGGGTCTGGAGGACAGCAAGAGAAGCAAGTCCCTCTTGCCAGACCACTCCTCCGACAACCCTTTCCTCCACTCCCACGGGGAGGACCAGCGCCTAGTCATTGGCAGATGTCCCTCTGACCCTTACAAACACTCGCTGCCCTCCCAGACAGGGAACGACAGCTACCTGCGGTCATCCTTGAGGTCTACGGCTTCCTACTGTTCCAGGGACAGCCGGGCCCACAGCGATGTGTATATTCCAGAGCATGTCATGCCTTATGCTGCAAATAAGAGTAATGTGTACTCTGCCCCCAGGGTTTTAAATTCCTGCAGCAATAGACGCGTGTACAAGAAAATGCCTAGTATCGAATCCGATGTTTAAAAACGCTTTCATTGATGTTTTATCTATAGGGAAACATACACAATCGGCAGCGTTCTGGAGGGTCAGAGGCGGGTGTCCAATAACACCCCCTGTGAAGAAGAAGAGGAAGAAGAGGATTTAGGGAGGTATATATAGATATAGATATATTTTTTCGTTTTGTTTTCTGTTTGTCTTCTGTTGGCTCTATTTGCACATGGCTCCATGCCATTGTCTCCCACTCGAGAGAGAATCTCGGGGGCGGTGGGGAGGGTGGGGGGTGGGGGTGCCGAGCATGGAAGATACAAGGTAGGCAAATCCTCAACCAAAGCGAGAAAGGGGGAGGGCAAGTCTCCGGACAAGCCCACTGGGTACGTTGGCAGAAACGATGCGTTGGACGCCCATGGTGACCGTATGATTTCCTGTACTCCAAATGCCATTACGAGCGGTCCACCCTGTGATTTCCTCCTCAGAAACGCCTCGCGGTTTCCCTACTACCGAATAAGCAATATGGTATGCATGTTAATCTGACACCGTCAAAAATAAAACCGTTAAGAATGCATCTGCTCTGTAGCGAGATTGACATGCGCAAGAGATTAGGGAGTTTGGCTTGTAACCCTTTCAGCTTTATCGTATGCCTTCCATCCCAGCCCCACCCCCCTTCCTTCCCGACCCAACCCCAGGACATCAGGCTCCTGCCCAAAGACAAGCCCGTAAGTGTGATGACCACGGCAACCCTACTGCTTCCATCAGAGGGGAGCCCAAGCCACATTGAAAGGACAAGACACGGCCGATAGGCGGAGAGCAAGAGGCGGGTGGCTGGATGTCCCTGTGTGAGTGTCCCTGGCTTGGGTCTCAGCGTTGCTGCAGCCGCGTGCACTGGCACGCTTGCATCTCAAGTCTGTGTGCATCTTCTGTCTCTGGTAGTGGCCGTTGTAGATTTCCCGAAGACTCCAGTGTAAGTCTGCGTCTTCCCTTCTGGTGTTGACTCAGGGTTGTATAGTATCTGTGACCCCTTCCCTCCCAGCCAGACCACCACTTAGGAAGCCCCTGAGCCGTCGCAGGGGCCTCTCGGTGACTCGTGGGCTATTGCTGCCCCGAGTGCCCAGCAGCCACCTAGGTCCTGTTGTCTGTGGGAGGCACCTGCCCTCCCGCCACTTGACTGTATCTTCCTTCACGTCACGGAATTCCCTTGGATGCTCCTATTGCCACCCCAGCCTCCTCCAATCAGAAGGCTACCAGAATGCGGGGCGCATTCAGGCCTGTTTCCTGCTGAGCCTCCTTCCAGTCTCCGCTGAGCTGCGTCCTCTCTTCTGGAACATCGGCCCCAGCACAGAGCTGTGGAAAGTCTCCTGGGCATCTGTCATTTCTGAGTCACCTGCAAGAACTCCGTTTTGACCCTGCTCACCCCCATGCACTTGTGATAGAAAACAATGCCTGTTTAAAAAAACAAACCATGCCCTTGGCACAATGGCTGGCATTTCAAGGTATGGAAAGCGAGTGTTTTTAGGCTGGGGTGCCCAGCTGGGCTGTGATGTTGTCTAGCTTGCCATGAGGTGGAATCAGACTCGACAGCAGAGGGTTGGTTTTACTTGGATACTTTACTGAACCTAGGTTTCCTATATATTATCTCATCCTTAAAATATGAGCCCCACAAACAAATTTAAGCAGACATTCCCTATCATCCTAATATCTCCACTAATGCACTTTAAGAATGTGTTGTTGGAAGGTGCAGCCGGTTCTGATTTGCAGCGACCCCACGTGACAGGGTGGAACTGTCCCATAGGGTTTTCCAGAGGGTAGCTTTCTGGAAGCAGACTTCCAGGCCTTTCCCCACCACAGCTGCACCCCCAGGGAGATGGGGGAGGTTGGACTTGCCATCCCTTTGGTTAGCAGCCAAGAGCTTGACCATTGTGCCTCCTAGCCCTCCTTTAAAAACACTGCTGTACCCACCCTTTGGGAAGAAGAGCCATCTGTTTTTGGAGAGGGCCCAATACTTTCTTGGGGTCCTGCTGTAGAAAACCCAAGCTACAGCCCTCTCGCCTGATGCTTGCTGGTGTTCTGCTGTAGCTTTTGTTGAGACTGGTGGCCATGGGGACGGAGCAGCAGATTGAAGAATCCCCTGGCTGGGTTGCCCAGGGTGAGCTCTCTCTGTGGGTGGTAATTCTCTATAAATGAGGAAGTGGCAAGGATGGTTCTCTTACTACCCATGATTCACGGGATGGTGCCATCTTGGGGAAAACACCCCCAAGTCCAAACCCCACCCCACCCATTTCCATAGAGTTAGGAGTTCCCAAAGGGTGGCCCCATCTTTACCAAAACAGACTGCCTCGCCTTTTTGCCGAAGAGCTGCTGGGGGCTTCCAACCACTGACTTCTTTGTTAGCAGCTGAGTACTTAAGCATTGTACCTCCATCCAGGGTTCCTGAAGAGGACCCCCAGTCTGCAGTGTTTCTGTGGAAAGCGGTGGCCTGGCAGGAAGAGAGGTTGAGGGAGGCAGTGGGGAAGGAAGTCTTCCAGTGTGCTTGGCAGCCAAAGGGCAGAAGAACCTGCCTGGGTGCCGGTGAGAGACGTGCTTGGAAATTGCATTTTATGTCTTGGATATGGCTCCATGGCTACCCTACATCCCAACGATAGCAATGCTGGATTGAAGGACCTGGAGCAGTCACCAATTTCACCATCATTCGAGGGACCCTCTCCCTGAAGAGTCCTTTAGAACGTTCTGCTTTTGCTATCTACTCCCCAGCCAGGATCACCTCTGCTCCCTGACAAGACTGCGGGTCTTAACATGAAATGAATCAAGAAGTCACTCCCTCTGTCATCCTCTGGTGTTCTCAGCACCCAGGGGTGGGGGCTACCAAGGGCTACAGACACCTTTGGGGAGAGTGCAAATTACCCCTCAACGGATCCTGCAGACCAAAAAGTTTTCTCCTAGTAATAGTGCTTTCTCTGCTGTTAACCCCATGCTTCCCTGGATAAACAAACGAATCCTGGGGCTTTGGGACGAACCAACAGAAACAGGGAGGGAGAAAGTGTGTGTCCCTTTTGACATCCCGAGAGCTCTTCAAAGAAGCCTGGAACTGGAAGGTGCCTCTAATCAATGCACCAGGCTCCCTCCATCACCAATCCATCAGCTTTATCACCCCAGCCATGGTAAAGCAGACCACTGGATCAGATGAGCAGTTTCCAAGTGAAAGGAAACCATGCGGAGCTCATCAGAGGCAATCCCAGTCCACTGGCTCTTGGCGGAAAAGGATGCCAAGGAAGTCATTTTCAACCACAAAGGGCACCTGTGGGGCGCTGGGTGAGGGAGAGGTCCATAGTGGCCCCACCCACCCGTGGAAACCACCGATGAAGGTTCTCATGGCTTCGTCAGCCCCAGGTGGGGCCTGAGATGTGTTGACCATCGGGAAACAGTGTCTGGAAGCCCAAAATTGTGCCCCCGTTCAAGTCAGAATTGGTACCCGTGGTGATTCTTGATTACCTCCCAATGGGATCCCCAGGAGGCACACGGGGAGACCGAGAGATGGCCGAGTGGCTGTCCCCAGGTAGATTCTAGGGAGTGAGCCCTGCCCTGCTGCTGTTGTCATTGGGGGGCATGGAGTTGGTTCTAACTCATGGTGACCCGAGATACAACAGAAGGAACCACCACCGGTCCTGCAGCATCGCTCTGAGGTCTGAGCCCCGCGATGCAGCCGCTGTGTCCATCCATCTCGTTGAAGGCCTTCCTATGTTTGCTGCCCCTCCCCTCTGTCAGTCCTTCTTGTTGATGGTCTTCCTACTCTGCACTGCCCTCAAATGTGAAGTCCTTCCCCGGGGACTGGTCTCTCCTGACCACATAGCCGGAGTACGTGAGACAAAGTCTCGCCATCCGTGCCTTGGAGGAGCAGTCTGGCTGTAAGATAGAGCTGTTTGCTCTTCCAGCAATCTGTGGTACTTCCACTCTTCCTCTGCCCTGGGCACCCTGTACCCAGTGGCCATCAAGTCATATCTGGCTTACTGTGGCCCCGCAGGGAACGGGCAGACCTGTGCTCCTTAGGGTTTTCAGTGGCTGATGTTTGTGCGTCTGAAGAGAGGTGGGGTGGGGGCAGGTAGGTTGCTTTCTTCCGTGGTGCCTCTGGGTGAGTTGCAACCTTCACCCTTCCAGTTGGCAGCTCAGCCTGCTAATTGCTCGCAGTCCCCAGGAACTCTCAGAATGTTCTGGGTTTCCTGGAAGGTAGTGTTCCTCATGGTTGGGTGCACTTGTAGGTTCTCAGACCACTTCTGGTCTCAGGACACGGATCAAGCAGGTTCCTAGTGGGGTCTGGCATGGGGTGAGGAGCTCTTTGTTCATCCCTAGTCTTCCCTCTGGTGAGTGTCACCGCATGCTCCCCACCTGCACCCCACCCCTCCCCGCCCCAGTACAAGTGGGTGTCTTCTCGGGTGGTATTTGGTTCTCTCTCTCAAAGGGTGCCCATGAAGTTTTAATTGTTTGCCTTTTCTGATGGAAGCATTAAAATTCACCCGTTGCAGCAAAATCAGTCAAATCAATTCACACTTATTTTGTTCTGGGGGAAGGGGCTGGGAGCAAATTACACCTTGTTTACAGATGAAATTGCTTCACTTAAATGGGACTCTAGCCAAGGCACCTAATTAGTCAAAAACTGCACGGCAGCCTCACATCGTTCATACTGCTTGATAAGTCTGCCACCCTGCATCCTTCCTGCGAAAGGACAAATGCCCTGGAGACTTTGCCAATAGAATTGCTAATGAAAGGGGGGAAAGAAGAAGAAAGAAAAGTGGTGCTGAAATGGTGATTAAAAATGTATCTCCTTTAAACCTAACGAAGTGCCGCTTTCATCATCCATTGTCATATAAATAAATGCCCCGCCTGGGGTCCCTTGGCAGTCGCAGACCGAAATAAATGCTTATTTGCGAAACCTAAGGATGGTCCAGAGGCGCCGGATGGATTTATTGCCTGTCCCTGGTCCTTTGTGCATAGCTGTGCATACCCTCTCCCAAAGGGGGCCGCGAGTGCCTTCTGAAACGGAGCCTGCTGGGATGAAGTGGGGCCGGAGGAAACAATTGGACTACAAGGAAGAATCTGGAAAAACGAAAATCCAAATCAATGCGGGTCAAATCCATCAGTGGACGTTATTTCTCAGGAGCAAAGGGTTCTTTATAAGAGGCAACAGATAACGAAGAGAAAGGGGGGGAAATGCCGACACAAAAGGAGCGCTATTTTCATTCAAGACAAAGTTGGGGTTTTCTGAAGGACCCTCTCCCTTTGAGGGCACCGGCCAGAGGTCATGCTGCAGGGTGTGGCCCTGGAACATTCTCCCAGATGTGCGGCTGTCTTTGCCCACGGGAGCCCGCCTGCTGCGCCCCAAGTCCTTTCCCTGTTGTGTCAGATGAGGCCAGCTGGCCTCTTGCTCCCGAGCGGAGATGATCAACTGCACTTGCGGACACATGGAGCTAATATGCTTGTTAGAGTTCTACACCGCCCGGAAGGGTACCCCCTCCACACACGGAATTGTACATAGTGTAAAGTTGATGTGAAAAATTAAATGGTGGTGATGGTAGCAATTCATGGCAAAGCCATTCTGATTATTCTGAGGGAGGCTGGCTGTGCAGAGTGGGCAGGCCGATGCCTTTATTATTATTATTCTTTTCCTGCTCCTGCGATCTCAGTTCCAGGGAAGCTGAGAGAATCCACGTGAGGCCTGGGTGTGGGTGCCTGAGGTGCCAGGTGCCATCGTTTAAGAAAAATAGTGATAATCTGAGTGAGGGGCATGGACAGGGTATGCACTTCTGGTGGTGGGGACATGTGGTTTCCCCAAAGCCACCCCAGGACTTATGTCTTAGCCTTCTCATGCCTACTCTCTATACCAGAAGCTCCCTCGGGGTCAGAGTAGAGAATGGTGCCTTTCTGGAAGGCTCTTCCCAGAGCAGTCCCCTGGAGAAGGCCACCAAGGTTCAAAGGGTGGGAGGTTCCAGAGGAGGGAGAGGAGGCCATGGACTGTACAAAGACTGTCAAAGACCGGAGTATTGAGGGCAGGAGGTGTCAATTCTCGGGTCAGTAGGTGTCTCCATGAGGGTGCCCCTAGAGGCTGCATGGTTTCCACTCCCTCTTGCCCTACACAGATGCAAGCACCTCCCTTTGAATTTGTTTTTCCCTTCAGCTCCCTCCCACCCCAGGCCTCCTTTTCAGGGACCTGGTAAGAACATTGCAAACAGATGCATTTTAAAACCTTAAACCAAAGACGAAAGCTGGCCGCCATCACTGAGGGCACCGCATGGCATGTGCCATGTTGCAAGGGCAAGCGCAGACCAGCTGACCAGCTGGAGAGGCACTGACCCCGTCACCTCTCCTTTTCAGGACACTTTGGGGGTTGGGGAGAATACAGAGGGAATAGGAAATCCAGTCCCCGTCCACTAAGTAGCGTGTGGCCTGGAAATGCCTTTCTCGCAGACAAGGAAGGGAGAACAAGGACAGGTAAAAGGCAGAAAGGGATCGGAGAACAAAAACCCATCACCCCCCAAATCAAACCTGTCACCTGGATTTTGAAGTAACTTTAGAGATGACGGCTTGTATTCCCAGAAATGTAAAACGTTGCTCTGGGACATTTTATAGAGCCCGGGCACCACGGAGGTTACTCGTGGGACTGTTAACTGTCAGGTCAGCAGTTCTAAACCACCGACCACTCCTCGGGAGAAAGGTGGAGAGTGGCGGTCTCAGAAACCCCCGGGGCAGCTCTACCCTGTCCTGTAGGGTCGCTCTGACGAGGCATTGACTCGGAGGCAAGGCGTTTGGTTTTGCTGTGGGTCCTTTGACACTTCTGAGGAGATATCGCCGAGGCCCTTGCAGCAGCTCCATGGGCAGATGAAGGCACCCACCCCACCCTGCTGGACAACCCTTGCTAGACCCCTGCCTCCCCTAGAGCCATGTGGGGAAATGTACTTCCACAAAAGAGTTGGGAAAATACAGGGAGAAATAGGATGTGCTGCAAAAAAGACAGTTTCCTGGAAGCTGTGTGTTGACGTCTGTTTTGTCTGTGAAGAGCACTGTGCAAAGTCCAGGGGCCCTGGTGGTGTAGTGGCTACACGTGGGGCCGCGATCCCCATGGTTGGCAGTTCAAAACCACGAGCAGCTCTGCTGGAGAAAGACTGGGGTTTTCACTCCTGTCAGCAGTTACAGTCTCAGAACCCACAGGGGTCGCTGTGAGTCAGCCAGACTCCATGGCAGTGAGCCAAGCTGAGAGGGTACGAGGTAGTGGGTAGGGGTGGTTAATCCTGTGTTGAGTCCCAAGTGCCTTCTTGTGCCAGCCTGGAAGTGAGAGGGCATCAGGTTCTCTAAGGGAAGGTGGGGCTGGGGCGAAAGCAGATGCCAAAGGGATTGGGGTGTGTATCTCTGGAAGGAGGGAGGAGGGACTTGGTTTTCTTTCTTTCTTGACTTCTGTCCACCTCGTTCTGTGCATTACTGGGATATTAAAATGTCCTGCTGATCCTAAATACAGATTATAGGGTCAGCTTCTTGGAGTGATGTGCCCTTCGTTCTGTTGCGGTGGGTCTCTGCTTTCACGTCAGCCTTCCCCCGCCCACTTCCCCCCGCCCCCCACTAGCCTAGGTGGTCGTCCGAATAGCCTTCAGGTGGAAGTAGGGTTGTACCCATGTTACAGATCAGGAAACTGAGGCTCAGGCTGTTCTCAGCCACCTCGGCAACAAGAATGTCTCCACAAATCCCTACAGCCAGACATCTCGAAGTGCCTGGTCAGGAGAGAGAGGGGTCCGTTCCCAGGCCCCACCCCGAGAGGTCTCTCTTGAGTACCAACCACTGTGGTAAGTTCCTTTGAGTCCTGCTCCCCCATTGCCTGGTTTGAGGGGGGCACACCGAGTCCCCGGGAATCTCACCTGTGTCCCTGGTCCCTTCAGAGACTAGAAGACTGTGTTCCCTTCCCCCTCCCCCGCCCCCACCCCTCTCCTTGCTTTCACCCCGCACTTGTCTTGGTCGCTGGGGAGTCATTTCCTCTGCTTAGCATGTGCCTAATGCAAAGTACCCCTCCTAATCAGGGCTAATCCTGATCCGCGTGTTTGCCTTCCTCCCTTCCCTCCCGAGTGGGCACATACTCACTTTCTGCCCAGCGGCTCCCCCACCCCTGCCACATGCTCCCAAACAAGGCCACGTGACTTCCAGGTGACTCCTCTGCCCGTCCATGTCCACTTTCCGTTATCTTTGCCGCCAGATGCTCCAAGCTCCCGAGCTGTGACGTGAGCAGCTAGGAAATGGCAGTGAGTGCATAAATGATCCCTCGAGTTGGGTCAACAGGACGACTGAGGCCCAGCTGTTGTTTCATTTTGTTTTATTTTCCTCGTTAAAAATACAACGCCTAAGGGACCCTTCCCTGGTCGTTGGCATCAGGACACTTGCGGGGCCATTAGAGGTGTGTGCAACGTGTACTTTCAGACAGTGTTGAATCAGAGCCATGGGGGCGGGGTCTTCCTCGAGGTTCCAAGTTGTGTGGCACTGACCCGTTGGGTCGACAGTGCCACTGAGCCCACGCATGCACACCTTCCTTACAGCTCTCTCCTCCTTTCTTAAGCACCAACCCCCTCTCCATCCACACTTACCTCTCCGGGCATTTATGCACACTGTGTGGAGGGCCTGCTGGGCCCACGGTATGGATTTGAGGGGAGGTTTCCTGGGAAGCCCTGGGGCTTCACCCTTCTGGTGGCTCAGCGATCTCACCGAAACCCCTTGCACTGGGATCTAAGAGATCCCCTAGCCACCTGCCCCCAAAGTTTCTAAGACAGAGGGGTTAGTGTTGCTTAATAACATTTCTGAGGGCCCCTGGCTGAGCATACCCAGATGTGACCGCTCTGTCACAGGGCTGGTGAGCGGTGCAGAAAGTGCAGCCCTCCAGAGGGCAATTCAGCTGCTGGTGTTTCTTCTCTGTAGTTCAAAGGCTGATGTTCTCCAGAGACCCAGAGCCCAACTGTTTGAAGAGGGAGCCATTCCTCAGGTTCAAGCATCCTCAAATAAGGCGTTGCCAGCTTGCAGGAAACTAACAAGACAAACCTGAGGTTCCTTGCTCTTAAATCCCTCCTCCGGACCCCACCCACCCATGAAATACTCGGCTTTGTGGGTTTGCGACTCTAGAGCCTTCCTCATTAGCCGCAGTGGTGAGTCCGGGTCAGAACTGGCCCGGCCGTGCGCTCGCTGATGCCTCTGGGTAAGAAGGGATGGAAGCAGAGCTTTCAAAAGCACAAATGTGCTTGACACACAATGGATGGGTGGATTGTGATACGAGTTGTATGAGCCCCTAATAAAATGATTTAAAAAAAAAGGATATTAAGATAGCATGTAGTCAATACCACAGCAGCCTTTTAAATTAACAAGGTTAATTATTCGCTAGCAAACCCAAGTTTGTCTTGGGCATCTTACATGCTTCTCATTGATCTGACATTTTGCTGTTTCAAGCTTTTAAAGGGCTCGAATCAAAGATGATGGATGGCTGAACAAACAGGGAAGGTCCATAAATATTAAGAAAACAAAAACAGGAAAAAAAACCCACACTGTCGGCTTTTCCATTAGAAATTATCACAGGCTTTCACGTTCAATTGAGGTTTTTACATTAGCCATCTAAGACTTAATTGAATTATTTCTCAGGCAAGCTAATTCAAGTGAATGAACAGTATTGATTTTTAAATCTATTTTATTTTATTTATTTGATTTTTAAAAGCCCTCTACACTTACTAGGTTTGTGGACATAGCTCTGGGCCATGACCATGAGGGAAATGTTCCGATTTAGAGAGCGAGGTTTCAGATCCAGGTGGAGGGTCAGCTCCAGGTGAGGAGACTTTGAAACATCAGATGAATTTGGGAAGCTGCTGTGGAACTTCTAACATTTGCATTCCCCAAATCTTTCCCAGGGGTGGAGCTGCAAATACCACTTGCCTCGATTTTTTTTTTTAAGTAGCAAGAAAGGTCAAGAATGTCATCTTAGAAAATTCAGTAAGCTACTCCATATAACAAATCTTGTGTTTGTGCAGGGTCCTCTACTTGCCAAACCCAACAATCCCCCAATATTTCTTTTGCAAGTTGTTGTCAACTCCAGATCACCATTTTTGGTGCATCCCTGGGCACAAATTTAAAAGCATCTAGTCGCTGAGTTACATAGCCAGTAACATTCACTCCCACACGGGGATATGTTTATGGTTTATACATAATAGGTAGACTTCAGCTTGATTACTCGGATTAGCTGGGCATATTGGTGGTTTGCGCAAAACGTTGATCCTTTAAAAAATCACGCACCGTGGCTTCTCAGACGGGAAGAGAGGGTAGGCCATCCACTCCACTCCGCACTTCCATAATAAGACTCATCGCGCAGCACTCAGGCTTGGCCATCGTCCACCGGAAGGTAATTGAATTCACCCATCTTCAAGGTCCACGCTGAGTTGACCTTGAACCTGGCGTTGATGGGGTGGAACCCCGGAGGCAGAGGGTTGCTCTGTTCCCAGCTCCTGGGGAGCATTGTTCAAAACCCAACTGGAAGAGGCTTGATCTCTCACCTGCTGAGCCCGAAGCACGCTGTGCTCTACTCAGTTGTTTTCATTTAGCAAATAGATGTTTCACTTGCCAACCGCAGCCGTGTATACCTGTCATGTTTTAATCCACTGCATGAAGAAGTGCTAATAACTGTCCTCAATATTTCCCAGCCTAGCTAACAAAATGACACGTTTGCTTAACACCTTTCTATGATAGAGGAAGTATATACTCTGGTTGTCTTCTTGTAGTATGTCTTTTGTTTCTGTCCCGTGTGTTAGCAACTGTTCCAAGGAATGGGGTTTGCAACATGCGTGCCCACTGCGATGTACACAAGTCCCCCGACAACTAAAGTGCCCAGTCCTCTGGTGTAAAAACTGTAAATACGGGAAAATTTCATTTTTCTAATAAAGATAATTTCTGCCACTTGATATGAAATTGAGGTCCGGTGTTGTGGTCTTTGTGGTTGTCCTTGTTGTCAGCTGTCGTGACCATCACCAACCTGTCAGGCAGGCTTCCCGTTGGTACCAAGGAGAAGACCCCGATCCTTGCCCTGTGCCTGGGCAGGAGGTAGAGGGAGGCCTTGGGTGGGGATGGCTGGGAAGGGGCAGTCCATGCTTGGCTTCCAGATCTCTCTCCACCGCAGGTTTGGCCACTGTCCGTCACCTGGCTCTTCCTGTGCAGGTCCTAAGCCTGGCAGCTTGAGCCTCGTGTTCCACGGCATTCTCCAAATGGCTCAACTGATGTTTCTGATGCCTGCTCGCAGCCACGTCTGTGCCCTCTGCCCTTATAACCCTCAGCTCCCCAGCTGCCTGTGGTGCTCAGGAGATACCCAGCCTCCTTAACCCCGACACACACAATCTCTCCTTATCTCTACACACCGTCCTATCCAAATACCAGTGGTCACTGTGGTTGACCCCCAACTCACGGCGACCCCACCTGTGTCAGAGTGGCACTGTGCCTCACAGGGTTGTCAGTGGCGTGGCTTTCTGGAAGTGGCCTCCAAGCCTTCCTTCCAAGGTGCCTCTGGAGGGTCTTACACCTATAAGCTTTGCGTTTTTAGTGGAGTCTGTTAACCATTTGCACCTTGCAGGGACCCAACCAAACCCGTTCCTTGTGCTGTAGCTGCCTCGACAGTCTTGCTGCTCCCCCCGCCCCCCAAGGATGTCGTGAACCCTCATGCATCCATGTCTTCTTGCTGGTGTTGTTCAGTCTTCCCAGGATTCTAGGGCCCTGGCTCGCCCACTCGTAAGCTCGAATCCTCTTCTACCAGAGCAAGCCCTCATTGCCATCAAGTCAACGCTGGCTATAGCGACACCCCTGTGGGTTTTCAAGACTGCAACTCTTTATGGGAGTAAAAAGCCCTGCCTTTCTCCCTCGGAGCTGCTGGTGGTTTTGAACTGCAGACCATGTGGATCTCAGCCCAACGTGTAACCACGACACCACCAGAGCACTTACTCTCTTCACGGTTGGCCCTAACTAGAACCCCGCCTCCTGTCACAGAGCTACAACTTCCCCTCTCCCTAAACCACAGCCTCCTCCTACCCACTCTTGTTGGATCATATAAACATGTGTCCTGGTGTTGCATATAGTTCATATGCCTGGCTGCCGATGGAAAATTTGTTGGTCGAGTCCACCCAGGGGCACCTCAAAGGGAAGTCTTGATGATACGTTTCCAAGAAAATTGGCTTTCGAAGAATCTGGGGAGCCCAGGTTTACTCTGATGCACATGGGGTTGCCACGAGTCAGAATCGGCCCACTAACAACCGTGCTTGTGGACTGGCCCCTCTTCAGACTGTGGGCCCGTCCAGAGCAGGAGACAGATGACGTTCATCTTTGAGTCCTTGTTCCCAGCCAGCGTCTGACACAGAGGGGCCCTTGACTTGCCACGTTTGGGTGGGTGGGCAGGCAGCTCGATGGGAGAGTGGTGGGTCCTAAAGAGATTGGCAGATTCGATCGGAATGGTTTCTAGTTTCCCTTGCTCCTGTCCATATCTCGGCCAGTCCTGTGACACTGACATCTATTTGATTACCCACCACACCCCAACATTTTCAATGTTTCGTGTGTGTGTGTGTGTGACTCAGGTAGGGGGTTATATTCAGGTCATCATTTTTGTTCTCAACACCCTAAATAATTAACCAGGCCTCCCAATAGCTTGTGCATATTGTCTTCCACTTCACCTAAGTTAAGGCCTGCACCCTCTGGCCTATTGCTGCCCCCACACTTTTAGATTCAACTCCAATCTCTCCTAGACTCACACATCCATCTCTGCATTTTTCCCCTCCACGTGTTGTTACTAAACACTGTCACGCTGGTCCTGACTCATAGTGACCCCATGTCACACAACAGAACACTCCCTGGTCCTGCACTAGGCTGACCGCCGCTGCTATGTTTGAACCAGTTGTTTCCACCACCATATCAATCCACCTCATTTGAAGTTTTTCTCATTTTACCTGTCCCTCTACTTTATCTGGCATGATGCCCTTCACCAGAGAATGGCCCTTTCTGATAACATGGCCATGGTACATGGCACAAAGTCTCATCGCCCTCACTTCTAAGGAGCACGCTGGCTGTACCTCTGGAGAGAGTTGGTTGCTCTTCTGGCAATCCGTGCTACTCTCAACATTCCCCACCCACTCCATGGTTCAAATACATCAAGTCTCTGGTCTTCCTTCTTCACGGACCAGCTTGCACATGGATTGGAACTCCATGATATATTGAAAGGACCATGGCTTGGGCCAGGTCCACTTAGTCCTCAAAGTGATATCTTTGTTTTTTATTATATATATTTCATAAATAATTTTATTGGGGGCTCACGGCTCTTATAACAATCCATACATACATCGCGTCAAGCACATTTGTATATATGTTGCAATCATCGTTTTCAAGATATTTTCTTTCTACTTGAGCCCTTGGTATCAGCTCCTCATTTTTTTTCCTTCCTCCCCCACCCTCCCACCCTCATGAACCCTTGATAATTTATAAATTTTTCCTTTTTTTCATGTCTTACACCAATTGCTGTCTCATTTCACCCAATTTTCTGCTGCTTGTCCCCCTGGGATGGGGGCCACGTGTCGATCATTGTGATAGGTTCCCCCCTACTCTCCCTACCAATCCTTACCCTCCTAGTATTGCTGCTTCCCTTATTGGTCCTGAGGGGTTTATCTGTTCGGGATTCTCTGTGTTGTG
>NW_022103901.1:38291679-38306087 GCF_000313985.2 Echinops telfairi | reverse complement strand
ATTTGCCCAATGCAGTGTGCAATGTGCCCTTTGCTTTCATGACCACCGCTTCCATGGGCGTTGAGTCTGATCCAAGTGAAATGACATCCTTGACAGCCTTGATCTAGACTCTCTTCATTTCCACGTAGGGACCTTAGAGACATCCCAAACTCAACACATTATGGGAAGTGTTTTGACTGTCCCCACCAGAGCCTAAATCAGTCTGTCCTCAAGTTTCCCATCTCAGGGAATGGCACTGTCATTGACTGGAATGCTCAGTCCCCTCCTGGTTCCCCCTCACTTCTCACCCACCAGCCATCCCCCTGTGCCACCTTCTGTGTACATTCAGGGTCCATGTACTTCTCATCGCGTCTGCCACCCTCACCACAGTCCATCACCTCCTGTCTGTACTGGAATCACCTTCTCGCCCATCTGCCTACCTCCAGTCTTGCCGAGATGCCTATCTCTCCTCCAGACTGAAGCCAGGGTAACCTCAGAAAACTATGAACGAGATCATGACGACAAGGTCAGCAGATCAAGATCACTGCTGCTCAGGATCTTCAATTGCCGTCCCTTAAATCTTCAATAGCTTTCCATTATAATCAGAGTAAAATCAAAATTCTTCCCCGTGGCTTTCAGAGCAGTAACTGGTCTGCCCTTCTCCCTGCATCTCCCACCCCTGTGCTGTGCTCACTCGCATCCAGATGTCTTGATCTTTGGGTTTTTCTTCAAAGGCAATGCAGGGACTTGGGGTTCCTTTGCATGGAAACTTCCTATGTGTCTTTTCACTAAATGACCCTTCATCTATTTCAATGTCAACTCCTCTGATCACCTGTCTTAAACAGAACCTTCCCCATCACCCTTTATGTTCCCATGCACTATCCTCTTAGCACTTATCACTAACTGAACTTTTATCATAGAGTTATTGTATTTGTTTGTTAAGTGTCTGTCTGCCTCACTGAATGAGAGTGGGGGCTTTGTTTATCCCATTTACTTCCCAAGCCCTAGCATAGAATGCAGTGTCTTGCCCATGGTAAGCATTCAATAAGCATTGTTTGAATGGATGAATAAATCGATAGATGCCGTCAATAGATGGATTTATCAATGGATGGATCAATGGGTTGATTATTGAAAAAATAACAGTTCAAGGATGAAAACTGATTGGATGGATGGGTGGTTGGATATATGGAAAACCAAACCCAATGCACCGCTATGGAGTCCATTCTGACTCGGAGCAACCTTACAGGACAGAGTACAAGCCTGGTCGATTGTGGATCCAACCTCCATCTTTCCTCTGTTCATTTCCAGAATCTTGTGGGGCTTTGTACAGAAGCAGAAAGCCTCATCTTTCTTCTGTGAAGTGGCTGGTGGTCTTGAACTGCTAACCTTGTGGTTACAAGCCCACCAGTCCAGATGGAAGGAAAAAGTAAATGCACTGATAGATGGATAGGTGGCTAAAAAGATGAAAGCTTGATCAATGCATAAAAGTTGGTGGATAGAAAGATGCCTTTGCTCAGAATCGGTAGGTCCTGGGCTCTCTTGGCATCCCTTCTTGATCCTGGGACATACCTCATGTGGCATGGGGATATTTATCTTCAGAATTATGGACCCACATAATGGTGGATGAGGGGGTCTATCCCCTTGGGAAGTTAACAAGAACCTTCTCTCTTTTATATCTTCAATATTCCCCCAAGCTCTTCAGTTGCAAATTACATGCAAATGCACTCACAGGGCCACCTGAATTGGGACTGGAGCCTAGAAGGCCACATACACTGCTGTAGTATGAAAGCCTGGCAGTGACCCCTCCAGGCTGATCACCTGGTCACTCATTCCCTCCAAGTCCACGTACATGGCATGTACCTCCTCTGAGTAAGGTCTTGCTGTTGGGGGGAATCGGAGTCTAGAGGTTACTGCAGAACATTCAAAGTGATGGTGGCCCTCAACACATAAAAATCACCTTTCCCACCATTGGGGTGCTCTGCAGCCCTCGTGCTCCAACCTGGCCACCAAGCCCCATGACCTTGAGGGGAAACAGCGGCTGCTCTGGTCCGAAGAGATGGGCAGGTTCCTTCTGCTTCACCGAGGTGGAGACAGCCCAAGACCCTCCCCTGCGCTGTTCTCTCAGTCTCCTCTGAGAGAGGGCCGCTCATCTCCTTGAGGGGATTTCCCATGGAGCCCTGTCGTGGCGGCCCAGGTAAAGCCAGAAACGGAGCAGATTTCTCCTCACACTGGGTGGCAGAGGGGCCTCACCCATGAGCAGACTTGCTCCAGGCAAGCTTGCCCGGGACAGAGCCACAGCTGCCAGAAATACTGTAGGACAGGAGGCTCACGCAGATGGGTAAAGGCCCAGGTGAGGTCTGAGAGGCAGGTTCCGCAGGTGTTATATTTATATATATAAATCAAGCCTGTCCACCTCAAGTGGACTCTGCTCCATGGTGACCCACGTGACAGAGTAGAGCTGGGCTTGCTTGGCTGTGATTCTGATGGAAGCAAATTGCCAAGGCTTGTCTTCTGTGATACCACTGGGTGGATTAGAACAGCCAACCTTTAGGCTTTCGTCACTCTTGGGTCTAAAGAACTCCAGGCTCAAGAGCTGCCTCCTCTTCCGTGCACTGGGTTTGCTCAGAAATGAATGGTCTTATGGAGACCCATAGAGAACCAAGCCACCCACAGTACTGTGGTCCCCTGTGCTTCTGCCTGCTCCAGACAGACCTAGGTGCTGCCCCTCACTCTGTAGACCAGGAAGGGGAGTCTGCACCACTCTTGGCAGGTGGAACTTCACAGCTAAATCTGCTGGGAGGTGCTGAGATGGTGGAGGGAAGCCAAACTTGCTTAAGTGCATGCCATATTCACACGGGTCATATCATTCAAGCTGCCTCAGGGGGTAGAAGTCAGGTGAGAGGTACTCTTGCCATGCACTCAATCCAGGTAGGAGCCAAGGGGATAATAGACTATATACATGCTGTATGTCACAAAACAAACAACATCATGACCCAGAAAACACTCAACTCCCAAAGGAATTCACCTGCAAGAAACGGCGCTCTGGGGGCATCAGCAACAGGAGAGCCTGCCCTGCTGTGTTGTCATTGACTGGCTACCCTGTGAGCTGATGGTTGTCACTGGCCAAGTTGAGTTGGTCCTCAACCTCATGCCAACCCCATGCACAATGGAATGATGCTGCCCAGGCCTCATATTCCCTTGTGGAGCAAACCCCTGTGCTCTTTAGGTTTTCATTGGCTGATTTTTCTAAGTAGATTGCCAGGCCTTTCTTCCTAGTCATCACAGTCTGGAAGCTCTGCTGAACCTGTTCCTCAGCATCTGAGCAACCCACAGGCTCCACTGATGGGGAGGGGGATGCTTGTGGAATGTCGGGAATGGACCCCGGTCACTGAGCCACCACTGCCCTGTCAGAGAGATGCAATGCTGCCCGTATCCATGCCTATTTTGCAGAAGAGGAGATTGAGACCCAGAGAGGGAAGTGACTTGTCCCAGACCACTGAGTGATGGGGGTTGTGGGAGGAGGCCTCCATGCCCCAAACTGTGCTCTTTCAGAAAAGGGACCCAGGTTTCCTTTCCCCGGGCTCAGCCCTCCCACAGCCCAGCCTGCCCCACGGGGTAGCGCTCAAGACTGGCCTCTCCCATCCCATTTTCCATGAACTGAAGTGGCACTAAATAGCATGGCTGCAATGAAACCCATCAGTGATGTGGGGCGTGCTTCCACATCCACGAGGCCCCACCGGGGCATAATTGTCTCCTAATGAGAAGGCACTTTATGGTGGTGACTTGAGATGTTGCTTCTGCCAGTGATATCACTGAAGGGCCCCTTCTTTCTTTGTCCCCCTAAACTGGGACAGTCCAGCAAGCCTAATTAACACCCAGTTCTGGTCTTGAGGGAGAGGGGAATCCCTTGTGTTCCAGTCCAATTGGTGTAGATTCCAAGGAGAAAACAAAACAATCGTTTCTTCTGGAAGACCCGCTGGTCTTCTTCTCGTTGTGGTTGTCGTTGGCATTGTTGGCAGTGGCGATGGTGGTCCAGGGCATCTCAGCTCCTGGGGGCTCTGTGTGACGGAGTAGGACTGCCCCGTCGATTTCTCTCGGCCACCGTCTTTGTGGAAGCAGGTTTCCAGGTCTTTGTCCTGTCGAGCCACTGGGCGAGTTCAAACAGCTGCTCGGTGGTCAGCAGCTGGGCAGGTTACCATTGCTCTACCAGAATTCCTTTGGCTGGCGACTGATTCTAACCTTCAGCTAATCTCAGATCACAGGATCATTTGCCCTGCTGCCAAGGAACGGTTGGCCAAATGTATCCAAATCCATTAAATGAACCCATCTATACAAAGAGCCCTTTTAAGATCTTTAAATCTCTGCCCTATTGCAGGGATTATAATGCCCACTCTACATAGAATGAAAACAGGCTCAAGACCTTGGATCCAGGCATCTCGATGGGGGTGGGGGTGGGGCCCAGGTCAGCTGGGTCCACACCCACAGCCCTGCCAGGCTCCTGGGGGTGGGGGACACCAGCAAGTGTCCTGTTGGTGTCCTTGAGGCCTTGGACAGGTAACTCTCTCACTCTCACTGCCATCGAGTCCTTGTCAACTCAGAGCGATGTTTTAGGACAGGGTAGAACTGTCCTGAGTTTCTGAGACTGTCACTCTTCAGGAGTAGAAAGCCTCATCTCTCTCCCACGGAACGGCTGGTGCCCAGTGCATCACCACGATGCCAACAGAACTCTGATGGGCACTTAAGTGCTCAGTAAATATTTCCCAATAAACACGGAACAGAAAGGCAAGCCAGGGTGTCTGGCCTCTTGTCCCTGTGCTAACTGTGTGGCTGCCATGGGCTGAACTGTGTCCCCCACAGAGATGTGTCGGAGCCCTACCCTTGCCCTTTGGAGAGTCAGCGCCCATGGAATTGCTTAGGTTGAGTGGAAGAGTGAGGGCGGTAGAGGGTCGTTCGTGAAGTGAGCCATATCCCAAGGTGCCTGGAGTCCTTCCCAGAAGAGGGAAGACCCAGGGAGAAGCTGGCTCGGAGGCAGAGACCTGAGGGAGGCTGCCATAAGCTAAGACATGGCTGGGCCACAGAAGCTGGAAGACGCACAGAAGGATTGTCCTTGAAACTTCTGGAGAGAGCATGGCCCTGCCGACAGCACAAGTTGAGGCACCTGTAGCCTCCAGAACGGAGGCAACAAAGCCCTGGTGTCCCAAGCCACGGCAACTGGGCGTTGTCACCTAGTCAACAATCCAGTCAGTCCGTTGCAGCTCACGGCAGCCCTGTGGTAGATCAAAGCAGACTGTCGCGCATCTTTCTCCCACAGAGCAGCTGGTGGTTTCAAACTGCTGATCCACGTAGCGTAGTACATCGTACGTGGTGATTCCGATGCCACCCGGGATCCTCCCTTGCTGTTCAAGCCGTTCCGACTCCTGGAGACCCTCTAGGACAACAGAGCAGCCTCAGTGGACCCCCAAGACTGTCGCCACCTCTTCCTCCCTCGAGGCTGGTGAGTTCCAGTCGCCGACCTTTCAGTCCTCCAGCCAAGTGCTTAACCACACTCTGTGTGCCCCCAGGGCGCCTCGTGTGGCCATTCTTTTAAGGGCAGCCTGAAGATGTGAAACTCATGCCATCTCACAGCGAGCTCCCATGTGAGTTTCTGAGACTGTAACTGTTTCTGGGACTAGAAAGCCTTTCTCCCACGGAGCTGCTGGTGGTTTCGAACTGCTGACCATGGGGATGGCAGCCCAACGTGTAACCACTACACCACCAGGGCTCTTTCAGACGTGGCCACTTTAGAAAGCCTTCCCCACTTCCGCTTCTCCTGCTCATCTTCTCACACACGTCTGTGCGCCGACATCCCCGCCCCGATGCCAAGGCCTTACTCACCAGGCAGCCCCAGTTCACTCTCCATCAGGCGGTTCCCTCTGGGGACCGCCCACATCGAGTGTGTCAGAGCAGACCTGTGCTCCACACGGTTTGCCAGGCTTTTCTTCCAAGGCACCTCAGGGTAGAGTGCAGGGTCACTCACTCCATCCAGGCACGCTCACAACACAGCCCGACAACACCGTCCTGTCTGTTCTCTTGGTTTCCCAAACTTAGCAGTCGTGGGCAGCATATCAAAGTTTAAAAACAGCTTCCTTACAAAATGGCGGAAGACCCCGGCTCCCAACCTCCCCTTACCTGGGAATAGAGCATGTCTTCCCCTGGGAGGTGAGAAGGAGTCCTGAGCAGATCAGGGACCGGGGCATTTCTCATAAGGTGGCGGAAGGAAAAGTGAGCAGGGCCTTTGCTGCTGCCCCTGGGAGGTGCAAGAACCTTCGGCCTGCTGATGTGACTGCTAGAGCACTCTCCAGTGGGAGTGTTGTCTCCTCCCGAAGGACGCCACGCTGTGACTTCTTACAGGAACGCCTCTATTGTCCCTGATGGAGCGTCCAACCCTCACCACCACCCATCGCCCACTGCCATGCCGGGGGTGCCAGAAGTCCTCTCTCTCTCTCTCTCTCTCTCTCTCTGCTTTCTCTCCCTCTGCCTCTGTTCCTGCTGGAGGAATAGCTGGCAGTGGCATCTTAACTCAGTGCCACTGCAGGGAGCCGGCGCTCCGAAGCGCAGTCTCCGCCTGATCCATTTCTTTCTAAGTGGAGGCGACATCCCAGCCACCCTCTCAAAGGCTGGGCTCCTGGCATCAGGCGGGCTCTCTGCTCTTGATGCTTTGCCCATGTGAGTCTCTAATGCAAATACCGGCAGCAAAACTGAGAATGACGAGAAGGCTGGCTGTCTCCACATCAGTCCCCAGGTCCCACTCCGTCTCCTCTCCCATGGGGCATCCTGACGGACAAATGCATGGACTACCTGCCGGGAAGCTCAGATGCTCTGGCTCCAGAAGGCGGCTCTGTGGTCTCCCTAGAGTCCTTAGAGAAACAAAGAGATGTCAGAGCAGAGCAGATGCAGCTGACTCCCAGAGCACAAACATCACCAGAATAGGATACTCAGGGGCAGTCTCATCAGGGGCCATCAACATGCACAGGAGAGTCGGTGATCTGAGGCGGTCCACCTCTGTTGTCATTGCTGTCCTGGATGCTGTGGAGCTGATCCTGATGCATAACAACCCCGTGTGACAGAGTACAACTGCCCCATAAGGTTTTCCTGACTGGAGTCTTCATGGGAGCCTATGGGCAGGTTTGAACCTACAATCCCGTTCACAGCTGAACACTATTGAGACAGCTGTTTCAAGGTATCCCACATTCACTACTAAGGGTTTTACACACACACACACACACACACACACACACACACACAAACTTATTGCCATCAAATTGGTTCCAACTCCTAACACCCTGTAGGACAGGGTAGAACTGGCCCTGTGGCTTTCTAAGACTGTAACACTTTATGGAAGTGGAACATCTCATCTTTCTCCCAAGGGTCACACGGCCAACCAAATTGCTATGGCCTTCTCAGCCCCTTTGCGTCATCACCTTAACAAGCCACAGTCCACATTCAGAAGGAGGTGTGCATGTGGGTATAGCCTTCAGCACCAGAAAGGTCTGACCTGATTTTACATTTTGGGCCTTGGCTGTAGAGAATCCAGATCAAAGTCAAGACAGGACACAGGTGTTCGTTAAAAATAAAATAAACAGAAAGAAAACACAGATACATGTTTGCAGCAACCTCCAGGATGTCTTGAAGGCATTCCATCGCCCCACATAGTCAAAACAAATGCATGACCCCCCTCCAGTACTCGTGTGTCCGAGCTGGAACCGCTGCGGCAAACTTGAAAGGAATAGTCAGTGTCCCTGAACTGTGCCTGCAGAAACTTCCAAACCAGTTTCTGTGTATACTTCCAACAGCAACAACAACATCAAATAAATTATTTTTCTAAATGCTGTTTGCTCTTTGTGACAACTCTCTAACCATCTGGAAAATACTTAATTACCCTGAAAGCCCCCACTCACATCTCTCCTCCATAAAGTCTTTTCAGTCCCCTGGACACAGTGAGCAGCCCCTCTCTGAGCTCTTCTAGCTCGCTCTCTCTCTCTCTCTCTCTCTTTTTAGTACCAATCTCCTCCTTTCTATATGATTTTGATTGTGGTGACAATGTACCCTCTAAGATGTATGTTAGGTCGACAACACCCACATTGATCACCCAGGGACATTGATTACAGTTTTCATGCTGTGTCACCACAATGGCTTTTTCCCCTGCAAACATTTCTACCACTGTCACCGTCACCACCATGCCCCTCAAGGACACCTCCCCCTTGGTTTCTACATATTTGCTTATTTCATGTAAGTGAGATCATATAGTGTTTGTCTTTTTGTGAATGATCCCATTCACTCGTCATAATGGCTTCAATGTTGTGCTAGGCCGTGTTGACTACAGAAACAAATACAGAGACCCTCATCTATGTGTAAGGAACAGCTTTATATCAGGGAGTAATTATATATCAAGAAAGGATCCCAGCCCAGTCCAACTCAAGTGCATACGTTCAATACTAGTCCATGAGTCCCTCTTCAGACTCACGCAGCCACATGCAATGATGCAGAAAGCAGGCGATCACGGGCCAGCGCATGCAAAGTTGTGTGGATCCAAGGTCGGTGGGCAACACCGTAGTGCTCCAGCGGCTCTCAGGGTAGCCAGCAAGCCGGAAGATGAAGGGAGAGAGAGAGAGAGACCAGCCTCCAGAGAGCTATATACCACGCCTCCAAGTGAGGTCATCAGGAGGTGACCTGGTTGACAGTCTAAACTCACCCCTCGCCTTCCTGTTGACATGAAATTATGTAACTACCACAAGTGTTCATCTACAGTGTAGAATGTATCAGAGCTTCATTTCTCGAGATGACTTTGAGTTGGCTATAATTTCTGATAACAGTGGAAGCAGCCTGACCCTGAGTTATCGTCACAAGCACTGGGAGGTTGGAACCCATTCTTGGGGCCATCTGTCATTCTCATGGAAGGTTTCCTTCCTTTTCATGGGCCCTCTACCTCCCAAACACGTGGTCCTTCTTTGATGATTGAGGTGATGATGCCCAAAAGAAGTAAGCAGAAGCCTCCCATCTTTGCGTCTAAGAAACACCCTCGTTGCATTTCTCCCAAGACTGGCTTGTTCATTCTTTGGGCCGTCAATGGTGTGTTCAATAGTCAACAGCACAATTTGAGCTGTGGCTCTAGAAGTTTCCTGTCTCAAAGTAGGAGACTCCCGGTCATCAAAATCCTCAGTTATTTTGACTCTTCGGTCTTCTTCCGTCCTGAGCGCTTGATGAATGCCTTGGCCTATGCCCTCCTGCACCTGCCTCGCTTGTCATTTCCTAATGCCCTCCTGCACCTGCCTCGCTTGTCATTTCCTACGCTCTTGCATCATCTCTTGGGCTGAAATAAACGTTGGTGTACATGAATTGTTGTGATAGTCTTTTAAAATATTTATTTTAATAGATTATTCATTAGTCTATACATAATCATATCATTCCATAATTCAGTCACGTCAAGCAGCATTGTACAATTGCTATCTCAATCCATTTCCAAACATTATTTTTCTTCCTGGACTCCTAGATATTGTCTTCCTCTCACCGCCCCCTCCCCCACTACTGTACCCCAATACCCATCCCCCGCCCAAACCCTTATTCTACTTGTTGTCCCTATAGGTTCATGAATCCTGGGCTTCATATTGAAAGACAGAAAGACATATAACACAATTTCAAGAGGGTGACCTCCAATGTCATAGCACCTCTGAGCTAAACCCTAATATGTACAGTGAACCCTCGTTTGTCGCTGTTAATCGGTTCTAGACCCTACCGTGATAAATGAAATTCCGCGAAGTAGGATTCCTTATTTGTAAATCAAATATTTTCGTCGTTAGAGCATAGAGGACATGAAAAAACACCCTTTAGTCACCATTACACTCGTATTACCCAATTTATTAAACGAAAAGGGGAAAATACAGTAAAACATTTTGGACGTTACAATTATCATTTATTATTTATTATATTATTTATGGCATCAAGCGTGTACAGTATGAGCCAATCAGTGGCAGTAATGACAGAGCATGCGCTGTTACGCAAAAACCGCGATAGGGTGAAGCCGCGGTTCACTGTACAAACAAAAATATAGAAAATGTTGAAAACCAGATCAGGCCCAGCGTGACAGTCTTATAACAGGTGCCCCTACCTCCAGTATTAACTTTTCTTCATATTAATTCTCTCTATACAGGGTTGCCAGAGTGATGGTGCTAAAGCAGGATTCTGTTCAGATCATTCCAAACTTCAAAACAGCTCCCCGCTGCCTACAGAATAAAGACTAAATCTTTGGCACATCCCAAAAAAGACTTTCTTGGTTTGACCTTGGTAACCCTAATTGTTAACCTCGTCTTTGACTACTTCCTTACACACAGAGACTGATCCAGTGGTAGCAGCCCTATTGCTATCTCCCAGATGCCTCTTGTCCCATTAACATTTGGGACCTTAAATTGTGGCTTACTGGTTTGGAGAAAGAGTGGTGGAAGCCACAAAATGATAGCCTGGAGTCATTTCAAGTCTGGAAATGAATTCACCCCTTGGCTCAGTTTTCAGCCCAGCAGTAGAGTGGTCTAAATGGAGAACAGTAACTGGAGAGAGGCATGCATACCTTAGAATAAACAACCCTTTGAGATGGAAAGAACGGTCATTACTCAAAGACAAAAGACCGGAAGGGTTAGGAGAGAAAAGGGCTGGAAACAGGAACACAGGGAGGAAGTAGGAACAGGGATGTCATATTGGAGGGATTGTAATTAACAAAATGAAACAAAATGTGCACGAATTGTTGAGTGGAAAATTGATCTGCTCTGCAAACTTCCACCCATTTACACTCATTTGTTTGTTTGTTTGTTTTTTAAATACTATCCTCTCAGAATTTAAAATTCTCCTGATATTCAGGCTGGATGAACCTCCCAAACCATTGCCCTGTAAGCCTTAAACTGAAAAACATTCCCTGGAGTCCTCTTAAAGCCGAACAATAGTTTAGCTTAACTTATATAAGCAATGTCTGCTGTAAGCATCGTGCTCTTTAAGAACTAGCTACCTGGGACCCAATAGACAAAGGCAACTCAGAAGGTTGGACAGGAGCTCTAGGGAGCAGCGAGTTTCTGGGAGCGGGGGAGGGAGGACTCAGTATCACTGGACTGTACACGTGGAAACTGCCAAATGAGTGCACATTCTGCCCTGTACTTTCAACAGCACCAACAAAAATAAAGTCAAGTCTATTTTTTTGAATGCTGTTTTTTCCTTGTGGGGAGTACTCTCTTACCACCTGACTAAGATATGCTATTACTGTTAGGTGCTATTGAGTCAGTTTCCACTCGAAAAAGCCCCATGCACCACAAAACAAAACACTGCCCGGACCAGCGCCATCCTCACAATTGTCCCCAGGCCTGAGCCCACTGTTGCAGCCACGGTGTCCATCCATCTCCTTGAGGACCTTCCTCTTTTTCACTGTCCCTCCACTTTGCCAAACCTGATGTCATTCGCCAGGGCCTGATCCCTCCTGGCCAAGCCCAAACAGCATGAGAGAAAGTCTTGCTCTCTGCCTCTCAGGAGCATTCTGGCTGTACTTCTTCCAAGAAAGGTTTGCTTGTCCTTTTGGCAGCCCATGATACTTTCAGAATCTTCTCCTACAGCAGAGTTCAAATGCAGTGATTCATCTTTGTTCTGCCTTATTCAATGCCCAACTTTCACATGCATGAGGCAATTGAAAATTGGGTCAGGTGCACCTCAATCCTCAGGTAACACCCTTACTTTTCAGCACTTTACAGAAGCCTTGTGCTGCAGATTTACCTAATGATGTGCATAGTTTGATCTCTGGACTGCAGCTTCCATGAGCATTGATTGTGGGTGAAAACCCTGACAACTTCAATCTTTTCAATGTTTATTATGTTGACACCTATCAGTCCAGTGGTGAGGATTTTGGTCTTCCTGACATTGAGTTGTCATCTGTACTGACGTCTGCGATCCTTGCTCTTCGCCAGCAAACGAATCCCATCCTCCCAGCTTGGGACAAAGACCTAATTGTCCTTTAATGCCTGCCTCACATCTCCCCTCCTGTGATAGGTAGGTTTATTGTGCCAACATGGTCAATGAACACATGTGGGATTAATTGAAGGGCGAAGAGATAAGTGGCTTGGCCAGCCTCGCCTTTCTTGTCTCTTGCTCTTTGATGATAGGACCAGTGTGCGGCTGCCTTAGCTTGTTCTCTGCCTCAATTTGCAAGCTACACTACCTGTGGGACACCTAACTCGTGGACTGTGTCGCTGTAGTTTGAGGTTCCTTTAAGACCTGCTTCGCCACACTACTGGAGTATACATCGCTTGAGCTGGAGTCTGTCGGAACCCAGTCATCTGGCTGACTGTTGGTAACCTGCCTTCCTGTTTGCTGCCTGTAGCCGGATAGCCTGAATTGCTCTACAGAGGACTACCCAGCAGTCCTCAAGACTTGAAGGACTGCCAGTGTATTAGCTGTCTCACAGAGTGAGTTGCACTGAGCCATTTGCACTGCTTTATAGATTAATTAACTATTTATTTCTTATGTTATCTATCTATCTATCCATATAAATATATACAAAAGCATTAGTGTCCTGGTTTTGTTTCTCTAGAGAACCCTGTCTAGCATAATTGGTACCAGGAGTAGTTCTAGAGAAATAAAACCATAAATATGGGCTTCTTAAATTGGCTCTCCAGCCTGATTAGGCTTACTAGCACTGATAATGCTATTTCTACAACTAAAGGCATGGATAAGTCTGCTACTCTTACTAATCGGTGGTGTGAAATAGCAAAGCTAATATCTACAGTATCACCACCAATAGATGAAGTGCTGGTGAAAGGAGAGGCTCTGGGTGATCATATGTCTGATATTTTCCAGCAGTTTTGTCAGAATGACAAGTATAGGGAAGCTGGTTGGCTGGTCCTTCTTACAATGGAAACTGATTAAGGAGAGGGATGGTCTCAGAACCTCAGAAGCACACCTCAGGTGCCGACTAACAGACTTAAAAGCTTCTGCCTGTGCTACAAAGGAGAGCCTTCTCTCATCTAGTAATAGAGCTGACATTGCTGAGAACCAGGTCCAGAGTCTCATCATGCGAGTGGCTCAATTACAACGTCAACTGAATTGCAGATCTAGATCTAGAGAGTGTCTGATACTAAAGTGAGGGCATTGATAAGAAAAAATTGGGACCCTGAAACATGGGATGGGAACATATGGGCTGATGATCCAGAGGAGATGGATATTGAGCCCCTAGAAATTATTGAGTCACCCCAGTCAATAGATCCACTCCTCCCAGCTGAAGGCATTAGTCCTCTATCAATAAAACAATCCACACCTGAGCAGCTTAGCCAAACTGTTCAAGTGAAATGCCAGGTGGGGCTGCATCGGTAGCACTGCCTGAGGGAGAAGCCTTACAAGATATTGTTGAGAGCACCCGGGAAACACCCTCACCTCCCATTATTTCCTCTAGACTTGTCACTAAAATTAAGTCTCAGAAAGCTCCTAAAGGTGAGGTTGAGATGATTACCCAATTAGAAGTACGCTGCTATACTCATAAAGATCTGCTCGAGTTTTCAAATACATACAAGCAGAAGCCTGGGGAATTTCCCTAGGAATGGTTACTAAGGGTGTGGGATACTGTTGCAAGAAATGTAATATTAGACCAATTGAGTTTCTGGATATGGGACCCCTAAGCACAGACTCTTCTTTCAATGTCTCAGCGAGAGAGGCTAATAAGAGAGGATATAATTCTTTATTTGGTTGGTTCGCTGAAGCATGGACTGCCAGATGGCCTGAATTAGACCAACTTGAGGTACCTGACCTACCTTGGTACACTGTAGAGGAAGGCATCCAAAAACTTAGAGAAATTGGTATGTTGGAATGGATCTATCAGGATATTCCCATAGACCCAAAAAGGGACTGCTCCGAGGACATACCTTTCACCACAACCATAAGGAACAAGTTTGTGAAGTGGCCCCAGCATCTCTGAAGACTCCTGTGATTGCTATTTTATGTGCACCAGGATTAACAGTGGGCACTGCCCTAAGCGAAATCCGACATTTGCCTACAATGGGGCTGATTGGGCCCTGTGATGGTAGAGGGCAGGTGTCAGCACTGAATCAACAGAGAAATGGTGGGCATGGTTATAATAGACAACAAGGTTTCTGTAGTAATCAGAGCAACCTGTCTCGTGTGGACTTATGGCATTGTCTACTTAGCCACGGTGTCCCTAGGAGTGAAATACATGGGAAACCTACTAAATATTTACGTGATCTATACAGGCAGAAGAAAGCTAGATCAGGTGAACAGCAGAATAGACAGTCACGATCACTCAATAAATTCCCAGACCTGAGCCAATTTACAGACCCACAACCCCTTGAATGAGGGGAAGGCCAGGTCCCTTTGAAGGAGGACCCTGCTACATCACCGAAGGTCTATACTGT
>NW_022103901.1:38279348-38289863 GCF_000313985.2 Echinops telfairi | reverse complement strand
TTTTTTCTATTCCTTTTTAAAAAATCGTTTTATTAGGGGCTCGTACCACTCTTACCTACCTACCTACCTACCTACCTACCTACCTACCTACCTACATACCTACCCACCCACCCACCCACCCACCTACCTACCTACCTACCCACCTCACTCCCTGTCTCCTCTTCTTCCTCCAGCTGCCCGTCTACCTAGAAGGATAAGTCAAACACTGTTGAGACTTGGATTCCAGTTCACACATTCACTGGTTTATCGCCAACAAAATGTGCTGAAACTTGCTTCTGGGAGCAGATACATTCTCTGAGAAATATACTTGTCTTAGTCTCAGTGGAGGACCCAAGAAAGGTCCAATCAGAAGAGTGGCCTAAATGTCATGAAGTTGAATAACGACACTTGGGTACATCTGCACAATGGAATACCAAACAGCACCTCATGGCTTGGATAGACAACAAAACAAAGGTTTTCCTAGAAAAGGAAACACAGTTTGGTGATTACCAAGGGTGGGGGCTGGGGGAGAACAAGGAGGAAAGATAATAGTCTTGTAGGCATCCTCAAACTACGGCCCATGGGCCACATGTGGCCCGCCAAGGACATTTATCCAGCCCACCGGATGTTTTTGCCCCATTTGGTTTTTCACTTCAAAATAAGATATGTGCAGTATGCATAGGAATTTGTTCATAGTTTTTTTTTAAACTATAGTCTGGCCCTCCAATGGGGTTGAGGGACAGAGAACTGGCCCCCTATTTAAATGTAAACTCCCATCTTTATATATATAAACATACTAAACCATGGCCAGTTCAATTCCAGGCAGGGTGGTCAACTCAAGGTTATGGTGACTGTTCCTTTTTGGGGATTCCAAATAGGTCATCTTGATAAATGTTCTCGAAGGACACAAGATGACCACGGAGGCATATTAGGGTAAAGGCTTAAGGAAATCGAAAACTGTATTGGTGAGCAAAAGTCCAGGAAACTTGCCCCACGGAGTTGGTTTCCATGACGACACTGTCCCAGCTCCTCCTTGAAGAGAAGCCAGGGCTGTCCTACAAGAACGTCCTTGGTGAACTTGACCCCATCCCCCATCAGCCCTCATCTTGCCCGTTCAGACTTCTTTTTGTCCCTCAAACTCAAAGGACATTCTCAAAAGAACATGATTTGAGTTCCTCGAGGTGCCCAAACTGCCATTTGATGTGGTGCAAATCGAATAGCCCAACAAGCACCTTCAGAGGTGCATGGCCCTATGTGGACGATGGGTCTAGAAGCAATAGCTTCGCACTTTGAAAAGCTTGTCTAACAAAATCTCTATGACTTTGTAGTAATGCTTCTTGGTTTGTCCTCATATCTACGGCATAGGGGTTCATCTCCAATAAAACTCTGATGAATACAGAATTTGGTCTCAGGAGCAGCATCAAAATGAGTTACCTATTACTGCAAAAGAAAATTACCCCCAAACGTTGCTCACCCAAAACCAAACCAAAACTCACCAGTTAGTTGATTCTGACTAATAACGACCCTATAGGACAGAATAGAACTGCCCCTGTGGTTTCTGAGACTGTAACTCGTTATGGAAATAGATAGCCTCTTCTTTTCCCCATGGCCCAGCTAGTGCTTCCAAAATACTGACCTGGTAGTGAGCAGTCCAGTGTGTAACTACCATGCCACCAGGCCTTCTTACTAACTCAAAGTGGGTCATGAATATGCAAGCAGTCTATGTGGTTCAATTCTGGCTCAGCGTCTCCTTGGAGATTGCAATCAAGATGCTGGCTGGGGCTGGAGCATTTGCTTCCGCAGTGGCGCTTTCACATGACTGTTGTCAGGTAACCCTTGCTCCTTACTGGCTATTGGCTGGGGACCCCAGTTCTTCATCTCTTGGGTGTCTCCTTAGGACTGCTTGAGTGTACTCACAGTGTGGCTGGCTTTCTCAAGAGAGAGCGAGCAGGGAGGAAGCTGCAGTCTTTTACAACTAGTCTCAGAAGTGACACACAAACTTTTTAGCCATGTTAATGTGAAAGAAGTGTCATTAAGTCCATCCCACACTAAAACCGCCGTAGGAGAGCTGAGTACATGAGAGGTGCACTTTTGCATTACCTCATTTAACCATGTCTCCATTCCCATCTCTTACTGCATGTGGTCATACCTTCCATGCATTCAAACCCTGACCACAAAAGTTTGTGTCAATTTTAGTCCCCCAAATTTTGGAATCTTTTCCAGCCTGGAGATATTTCTTGGGCCTGAATCCATGCATTAATAATTGCGTGGAAGCGCATTTCTGGTCCATAAAACCACACTGAACTGAAACCCAATAGATGCCTAGTGGTTGAATGAGTGAGCGAATTAGTAGATTTTACCATTTCAATATTTACTCCTCCCATAGATTCACTCATTATATATTCATTAAACAAGTCCTAGGCCCTGTGCTGAGAAGTGCAAACGTGAATAAGCTACGGTCACTGTCTTTAGCAAGCGCTCATCAGCCCTGCATGTCAATTCACATGAGTCAGAGAGGCCGAGGCTGGATTTGTCATGAGCGCTTCAGAGCAGAAGCCTAGCGTCTCCACGGTACTGAAGACATGGAGATTTCAGAATCAGCACCTGAGAGGGGCCAGGTATTCTGGGTTGAACATTCTGGTGAGAGGTGGGGTGCCCTTCCCCTTGGGTGGAGCCACCTGAACAGTGAACATATTAGTATTCTCTGCTGTTAACTGATATATATATATATATCAGCCATTGAAAATACCGTAGAGCCTCAAGTAGAAAGAAAATGTTTTGAAAATTATGTGGGTGAAGGGAGACGTTGGACAGGGCAAGACCTGACAAAATGATAATTTATAAATTATCAAGGGTTCATGAGGGAAGGGGGAGCAGGGAGAGAGGGGGAACAATGAGGAGCTGATGCCAGGGGCTTAGGTGGAGAGCAAATGTTTTGAGAAGGATGAGGGCAATGAATGTACAAATGTGCTTTACATAATTGATGTATGTGTGGATTGTGATAAGAGTTGTATGAGCCCCTAATAAAATGATAAAAAACAAAAACAAACAAAATGATGATGGCAACAAATGTACACATGTGCTTGACACAATGGATGGATGGATGGATTGTGATAAGAGCTGTAAGAGTTCCCAATAAGATGAATTTTTAAAAAAAGAAAGAAAATACTGCGCCTGGAGCATGGTACTATTTTGACACCCACAGGGTCACCATGAGTGAGAATCGGCCCAGCAATTGGTGGTCTGTCTGGGTCTCTCCCAGGGCCAGATTGAGTGAGCTGGGTCTGATGCCGAAGGACAGTGTTTGGGTGAGCTGCTATGGAAGGTCAAAGGATGGGTTAGAAGGACTCACTCCTCTGCTCCCAGCCCCTGTCTGGCCTCAGGACACTCATGAGGAATAAGTCAAGGGGAGAGTGATGTACAACGAGCCCCAGCTCCCCACCCCCTACCCCACTTCCACCAACCTGCCTTACCCTGTGGCTATTTTTGGAACAGGTGCCCTAGATTTATTCCCCGTCACAACAAAAATTGTCACTTTAGAGCAGGTGGGGGTGGTAAGATCAGATTTTCCGTTTAAAAAGCCCTGGGAGGTTGTGTGCCTCAATGTGAGGAGCAGGTCTTTCTCGACATTGTTCCTACGTGTCATTTTCTAGGTTAGATTTGGACAATTCCTGTGACCAGAAGCTCACCACTTCCGGTGGTCATTCTGCCTGCTGGGAGTCATCTGTTTGAAATATCCCTTCCCCCCCCATGGAGACAAAGTTGACATATCTTTAACCTCTTACCCATTTGCCTTCTTCTTGATTCTGGGCTTACCTACAGTAAGTTAAGTTCAAGTGCTGTTCAGTGGATATCGCAATCATAGTTCTAAGAATGGACATTTCAGAAGCGCTAAAATCTCCTAAAATCGCTCTCTTGTGCATAGGGTCCCTGTGGGTTAGAACCTACTCCCTGGCACCTAGCAACAACGTCACAGGATCTCCTGTGAAGATGATGACCTTGAAGGCCCAAAGGACAGTTTTACTCTGTCCTTTAGGGTCACTCTGAGTGGAAATCAACCCAACAGCCTACAACTCTGTGTCAGGGACACTAACTGTATTGTGTCTTTCATTTCGAAGGTAACTGTGTTAATCCAGGTTAACTAGAGAAACAAATCCAGAGACACTCATATGTGTATAAGAAAGAGCTTTATATAAAAGAATAATTGTATATTAAGAAAACATCCTCGCCCTGTCCAGATCAAGTGGTTTGGTGGGTAGAAAGCCTTGTGGATTCAGTGGCAGTAGAAGCATCTCAGCGCTGGCGTGGGTCTCCTCATGGCTCCTCCAGCTCCAGGCCTCTGGCATGCCGTGTCATCAAAAATGTCGATGCAGAGAGTGTGCCTGGCCTCCAGTGAGCTATTTATCTCCATCTCACCTCCAAATGAGGTCATAAAACTTGGACCTGATTGACAGGCTAGACTCCACCCCTTGCAAGTTGACAGATTACGTCACAGTCGCAGTAACCCAATCAAATCCAAGCCAGTTGCTCTTACGTCAATTGCCCCTCATGACAACCTCGTATGTGAAGAGCAGAACTGTTCTCCGTGGGGTTTTCAAAACTCTGGCCTTTGGGAGTCTTTTCTACTAGGTGCCTGAGTGGGTTCCAACCGCCCTCCTTTCAGTTTGTAGGGAGCACTTAGCCCTTGGGGTATGGCTACCCTATAGAGCAGGGCAGGCGTTCTTATTGCCCTTATCTTACAGATAAACACTCTGAGGTAAGCATTCGAGGATGAATGCCAAGTCCCACCAAGTCGACATGCCCTACCTTTACTTTGTCGTTTATCTTGGGAGACATGGCCACCGAGGGATAAAAGCATGACCTTCCGAGTGATGTCTCCCGGAGTTGCAATGTTGCTTTGTGTCTTACTAGTTGCAAGACCAGCAACAAAGCCACTCACCAATACTGTCTCTTCATCAATCTGATGACCACGAGGCCACTGTTAGACCAGGGCAGTAATTGCTTGGTAGAAAATAAAGGATTGCTCTTTGACCTTCTCCACGCAGTATGTGGCAACCACCTAGACAGAGGGGAGTGGGGGTGGGGCTGTCTATCATTTCCTCAAGTCTATCATATTCAAGATGGCATTTGCCATAAAGGAGGTGATCATCTCAGAAGAGACAAGGATGCGTGTCTCCTTCTGACTGAGGAGGCCATCTAAGATACCATGACTCCTGGTCCTGGTCATGTCATACTGTACTTCATTTGCCTTACACCCCAGGGCCATGCTGCTGATTGTAAACACCACCCGGATCATGTTCCTGAGCTGTAGTCATGTGGTGGAGAACTGTAGGCCTTTACTCATATATTTATCCCTGTTAAACGACTGTGTTATTTGAGATCAGAACCTATCGTCAGGGATTTCTTTCTTTCTCTTTGAACCCATCTTGGATGTATTGAGCATAAAACGGCGTCCTTAAACTTATGAGTAAATATTTAATCTTCCTTCTTCTCCATCCGCAGCACCAATCAATCACATTGACTACCTCCTAAGTAGCTTTGAATCTACTAGTCCCTATCATCATTGCTCTCATCCAAACCTCTGTCATCTCCGTCCTGGATAATAACAGAATTCTCCCAACACTGGGGTCCCTGCTGCTGCTGCTGCTGAAGCCTCTTCAGTCTGTTCTCCACAAAGCAGCCAGCGGGATCTTTTTTTCCATTGCTACTCTAATCACGTGGCTTCTCCTAAATAATAAAAATAACCTTCAGTGGATATCCATGGTTCTTAGGTTAAAGACCAGAACCCCAAGCATGGTCTGAAGGCCATTCATGCCCCTGCCCCCTCGGCTTTCTTCGTCAGCACCCTCCTCCAGTGCTTCCTCATCCCCATGAGCTATCGTTCCTCCCAGCTGCACTCGGAGCCAAGCTCTTTTCAGGCTCCCAGCAGCAAAAGAGACTCTGTGCCTGCTGGTTGCCTGCCTGGATCCTGCTGATCCCCTTGCTCCTTCTGTTACTTAGTGTCCTCCGTTAACTGGTGAACACTTCTTTCAGCATGGGGGAAAGCATGGGCCCTGGAGCCAACGGCCTTGGTTCCAATTCCAGCTCAGCCATTTACTAGCCCTGTAGCCAGGAGCATAATAATCACTTGACCTTTCTGATGTCTCAGCTCTTCTGTCTCTGAAATGCATGTAATAGTCACAACTATAGGAAACAATGAAAACCAGGTGTTTGGTATATATGAAGGGATATAAAAGTAGTCATAATTATTATTGTGCAGGGGAGCCTTCTCCAAGTCATCACACCAGGTTAAGGACAGAGAATTCTTATCATTGCAAGGATTGGAACTCTACCATTGGCCACCACTCTTCTGTCAGTTTGTTATACAACCTTGACGGTGTGTTGCTATGATGCTGGAAGCTATGCACTGGCATTTGAAATACAGCAGTGGCACATCTGGAAAAGTTTCAGTAGAGCTTCCAAATTCACACAGACTAAGAAGACATCCATGGTCATCTACTTCTGAAAATAACCCAATGGAAATCCTAAGAATCACAACAGAACAGGAAGAAGCAAGGCTCCCCCTACATTGGAAGGCACTCGAAATGCACCATGACCATGAAGTCGATGTGGGACGAGGGACAGTTCCATCTTGTGATAACTGGGCTCAACACGAGTCAGAACAACCCTACTTCACGACAGTAAGGAACCTTCTTAGCTGCAGCATGGCATCCATTTGCTGATTATTAGCATTATCCCAGCAACTTCCAATGAAGTGAAAGCTCCACGAGGACTGACAACCATGCAGGATTTTATCAGCCACGACATCTTCAATGCCTGGCCTAGTTGGTGATGCTTTTAGGAGCTCATGGATCTACCGAGGGAACGAATGGTGTCTGAGCATAGTAGACATATCTTCAGGGTGATTATGATTCTTGGCTCTGTCCATCCATCTACCCACCTGCATCTGATCTTCCTTCAGTCAGTTCCATGTCTTAATGATAGCCAGTTGTATTAGGCTGGGTTCTTTTGAGAAGTGAAACCAGTGATGTCTACAAGGGTATATAAAGAGAGAAGCTAACATCAAGAAAAGTGGCTCACACCATTGTAGGAGCAGTTTTAAGTCCAGTCCAGTTCAAGTCCATGGGTCAGATGTTAAGCTGGACACTCCTGCTAAATCATGCAGCTTCTGGGGTTAATGGATCAAGGAGCAAGCAGATGAACAGGAAAACCATAGGCTGGAGGATGTCATCAGATCAGCTCTGTGGCTGGTAGAGTGGAACAAATCCAAGGGTGGCAGGCTCTGATGCCTCCTGGATTCAGCAAGCAATATGGCAAGCCATTGATGGCTCAAAAACTGGAGATCAAAGTGACAGATGTGGGATCCAGGCCAGAAAGAACAGTGAATCTCTCAACTGCATCTACTTGAATGTCAAGTAGGTCAAAATCCACAAGAGATGTCATCAGGGCTATTACCTGAGTACCTGCTTGGCTCAAAGCAGATCCCATCATGGAAGTGATTACATTATGATAGATCATATAACGGGGGAGGCCTCAACTGTCAAACCACTGAGAATCTTTGCACAGCCAGTTTGGTGTGACCTAACTACCACACCAGTTATTCGTTTTCTGCCACCTTTCCAAGGTTATGGGTAGTGTCGGAAAAATGTTGGCATTGCATAGGGAATATGTAGGTTCAAAGCCCAACTCAACCATTTCATCTCTTTGGACTCTCAACTCAGTTCTTTCACCTTATCGGGCTATAGGGATAGCTCGTAGGAGAAGTGGGACTGCTGTCAGCAGCCTTCGAGTTATCTGGCGGTGGCAACGTTACATATAACAGGAGGAAATAGTGCCTAGTCCTGCACCATCTCCACAATTGTTGGTTTGTCTGTGTCCGTCATTTCAGCTGTTATGTCACGCCTTCTCATTGAGGGTCCCCTCTCTTTTAGTGAACTTCTACCAAATGTCATGTCCTTCTCTACTAACTGGTCTTTCTTGATGACCTGTCTAAAGGAAGTAAGACAAAGTCTTACCATCCTCACTTCTGGGGAGGTTTCTGGCAATATTTCCTGCAAGAAAGTCCCCCCTCTTTTTTTCTGGCAGCCCATGTTATATTCAATATTCTTAGCCACGACCATAATTCAAAAATCTCCTTCGATCTTCCTTTTCCAAAGTTCAGTTTTCATATGCATAGGAGGTGATTGAAATGCCCCAACTTGGACCAGGTGCTATACCCTAGTCATCAAAGAGGTAAAAAGGAGGATAACAGGATGTAATATTAAGGACTTCATTACATAAGATGATTTCACTGGCTTCTATGAAGCAGCTTCTCTGCCCGACAAAAGTATTAACCCTTTATACAGATCATCTCGTTCAATGCTCACAACAAAACTATGAGGCAGGCACTGCCATTTCCCCATGTTACAAATGGCCACATGGAAACCCAGGGTGGGTAAGTTCCTTGGCCAAAGTCACCCAGGAAATGGAGAAGACTCCACTTGAACCCAGAATGCATGGGCCCAGCACTGGCACTTCGAGCTCATCTTGCATGCCACTCCTTATTTGGGGGCCCATGTTGGAAAGGCTCCTTTCGGGTTGTTGAAGGTGGAGGCCACCCCAAGAGGGAGGGGGTGAGTGAACACTCCGCTCTGCACATCCCCCCTCCTGATCTCATCCAGTTTTCCCCGAAGAACCAGCTGACATCATCCCAACATTATCTACTGACATCATCAACGATCCAATTAGTATGAGGGCCTAATCAAGAGAGCGCTTTTCTAAGAATAGCTTTTATTTGCTCCACACCACTGGTGAATATTGTCCCCCGTCTCCACAATCTAATCGGAATTCTCGCTGATTTGAAAGCAAATATAATAACAATAAGAGCACAACTCATTAGCATGCAGCTTAGGAAAGCAGCTCATTCTGAAGAGTCTAGCTTTTTTGGTTTTCCACATGAGAAGTTTGGATATTGCTCAGCTGAGCTAGATATGACTCCGAGGCAGGAGAGGAGAGGGATGTCTGAAATCAAAAAATTCCACAGAGCGTTATCAATGAACTGCCTTTGGTGGTGTTTGGGAATGGGATTAGAAAACAACGAAGGAAGGAAAGATCCTGGGACTTAGGCTGGGAGCTCAGGAAGGGGTCCAGAGGAAAGAATGACCCGAAAGCTGCTGTCCTCTGTAATGCCCTCTGAGGTCACCCTCTGGAACTAGCTTTTACCCTGTTCTTCCTACTTATCGCTGACTCAACTCCAACCCGTGCTGGCCTTCTAGACAACAGCACCAAACCCTGCCCAGATTGGTGCCACCTTCACGACCCCTGGCTTATCTGGGCTCATCTTCCAGGCCTGTATTGGACAGTATTCTGCGATCCTTACAGTTTTCATTGGATACTTTTCAGAAGTAGAATTCCAAGGCTTTCTTCCTAGTCTGTTGTAATCTGGAAGCTCACTCTGGAACCTGTCCACCCGAGGTGACCTTGCTGCTACTTAGAATATTGGTGGGATAGCTTCCAGCATCCCAGTAATGCTCAATCCCCTACAGTCGGGCACACTGACAGATGCCGTTGGGCATTTGCATAGTGCCTGACCCATGGCATGAGTTCAGAAGACGTTTGTTGAGACGAGGCAAGGTGTGGCTCCTTTGGACCCGGTTTGGTGTTTGTTTCTCTGAGGGTGGTCCTCGGATACACGCAGTGCCATAGACGCAGGATCAGAATCTCTGACTAGATGTCCAAGAGGGTACACAAACTCCGTACTTTCCCCGCGTCTCCAGTCAGCGACATTGACTGAATTCTTCATGTCTGCAACCATTCTCACACTCCTATCCCAAATGACTCCACCGCTAGGACATAAGATTCGGAGCAAGTCTGGGCAACATGCTCCTAATAGCCGAGACTGGTGAGACTTCGCCCTACATGCTGTCAGGAGAGACCAGTCCCTGGAGAAGGACTTCATGCTTTGTAAAGTGGACGGGCAGTGAAAAAGAGGAAGGCTCTCAAGGAGATAGATTGACACAATGGGTCTGTGCGTGGTGCACCTGTGGGGACGATGCAAGACTCGGCCAGTGTTTTGTTCTGTTGTGCACAGGGTCACAGTGGGTCGGAAACAACCGGATGGCACCTAACAGCAACGGTGACGTAACATGACATGACTGTTTCCACTGGAGGCATTCTTCGGGGTACAGTTCAGTGGCATGAGCTAGACTCACCGTGCTGTGCCACCATCACCACTATTCCATCCCACATAGTCTTTCTCGGCCCGCAGAGTGCTGTCAGCAAGAGCTCTCCATCCCCCCCCCCCACTCCAGCCCCTGGTAATCTCGAATCTATTTCCTGCCTCTTAGAATTTGCTTATCCTAAAGATTTCATACATGTAGAATCATAAAATAATGGGCCCTGATGACATTGTGGCTACACAATAACCTGCTAACTAATTGCGAGGTCAGTGGTTCAAACTCACTAGTCACACCATGGGAGAAAAATGAGGCCGTTTGCCCCCATAAAGATTTACAGTGAACCCTCGTTTATCGCGGTTAATTGGTTCTAGACCCTACC